>NC_139972.1:28436974-28964474 GCF_963993115.1 Abramis brama | reverse complement strand
TAATAAAAAGATGACTCACCTATCCTTGTATCGAGCGTCCACTAAAGTGGCAACAGCGTAGAGGGGTTCACTTTCGATGCTGCTGAATCGCCTGCTGACAGCTTGGAGGAGCGTGCTTTTCATTGTTTTGATGCCGCTGTCAGTACTGTTCTCCTCGGCGAGCAGGCGTGTTAAAACCATAGACAGTAAAAGAAATGGACACAGCGACCCCATTGGATTCAACGGAGACAAAGTGAAGCCAATTAGAAACTCTTACTTCGAGCGTACTGCGCAGACTCAAACTGAGCTTGACGACGTAGATGTGACGTGAGCAACCCGTCTGTCTTCTAGTAGCTGTGCCAAGAGAAATCTGAATCATTCCCTTCCGAAACTTGCAGAGACGGAGAATGTGAATAGGAGATGTCCACGAGCTATGAGCAAGAGAAACGTTTGCTATGTATTCTGATTAATTATTTTGTCACTCCACGTCCCCCTGATTGCCCGCGAGCTTCTCCTCCTGTCCATACGGTAATTCTCTACTGTGCGACAGAGAGTCGCGTGGGTATGACGCAATCGTTAGCCTATTTTTACAAAAATTGCTTCTACGGGGCCATAACAGAAGCTACAAGGTAATGAAGCCTTTTAAACATTTTCGTGTTTCTTTAGAAATAAAAAATGGACAAATGGAGTCTTTTAACGCCTCAGATGTGAAGTTATTCGCTGTCAAAGTGACGCCAAAATGAATGGGAGTCAATGGGATGCTAACAGCAGGTGGGGGTCCGCTAGCCAATGGCGGCGCCCGGGGGTACCTTCAAAATAATAGAAAACCATGCCCCCCTGGTTAAAACGGTGACGGCTGGGATTACGTCGGCTGCAGTGGAGGTCGCTGAGCTGATTTTCTTGGTTAACTCCTAGAAGGGCTCCAGCACCGTTACTGTTTTTTCCAGCAAACCCCACTCGTTGGCTGACAGTGTTGCCTGCAAGTTGTGGTCAGCAGCATATGCACAGAGAGGTCGCTTCTCTTTCAGAAGGCTCTTGATCATATAAAAGGAGCTGTTCCATCTTGTTTGAACATCTTGAACAAGACGAGTTGGTGGGGTCGTGGTTTCCGCACCTTGCATTTCATGCTGCAGGTCTTCCAAGCGTGATTGTAGCTCGGTTGTGTGAACCCCTGCACTTTTTTACCTGAAGCACCGCACTACAGAGGCCATGTGTATCTGAGTCAACCCAGTGCACTGTGAGGCTTATCAGCGACATTGGGCAGACATCTGAAGTCCAAATATCTGAAGTAAAGCTCAGGGCTGGAACTCCTTTTAACTTATCAGCTAACTTGGTTGACACTCGGCTGTATAGTTCAGGTAATGCAGTCTCTGATAAATATCTCCTGGATGGTAAACTATACCGTGGCTGCAAGTGTTCAATCAGGCTGCGAAATCCAGCGTTTTCCACCACTGAAAATGGTTGGTCATTGAGTACGATAAAGTTGAGCAACTTCTCGGTAATCGCTTTAGCCTTTACGTTGTCTGCCTGGAGTTTACCTTGCTTCTGGAAGGACTCCAGAAGTGATTCCTGACGACTCCCGTTGTCTTTCTGCCCCCTGGCTAAAAAATCCTTGTGCTCTTTAACGTGGTGTTTTTTTAAGTGTTTTATTGCATTAGTTGTGTTGTATGACGCGAGAGAGCTTCCGCCTCTCTGAATAATTGCTTTGCAAACGTTGCATTTTGCTGTCTTGTTCTGCAGTGTTTCTAATGTGAAATATTTCCACACAGCGGACATTTTGGTTAGCCACCACAATGCTGCTTAATGCTATCCTGCTAGCTCGCTGCATACTGCGGAATGGATTTCCTGAGCGGGGGCGTGTCTCATAACTCTGTGTCTCATTGAGCCGCGCCTCCGTTCAGGAAATCTATTCCGCAGTTTGCAGCCAGCTAACAGACTCGCCGGCGGGAATCACTTTTGGAGTCATTTCAGCAGACAACGTTAAAGCGCAGACATGGCTCATGGATATCGGATATCTCCGCAGGTTGGATCGGGAAAATCCGATACATGAATTACGCTGGTATCGGTCCCGATACTGATACTGGATCGGATCGGCCCCATCCCTAGTTTTATATATTAAAGTTTTGTGGCCATCCGCTCTCATAATGCAGAAATATTGATAAACATTGATAAATGTTGTTTTGATATTATAACATTTTATTTATTATATATTAATTTTAACAACAAAACAAAAAATATGCTATATTTTATTAAAATATTTTATAGCATAGCTGGCCTTAATACTTTTAGCAAATATTGGCTAGATTTGTGTTTATTAGTCCAGTCAACATTAGCCATTCTAAAGTTGACTGGACTTGAAAATATCCCTTCCTTTTTTTTTTCAAATATATTTTTGCAGACTTAATATAATATGTCTAATATAATATATATAATATAACTAATCCCAAGCATGAATATTAACTTAAATGTTTTTGCTCTACCAACATTTTATTAATTAGCGTTTTTACAGTAGGCTATAGATAGATAGATAGATAGATGTGTATGTATGTGTGTATGTGTGTGTATATATATGATTCTATACTGATTCTTGAGAGTCGGGACAAAACACGTTTTAAAAAACTTTTTTTAAAAATACACACTATATCAATTAGAGTTATATGTTTCTGCAGAGAAAGGTCTTAGCTATTTAACCATGTAAAGGAACAGGTTCTAAATAAAAACACATTTTTAACAAATAAACATGTTTCCCTTCAGAACTGGATTTGTGTCAACTCCGTCAGACACACTAAAAAGTATACAATTTAAATTCTTCAAATCCAACAAGAATCTAAAGTTCTAAAGTATATTGTAATAGTGTTTAGTTACTCTGATATGTAAAAAAAATCCAATATATAAACTTAAGTTGTGATTTCACACTATTCTGAAAACTCAGATTTCTAAATATTTGCATTTTCAAACTTTGATTTTAATTTCAATATTGTAAAAACAAATTCCTTAAATAGATAAAACATAAGAGGATGTAGATCAGATGGTCCTTTATTACAAAAACAACATAAACTGAAGGAAAAATATTTTTTTCCCCAAAAAAATTAACAAAAACATTCATACATCCAACGCTGTTGACAAAGATCTGACAGTGTTGATGGAAAAACTGACGGTGTTGACGGAAAAACTGATGGTGTTGACAAAAAATGTTTGAATGTTTTACCTCAGATTTGTGAAGTGTTCACCTGTTTGTCATGATATGTTCTGACAATAAAGAGTAGTTTAAAACCACAACTAACGCTCTGTTTTCTACAACTTTCACTTAGGAGCAAAAATCTGCCTTTAAACTTGAAATAAAGATTTGACATTTATCGTGATAATTATCGATATCGACTGATATAAAAAAATGTATAATGATAACTTTTTTTGGCCATATTGCTCAGCCCTACACTGGCTTCTCATATCTCTATCTCTGTCTCTACATATAAATATATATATTAAAGTGCTGGCAAAGTTACACGTTACACAATAATAAGCAGACCACTGCCTGCCCATTATCTACAAGTCAGATGCGTATGGTTAAATAATGTAATGCATGCTATGTATGAGCATTTATGTGTAAATAAAACCCTGAAATAACAGTTTAACTCTTCACTATATTCACAAATAATATTATATTCGCACATTAAGAGGTTATTGGTGGATTTGTCAACTCCGTCAGCTTACAGGTCAACTCCGTCAGACATAGAACCTGACGGAGTTGACGTCTGACGGAGTTGACGTAAGGGCATGTATTTTCCTGCCAAAATCTGTATTGTACACTGCAGCTAGGTAGTTTTTCCTCAGTTGCTAGCTGTCCTAATAACCTCACTAAAATGCTTAAATTCAGTCCACTATGGTTTAAAAAAAAGTATCTTAACAGAAAGATGGTATTGACATGGTGCAGCTGTGACCATAGGAATATTGACATTTTTTGTCTAAAATATAAAAAAATGTCAAATGTACCAGAGCATGTGTGGTAGTGCTGCATTCACCACAGGCAGGGAGATGAAAAGGGGTCCTCAGGGATATAGCTGACCATGCTATTTCCTGATTTAAAGAGCTTTATGAAAAAATCTGACGGAGTTGACAGAAACTGAGGACACAACTTTAATAGGCAGATTTTTATGGAAAATATTGTTTGATGTTCACATAATGCATTGTTATATTTATACCCCTTATTTTTTATTTGATATATATGTTTTCACAATTGTAGAGCTTTTTTAAAGTTTTTTGGGATGGTTAATATTGTGACCTCTTGCTGAGGACAAGTGCAATAACATGGACCTTCTAACCACAGACCATACATTTAAACAAATTTTCCCCAAAAAGATAAAAAAGTTTATTCTAAAAATCAGATAGGTATATACAATTCCTTTAGATTTAACTTTGTAAGTATGTCAATCATGATGAATTTCTTAATTTTTAGCTATAAATTAGACTTTTCTATGTGGGACATGTTTTGTCCCGACTCTCAAGAATCAGTTATATATCTTTTTTATATGAACTTCACAATAATTTACATCTTACTCAATATTAGTGCCACTGCATAGCTCTGCTTATGGGGATGAATGAAACATCAACATCGCGTAAGTTGTGTTTGGGGATTTGTCCATTAACATATAACATTTTAATTTTGAACTAGATTCAAAAGATCCGAGTCAGTAAAATTATCTGAACTTCCCATTACAATGAAGCTCAAAATGTGCAGTATTTGTGACGTGGTAACATGATTCACATGTTAAAAATTAACGTGTTTTCCACATGTGCCACATGCTATGTTCACATGTGGTGACATGTTGTTTAGAGGAGACATAGGCCTACAGGTGGGGAGTGTATAGCCAACTTTTCCTTTTTATTTGTTGCATGAGGCATGTGTCTAATATCTCTTGTTGCAGGCACTTGACCACTGGCTTTTCTTTACAAAGAACAATTGAAAATAAAACTCAAGGAACTAAGCATATTTGTCTTTTATTAAACATTTAATGAAAAGTGTTTTTTTTTTTTTGGCAATGTTGTGTAATATGGCACATGCAACAATGTCACAGGCCCTGTCAGGTGTGCAACCCTCAGATTTTTAGACACTGAAATCTTCCCTTTAGTTAGCCAAAGTTCATTTCATTGTGTGCCCTTGTCCTGGCTAGAGCTGCATTGTAACTGGTTTGGGTCAGGGAATGGGGTCATAAAACACCTGTCTGCAGGCAGGAACATGTCATAATCACCTATGAAAAAATGCAGTTCTGTTAGGATCAGCATAAGTGTATGTAATACAGTGAGCTTGATATTTAATTGTGGAACTTTTCTTACCACTTTCAAATAATGTGCATAAATGTGAATCTCTGAAAATTCTTAAGTCATGCACAGATCCTGGCCATTTTGCTTTCACATTTGTGATATGGAAGATTTGTCAACTGCCTTTTTTTTATTTGATATATTATTAATCTGGAATATTAAAAATCACAATAGTAACTGGGCTACACATTTACATTGTGAACCCCCTTTCTGTTCACATAATCCCCTTCATTGAGGCCTTGATGGCAGTCTATGGTCTAGCCTATAAGCCTGAGTGCTGTAATCAGCATGGTCATGATTGCATGATCTTCATAAAAAATTATGATAGCCTAAAAAAAATAAAACTGCTTAAAAAAAACTGCTTTACAACATTGGGTCTTAAGTGGCTTGGAAATGCCACAAAAAAAAACAACCTAAAACTGTTTTTTAAACCTAAATCGCCAGGTAAACTCCGAATGACACGACAGACAGCACTTTCCATAAAGTTCTCCACATCTCCAATAGTGTAAAGGAAAGAGCCACTCGCAAATAATCTTAGGGTACAGTTTGTGCTGTAGCCTAGTTAAAGCCCGACTCCGACAAGTCGAAAATAAATGTGCGTTTCCAACAAATTAATAATGTAAACGACAATCTCACGAGTCACGAGAAAAAAATATATCTCTCAGAAAGTGCACTACCGCGCTTCCCGTATCAGCTCCGCTTATGAAGCTGGGATCTAATCCTGTTTACATGAAATAAGCCTGCTCCCGAGCAGGTTTAAGCTTGCGCACCTGTTGCTATGACAGCAAGTCCAGGATGAGCTTCGAAGAACCAAACAATCCAAGATCATGCCAAATCACCAACAATCAAATCCAGCTAACTGAGTTAGCGACGTACGAAGAATGGGCCCCTGAAGCTCAGGGGGAGAACAATAAATAAACTGTACCGTGTGTACAGTTTTGCAAAACTGCGCACAGTTTACCAATCTGTCCACATGGTGTAAATTGACAATCTGTACCCACAGTTTAAAAACCGTGCACACAGTTTATTTATTTTTCTCTTCCCGGAACCTAGGGGGGCTCCGTAAAAAAGTCGCTTGTTTTGGGCTTGTTTTCACAGGCCTGGGGTCCATTCTTCGTACGTCGCTAACTCAGTTAGCTGGATTTGATTGTTGGTGATTTGGCATGATCTTGGATTGTTTGGTTCTTCGAAGCTCATCCGGGACTTGCTGTCATAGCAACAGGTGCGCAAACTTAAACCTGCTCGGGAGCAGGCTTATTTCATGTTAACAGGATTAGATCCCGGCTTCATAAGCGGAGCTGATACGGGAAGTCCAGCGCAGCGTGATAGTGCACTTTCTGAGATATATATTTTTTCTCGTGATTCGTGAGATTGTCGTTTTTTGTCGCTTTTAGGTTTAAAAAACAGGGTTTTTTTGTGGCATTTCCAAGCCACTTAAGACCAAATGTTGTAAAGCAGTTTTTTTTTTTTTTTCTTTTTTTTTTTTTTTAGGCTATCAGAATTTTTTATTAAGATCATGCAATCATGACCATGCCGATTACAGATATGTCACTCAGGCTTCACTAACGTGATTGGTACCATAGACTATAGGCTACCATAGACTGCCATCAAGGCCTCAATGAAGGGGATTATGTGAACAGAAAGGGGGTTCACAATGTAAATGTGCAGCCCAGTTACTATTGTGATTCTTAATATTACAGATTAGTAATATTATATAAAATAAAAAAGGCAGTTGACTAAAATCTTCCATATCACAAATGTGAAAGCAAAATGGCCAGGATCTGTGCATGACTTAAGAATTTTCAGAGATTCACATTTATGCACATTATTTGAAAGTGGTAAGAAAAGTTCCACAATTAAATATCAAGCTCACTGTATTACATACACTTATGCTGATCCTAACAGAACTGCATTTATTTCATAGGTGATTATGACATGTTCCTGCCTGCAGACAGGTGTTTTATGACCCCATTCCCTGACCCAAACCAGTTACAATGCAGCTCTAGCCAGGACAAGGGCACACAATGAAATGATCTTTGGCTAACTAAAGGGAAGATTTCAGTGTCTGAAAAGTCTGAGGGTTGCACACCTGACAGGGCCTGTGACATTGTTGCATGTGCCATATTACACAACATTGCCAAAAAAACAACAACTTTTCATTAAATGTTTAAATATACAAATATGCTTAGTTCCTTGAGTTTTATTTCAGTTGTTCTTTGTAAAGAAAAGCCAGTGGTCAAGTGCCTGCAACAAGAGATATTAGACACATGCCTCATGCAACAAATAAAAAGGAAAAGTTGGCTATATACTGCCCACCTGTAGGCCTATGTCTCCTCTGTCTGTGCAGACTCTTCTGTAGGCCTTTCTGTAGATGTGGAATCCTGCAACTTATATTGCAGCCATAAAGCATACAAGTATAAATTAAGTAAAGTTATTTATGCACTTGCAGGCTAGTTCCTCCATATGACAGTTATCTGAGAGGGTTTATTCACTGTCCAGTGCAATGGAAACAAATGGACATTACAAAGTCTTATACTTTCTTTCCTTTGGAAAGTTAGAAAATGTCCACTTACTGCACATATTTCAGCCACCACTTTCTTGGGAACAGATACAAGTGTTGGTGTATTATGTAAAAGTGCACAAAAGAGGAAAACACAATGTCATTACAATGAACTACACTGGGGAAAAATGTGATCAATAACTCATGGCAAAATATTAGGTTTATCAATAAGTTATCTTAAAATATAATAAGTTTTTCAGTTTTCACTTTCACAAGTCAAAGCAATTCATCATTACTCAAGATTTAACAGTTGAAATGACTATACGGCCTTAATTTAATGCAGCAAAAATTATTTTACAGTGTAGGCTACTAAGATCTTTTTTTTTTCAGCCTTTTTCTTGGTTGCTTTTATAAACAGAACACCATTTATTTAACAGTGCCTTTTAAGAGACTATAATATAACTAAAAATTACCATTATGTAGAATATTTTTGTACTTCACTTTTATTTGTTCCCATGTTCTAGTGTGATGACTGATATTACAATGCACAAAGTAATTACGCAATTATTAAAATACAAAAATATAGGCTAATAAGTGATAAAAACATCTAACATGGCCACTTCTAACGGATTTAAATTGTCTGCTACTTTTTGCCAGCCCTCTCTCCTGGCTTTTGTAGACTTTGAGGTGTTCCCTGGCGTTTTGATTAAACATTAAAATTCCGAATAAACTTCGACTATTAGTTCTTGCTCTGCTGAGGAGAAAAACTGAGCGCGCTCTTTGGCCACGCTGAGCAGCCAATAGCAGCGTTGCTGATCAATGTTTCTACTATCGATACATATCCCCTTTTAACCAGCGCATGAACGCGCAATTATCTCAGATAACTCAATCCAGCGATACTAATCATATCCAGCAAGTGTGTTCGAAGAACCGAGTTAGCCAGATCATGATTTGCACGATGATATCATCTTGGATGTGTCATTTGATCTCGGATGTAATAAGCAACGTACGAAGAACGGGCCCTTGGTTGCTTATTTGTCTCGCGAGATCTGGCAACACTGCTCACTGGCGGAGCTAGGGGGTGGTCAGGGGTGGCCGTGGCCACCCTTGGTCTAAGCTTGGCCACCCCTTTGGCCACCCCTCTCACAACTGCTGTTTCTGTCTCTTTTTTTATTGACAAAAATTGTTTTTTTTTTAAAACGCTGAACCGTCTCTTTAAGACCACAAAAAACGTGAGACTTTTCTCACGCACATAGTAAATATAGAGTCAATCTTTCTCAACTGGTTGGTTGCAAGAATGTTTTGAGTAAGTCGAATAGAGTGCAGTCAACAACAAACGTAGTTCTCTTTTTTTCTCATGCTACTTTTATTTTAGAAGGTGTGTGTGAAAGCTTGTGACACTTCTGTCATGCTGAGAAAACGGCGTTGTCCTTATTCAGTTGGCTATCTTCGGTAAAATGAGATGTTATCAGGCCAAATGTCAGTAAAACTAACTTTTCTGTCATATGGCTGACAGCCATTGTACTGTGCTTGCACATTACGCGCACATTTTTTGATAAAAAATAATTTGAATATAATGTATTGGACTGTTTTAGTGCCTACACAACTGAATAAAGTTAATTTGTACTTAATTGTAATTGAGTTAGTAGTGAATTAGGAATCATGGAATACTGAGTGAATTTTATATTTGATTTTTATATTTTATTATTACCCACCACCTCATATTAAAATTAATTAAATAGTAATAAAAGGGCACACACTATAGCTTAAGTTCAACTTGCTTGTTCTACATTGTTGCATCTTCATGGATGAGATAGCATGCAGATAAATACTGTAGTCCAAAGATTATTCAACCTTCAATGCGTTTTTTATAATCAATGAACTCTTCAACCAATTCCGAGTTTGTCAAAAAAGTTTAACTTTCTATATTAGTTGTCAAAATTGCAAAAAAATTACAACATTTCTATCATACCTAAATTAAAAAGGAAAACAAAAGTTCTCTTTTGAATCCCCATGTGCAAGAATGTGAACAAGGCGGAAGTCAACAGCACATAATATAAAATGAACAAATTACAAATTTTTACAAATTAACGCAAAATGAATGCATATGTTCTAGTACAAATGCACAGTGATCACATTTATTTGGACATTAAAATATTACATATCAGTTTGTGCCTTATATTGTGATCTCACATTGCAGAATAATTTAATCCAGACACGTGACGCATAGTATAACAAATACATGCATGCAGTTTTGACAGCTTTAATCGCCTTTTTGATTCTTACATGAGTTAATTAACGGGCAACTACGGCTACAGCACGTCGCATTTGCGCGTAATGTGCAAGCACAGTACAATGGCTGTCAGCCATATGACAGAAAAGTTAGTTTTACTGACATTTGGCCTGATAACATCTCATTTTACCGAAGATAGCCAACTGAATAAGGACAACGCCGTTTTCTCAGCATCTGACAGAAGTGTCACAAGCTTTCACACAGACCTTCTAAAATAAAAGTAGCATGAGAAAAAAAGAGAACTACGTTTGTTGTTGACTGCACTCTATTCGACTTACTCAAAACGTTCTTGCAACCAACCAGTTGAGAAAGATTGACTCTATATTTACTATGTGCGTGAGAAAAGTCTCACGTTTTTTGTGGTCTTAAAGAGACGGTTCAGCGTTTTAAAAAACACAATTTTTGTCAATAAAAAAAGAGACAGAAACAGCAGTTGTGAGAGGGGTGGCCAAAGGGGTGGCCAAGCTTAGACCAAGGGTGGCCACGGCCACCCCTGGCCACCCCCTAGCTCCGCCAGTGTGTGAGGTATATGCAAAAAAAAGGGAAAAACACAAAGACATTGGTGTTACCATCACCAGTTTTCGTCAAGAAGTGAGTAGAGGTCCATAGTTTGTGTGCTGTGTCTGTCATTGTTTACTTTTCAGAAAGCAGGTTACTGAATGCAAACCAGAATGCTATGAAGACAAAGGAGAAAAAGTTGCTGCTTTGGCGAGAAGATGCATCACACTGAGGTATGTGCATGTTTGTGATGAAAAATGTCATAATCCTTCTGGTTTTTCTCCAAGGTGCAAATTGTGGATTTGTCCAACCTGTCATCGAAAAATCATCAGTGGAAAACTGCCTGAAGAGAGTGTTGCCAACAATATGCATTTGTTGGACATTCCAAATCAACTAAAGTGTCTTAACTCCTTGGAACAACATCTCGTTGCACGTTATATTCCTTTCTGGAAGTTACTCTGTCTTCCCCGTGGAAAACAAAATGGCTGCCATGGACCTGTGGTGTGTGTTCCTGTAAATACTGCAGATGTGTCAAATATTCTTCCACGAAATGAATGTGATGACATGATGATAAGGATAAAACTGAAGCGCAAGTTAACCTACAAGGGGCATTATGAGTACAAGCATGTACACACTTTTTTGAGTAAACTCCACAAACGGGGACTGAAGTCCATGCAACTAAAAAGATTATGTTAAAATCATAAGTTGCTTCAACATAAATAGTCATGTTTAGCTAATGAATAACAGAACAAAGTATTTTTAGTTGGCTGAACACAAATGGGCCTATTATCTTATAGGCCTATATTGATTTATTATATATTATTTAAATAGTTTAATTAAATAAGAGACAGACCATAACACGAGTCAGATAACTTTTTTTATTTAAACAGTTTGTGTCTGATGCACAACAATTACATTATCGTAGCAAGTCTTGAATTTGTTAACTCAATGCATGGTACTTACCAATGCATGTTAAAGAACATTAGCCTGAAGGTTCAGTTCACCCAAAAATGAAAAGTCAGTCATCATTGATTCACCCTTAAATTGAAATTGAAATTAAAATGAAGATATTCTGAAGAATGCTGGTAACTAGTAAAAACTGGTAACAGTTGACAGTAGCCTTAAAATACTGCGGCAGTCAATGGCTACTATCAAATATTTGGTAGTAACATTCTTCACAATATCATCTTTTGTGTTCAGCAGAAGAAATAAACTCATTCATGTTTCGAACAACATGAGGGTGAGTAAATCTTTGGATGAACTATCCATTTAAAGCTAAGGTTGAAACCAATTAATACTTAACATTAATCAATACATTGACAGAGCAGTATTTATTTTTATTTTTTTAGTCATTAACTATAAAAGAACCAGTGTCCAGTGGAGGAATGTCACACAAATTTTCCCATGACATTTGCAAAATGGCTTTGTCTTGCAGAGAAGGTACCTTCAAGATCCATGAAAATCTTCTGAATTACTTTGAAAGTATACTTCAGTTCTTTTGGATAATCCATATTCAGTGCATTCATGAGTCCGAACAAGCGTATACTGCTGGTAGATCTGTAATGTCCTCAAGAATAATGGCCTCTTCCGGTATTAGTTGGTCAGAGTTGGTAGTGATGTAACAGCGGCATCTTCGGCCACAGTAAGGATTCCGATCTCTACATCGTGGTCTAAAGGATCAGTATCCTGGGAGAATAATTCATGAGATAGGGGTATTAATTGAAGTGTAAATTTAAAAATAATAACAACAACAACATTATTATTATTTATGTTGTTGTGTAAATAACCTGAATACATGTAAAACATAAATAGATTAAAAAATGACCAAGAAATGAAAATGAAAATGGTAATTTACCAGACGCATCCTGGGTAAACTTGTAGAGTTTTCATGCTGGAAAAGTGGCAATCCCTCAAGATCTGTTGTTTTCTGACGTGTGGTAATGTCACTCACCTAAAAAAAAAAAAAAAAATAATAATAATAATAATTTTAATCTGCAGATGCACTATGACCTTAACTCTTAATAATTTAACATAGGGATCTGCTTTGGGAGTTAAAGGTACAGCACACCCAAAAATGATAATTCTGTCATCTTTTACTCTTCCTCATGTAATTCCAAATCCATATGACTTGGTCCATAACAAAGATTTTTAAAGAATGTACAGATTGCTCTTTTACATACAGTGGAATCATAAAATTTGTCAATAAAACATGCACAGTTTCCCAATTGACAACTGCATGAAAAACAGACTGATGTCATAATTAAGTTTATGATATTGATAACTGATATTATAAAGTTATTTACTTACTATTTTCCTCTCTATATGTGTTCATTCAAAGTAGATTCTCATGGTCGACGTTACAGACAGATACACGAAAACTCCATGGAGATCTGTAAAAAACGAGTCAGTTGGAATCACCACAAAGTTTTACTCCTATAAGTATTCCTAAAATGTTCTAAAGAAATAATAATTAATAATAATCTTTAGAAATAATAATTAAAATAATAATAATATTGACAGTTGCTATTAAATGGTTTACCTCATCCTTTAGAAAAAGTGCAGGTGGCAGGCCATCTCTCTCAACTCCTCAACTAGTGTAAATACATAATGAGCAAACATCTCATTTGATATGACAGAGAACATTCAGTTGATTATAAAAATGATAAATACCAGACATGTTCAAGTCCCTAAAGGCCAAGTCAAGTCTAGTTTGTACCTTTTTTTAACAATATTTCTTTCAGCTAACCTAGTAATTGTAATTAACAGTGTTTTAAACTTTCAAAACGGATTTCAACTTCAAAAATGTCTAACATAGCACATCAGTTATTACTTAAATCATTAATTAATTAGTTTAAAATAAAAAATTTATTCACAATAAAAAAATATTATTTTTAACATTATGCCATTTGGAATGCAGGGAGTCACCACGAGAAAAAAACTAAACGTGCTGTGTATTTTGAGGTATTTGAGCTGCCGTAGTTTGCTGTAGTTCTATCTAGGCAGTGATAGGTAATGTAGTCTTCCAGAGAGCGCCGGCGGTAACAGTAAACAACACAGAGAGCAATATTCCCGTCAGTGTGTCGTTAATACATACCAGAGCCATAGAGAGAAAAGAGTTGCGACACTCCCATAGACCTCCGTTGTAAAAAATGGCGGCGATTTTAACCGCCTACTTCCGGGATTTGAAGATCGGAATAGTTCCAAACACTGCCATTTGGGCGTTGGACACCATTCACTTACATTGCTGCGCGTCGAGTTGTTCCAGAGTTAAGTTGCTGAAATATCGACCTCTTTTGAATTGTCAACTGTCTATATTGTTTCAGAGGTCCTTTGCGATGCTTATACTGGTCTTCATTTGTACATGCACAGCGTAATTATTTATATTTTATGTTGGTTGTTTCAACCAATTTTCAAGCACTGCCTGATAGCTAGTTAGCTAGCGCGACTTCGTCAGCTAAAGCCGCTTGTCCACCAGCGTCTCGATTTCTGACGCGACGCCAAAGCCCATTCATTTCCTATGGAACTACGTCAGGCAGCAAAAACGCCCCCGCAAAGCATGATGGGTCGCGTCGCATCGATTTGGTCAACAGCGGCGCTGCAAAAAAGTATCTCGGTGGATACTTTATGCAAATGAGAGCGTCAAAACGCGGGGCAGCAGCCAATGGAAACTCGGCGGCGAGAATTTGTGTATGGCCGTTGCTATGGTTTCATATTTAAAGTACACACAAACCCCGGCCCCAAGCAGCGAAAACGTCACAGGCGTCGCGTCGGAACAAAAATTGATCAGACGCTGGTGGACAAGCGGCTTAAGAGTTCGGTAATGAATCGCTGCCACCTTTATAGCAACTTTTATTTAATTAAATTTTTTGGGATATACTAACTTTTCATTATGTTTTATTGTCTTGAGTGAAGCGGCTTGTGAGAACAATGCTGGACCTCTAGGATTGTTATGGCCATCACCAGTCCTGTCTGTTTCATGGATCACCTGCCCCTGGTTTTTGTTTTTCTTGTTCACACACACTCACACAAGCACACATTTTTGTTGTCTATCATTGTTTAATAAAAAATATTTTATTTGAAAACCTTCATTTGTATCAGCCATGCTTAAATTCGTTTTTAATCTGTTATAGTTTTGATAATGTGTATGGCTTGATCTTAAAATAATATTCTCTTAACATGATAATGTTTCACGTTGTGGTCCTGGGGGTGGCCACTTTCATCAGAAGAAGTGAGCTAGCTTCTAAGCGATTTCTGAACGGACCGCCACGGCAGACCTCTTTGCGTGATCACGAAGGTACAAGGTAGGCCAATGGCTGAATCAAAATTTATAAGCAAAATCACGGGAATCAATAGCCTAATACAGCCCAGTTGTGCTAAAATAAATATCATGAGACGTCTATCATCAGATGAATGATATGGAAAAGTTAAGTTAGAGCCGCTAAAGCCAGTGCTACTACCCATGCGAACATGAACACTAAGCTTTTCCCTCCAAAAATATAGCCTAAAACTTATCTCCAAATGCAAAACTGACATTAACAAAATGCAATAACAGCTGAAAAAGTACTTGGGTGTGTGTTTTATTTTATATTTACCGTTCAATAATGCAATCGCTGCTGTCTGTCCCATAGAAGAACATGACAGCCAGCGTACGTTTTCGAACTATTGGGGCTTACATGAACCACGTGACATCCATAGCGGCGACATCAAAGAGTGTCGCAACTCTTTCTCTCTATGGCTCTGATACATACCTGTGACTCTTTGGAAACGCTGGATTGAATAGGCAGGATAACATCAGCATTGGCCTCTTCCAGTATTAAGTTGGTCAGAGTTGGTAGTGATGTAATAGCGGCCTGTAACAGTGATGGTGAATTACATCAGGCCATCAGTTTGGGAAGAGCACAAAACATCATATATGACAAATAACATACAGTCGATTATAAAAATGATGAATACATAACTTACCAGTGATTCTGCAGAAACGCTGACCTGAAGGCAGGACTTCGCTACCGACTTCTCAACCGTCTATGCTTCTCACCACCAGCTGCAGACAGAGACCTAACCGCCGAGTCTCACACTGCGCATGCGTTCAGGGTTCAAACTGCGCACGCGCTAACAAAAAACGCGGACTTCAATGAAAACTAAAACGATTTAGTTTGAACAACAAAACATTGTACGTTTTCATCATTTAAGTAACGAATTTGTTGAATCAACTTAGTATGATGCATGAACACTTCCAATAAAAATATCTCAGTTCATTTTACTGTTTTATGTTTATTTGGAGTTAAGTTGGCTTTTTTACAGTGCATGTTTACAACCTGTGGATCTTGGTTCAGAAGTAATTGATCAGCATTTTCAAGATGATATTTATTTATTCTTAAAGGAGAACTCCGGTCAATTTTAATATTGAACTAATTTTTTTGTACATTTGGAGTGCTGTCAGTACAGAGAACAACGACAAAAATCGGTGTTGCCTACACCGTGTTATCCTCTTTTTAAAATTTGCACCCTGTTGACTTCAATGGGGCACGTTTTAAACCTGCTTTTAGCCTCTTAACATCCTTGATGTGTCATTACAATTGCACAGCCAATGTGAGTGATTCCTTCGGAGTGAACGCGGGTCAATCTGACTGCAGTAGATGAGAAAGATATGAATAAAAATGATGTTATTTCAGCCAGCACACATACCTGTATTTACATCCTGTTTTCGGTCAAAGTCCATAGTAATCGATTGTCGAGTTCACGCGCATTGGTTTAGTATGATCACACGCGTGAACTCGACAATCGATTACTATGGACTTCGACCGAAAACAGGATGTAAATACAGGTATGTGTGCTGGCTGAAATAACATCATTTTTATTCATATCTTTCACATCTACTGCAGTCAGATTGATACTGCAGTCACTGTTAAACCAATCCCAGTTCACACGGACCTGTGAAAATGACAAATATTAATAGTCTAAGTAAATAATTAGACATGAAATATTTTTCTAAATATTTTATTAGCTCTTTAAAACCTTTAGGCTGATGCGAACCCTGATCACCCTGTCGGGGTTTTTTTTCTGCGATAACCGGATGTTTATTATCCCTTACATAACGTAACATACAGTAAGAAAACAGGAGTAAGAAAACACAGAAATTTCAATTCTTGTTTTGTAAATACACAATCAAAAGTATATAGAGTACACAGTATACATACATACATACACATTATATATATATATATATATATATATATATATATATATATATGTAATTTAATATATAACAGATTCATCTAAAATAATTCCTTATTAGGCCCACATACTACATAGGCTGACACACACAGCATTTATTATACAAATTATGGATTACAAATATCCAATCATGGACCTTCAATTCATGCTGATCACTCCACGAACCACAATATACCACGAATAAAATACAAAAACATGCCATATAGGTTCAGTATATTTCCACTAGAGGATTTGTTTTGTCCTGGTTTGTTGCAGAAGAGTGCATTAGAAGCTGTTGTGTATTTGCCTCTGCTCTCTATACCTGGACCTCACACACACACACACACACACAGATTTGTTTAATTTAGTTCAAGTTCATTTATAACTGATGGAGGTTAATTGAATGTAATTCAAAAAATAATAATAATCAAAAGTATAATAACTACCTGTGAGACATTCTTGATAGTCGACTCCATAATCTAAAAACATTTATTTCAAAACAATTAAAAACAATTATTACAAACTATTTCAACATTTTCAACAAAAAAAATCATAATAATATTTTACTATAAAGTACTGGACTATTTTAATGCCTTCAACACTGAATACAATTAATTTGTACTTAATTGTAATTGAGATAGTAGTGAATTAGATGTCTGTGAAGTTTCAGCTCAAAATACCCCACTGATAATTTATTATACCATCTTGTAAATGCAAGGAAAAACATACCGTTTTCATGCATGTATCTTTAAATGCAAATTAGCTGCTGCTCCCCACTGCTTTCCAGTAGAGCGCGGAGCCTGTGTGCCTCAGACTCTCTGCCAAAAACAAAACATCTGTTTGGTTTTCATTATCATCTCTATCATGGTCACGCTCAGGTGGCATTGCAGTTTTTCGTCATAATGTCTGATGGCGTGTCCCGTATTGCGCTTAAACTGTCAAGTACACACAAGGGTGTCAAAAACAAACAAAGTTCACATAAACACATTCAGTTATGTCTTTGAATGTGAACAGCAGGGAAAGAAATCACATGTGTATATTAGATCTGTGTATTAAAGTGACAGCAGCGCAATATACAGTATTAGAACTGAACTGAATGCTTTTTGCCACCTAATTGGGCTTGAGCAGTTAAAGGTGAACTAAGTAACTTTTTTACCTTAACCGAACAGCTTCGGAGTCATTGGAATAGTTATATGACTTTTTTCGGGTTGAATGGTGGTCGTCTCGCACCCCCCGAGCGTCTGTGAGCGGAAAAACCACACTTGCAACTTTGGGCCGGCGGGCCTCAGCGTCAGGAAGTATCGCATGATATCAGGTCTCGCGATGTAACGAATTGCTTTACGGCACTGCACACGTACGAGTTCTTCACACTTTCGTCATGGCTGAACCAGTAAAAAAGAAGCAGAAAGCTAGGAAAGGTTTGTCGGAGGACCAAAGAAAGCGGAAACGGCAGACTGACCGAGCAAGGAGTCAGACTCGAGTAAATATCGTTCTTGTTGATGGACTAGTAGACATCTTCAGAGGTTATCTGTGCCTGTTCGATGTCCGACGCTTTGTAACGCGTTGTGTCAGGAGGAAAATAGGGATAGCTCACAGATGAAGTTATTACAGAGGCCAGACTGACTGTTTGTCACCCGTTCTACCGTCCACAGCTTTACTTGATAAACAAAAGTAGGATAAGAATGAGCATCAAACTGAAATAACCCGCATACATGGGGTGTTCGAGGTGCACATACAATACAGACTGCCGACAGTTCAACAGGGCGCGCGCAGCTCTTAAAGGGGCAACACCTTATTTCCACTCATTACAGCTTCCATCCTACTGAACAGGTACCGGTATAGAGGGTGGAAGGGATCAGGCCGTGAATGCAGTGACGGCTCTGCGCGAGTGGTATTTACGACAGTAATGTTAAATACAAGTACTCCACAGCGACTCTAGGGGTCGCTGTTTGACAAAAACGGAAAGCTGCATAGTGTGCCTTTAAATACACATTTATGAGTCAAAGTGACAATGTATTTGCAATGTCATTTATGTTTTAAGTGAACATAAACAGTTGAGGAAAAAAAACACACACAATATTGGATCCATGCTGTTGGTCTTAAAGTGACAGCATCCAAATGTACCTGCTGTCATTATTAACAGCAAAAAAGAGAGAAAATCTGTCACTGCTCTTGACTGAATCACTTTTGTAACTTTAATAAGAATACATTTATATTTAATTTACAGAGTAAAGACTATGCATTGTTTTTTTATACATTTGATTTTTTAATATATTTTATTTAGGCCTAGTATTTCTAGTGCTTGAAGTTTTTTCATTTGAGTCTTTGTTTTATTGTAGTTTGTTTTCTTTGCTCTTTCTTTATCACGGTTTACTTGTCTTCAGTAAGCTTGAAAGTATTTTTTTAGGCTAGAAGCCAATTAGTTTTTTAAATTGTATTAAAAATGGTGATAAGAATAATGAAATTTCAATGGTATCAACATTTTTGATATCATAAAAACCTTATTTAAACCAAAAATAACTATATTGTAAAATATATCGTTATCGTGAAATTAAATTACTCATATCATGATATAAGATTTTGGTCATATCGCTCACCCCTAATCATATTTACGAGTTGAACGCACATGAATGCCACCACAATGTCGTTAATATAAGTGGGGAGCTTGGGATGTTCTTTAAGCACTGATGTTTAAGAGTTGGGTGCGAGTCAGTGAGAAACATGGCGATAAAACATATTTAGCAGTGATTAAGCTGATTGCTTGCTCAAAATATGATAGCATTGTAATATAACAACATGATATGTAACAATAAAGTTTGGTGGCTTCACAAATTAATTCACAAACAATGGCTTCATAAATTAAGTTAATTAAGAGAAGGTGCACCGCCATTTTGCTCTGACGAGAGTGATTTTAACATACCAGACGCCGTAAACACGACTTCCCAAATTCCCAGGAGGATTTGAATGCACCAATAGGGCATTTTCCGTTGCCAATCGTTGGCGGGGCCTGTTCCAATGTGACGTCACATTGGAGCACATTCCTGAACGTCTCATTTTGAGACACGGTTTTAGCCTGACGTCGTCATACTCAGATTCTAGTCAGAATGTATACTGCTCCATGAGCTGTGATTATGAGGCGTGTTTCAACCGAACCAGGAAGGAAAATGCCTCTGCACTCAATTGGATAGACCTACAACCAATGTACTTTGGGTTCAGGCCGAATACCGAGCCCGCCCTCTCCTCGGACAGTGGCCTACGCCAAATATGCATTTATTCTAAATGACTTATTTGTAAGTGTGAACTCGTAAAATCTCAATTCTCCAGCGGCAGCCATCTTTGTTGTAAACGAATTCAACCTAAGCGCTCTTTATGACGTGGGTTATTACGTAACCGCAGATCATCTGTCCATCATCGATTAAAGCCCACCCTGGCAATTTGATTGGCTCGGCCTTCTGGGAGCCGAGCATAATTACTCCTCAACGGATCGAGTCCAGACCGAACTTCCCGACCAAAAAATGTTGTGGGCGGGGTTCGGGCAGGCACCCAGGCTAACACGGTTTCAGATTTATGGGGAAAATAACAAATGGAGTGTATTTTTACAACAGTGGTTGTGTACACACACTGCAGATACATAAATTAAAAACTTTAATGTTAGATGCAACTAATCGCGATTAATTAAAGAAAATTTTGCAATTAATTTGTTTTTATTTTTATAAATTGACAGCACTAATTATTATATATTTTAAACAGATCTGTATTCTTTTCTCTCATGTGTTGATACATTGTTATTGAAAAAAGAAGTTATGATGGGATATATATACACCTTTTAAGGGTACACTGCTTTATAGATGATGACAAAGTTCACAGAATTGGATTCAAAGCCACAAAACGTATAAAAGATTTAAAAAGAAAGACTGAGGCACAATAATGTTCTCATGTAGATTCAAAACTGCTGAACTAAATGCTAACTTATGATTTACTCACGTATTGTCGTTTCTGGATTGGAGATCTGCAATGCGCTTCCTGGGAAAGATTTTAGTGATTTAAAACAAAATACTGAAAGATGCAGTATTTAAAAAAATAAATAATCAATTCTACATCAAATTGGTTATTTTCATTTATACAGTGTAAACTGTTTTCAGGGATGTGTTCTATAATATTACTCATTGATATTTATTTTGTAGTCAGATCCCGACTTACTTATATTTTATGACAACGATTAAACACAGTAATCCAACCAAAAGAGCAGCTCCAAGACCAGAGATGGTTGGTATGATGAAGTGGCTAAGATTTGCTTGTTCTACTAAAAAAAAAAAAACACACACAAAAAAACACATTTACTTACTTCAAATTATCACAATATATACACACACAGAAGAGTAGTATTGTTATATACCTTTCACAAAGATTTGGTGAGTGGCTTGCATTTCACCCTCAACAGTCCCATGGTACTTGACTGTGCATGTGACAGAGGAGTGATCATCCTCTTTTGTTGGGGTGAAGGTAAGGATTGACTCTACTTCCCATTTTCCATGACCAATGTCCTTGTAGCTCATGAGGGTTTTTCCAGTGTGGTTCCAGCTGAGAGTGGGCTGATGGGACGGACAGGTGTGACGGACGGAGCATTTGAAGATTGCAGGTTGACCTTCTTCCACAGACGTCTTAGCCAGCAACTCTGGTTTTGATGCTTTCTCTGTACATATATTTTGAATTACAAAACACATTTTACATAGTAAATAAAAGCAAAAACAAGATGATTTATTTAGTCACAAAAATATAATTTGGACTCTTTCCATGTTTTAGTCTGCTTTCTTATTTGTAATGACAGGTTGACAGCTCAAATGCACACTTACCAATCATTTTAATTGTCACACAGTTATCCACAAAGGAGAACTTGTCTATTTTAGACGTCTCTAATTCCACCCTGAAACAGTACGGGCCGTTGTCATGGTTTCTGACTCCATCAATCTCCAAGGAGCAGTTTAAATCACCCAGTGAACCAATCAGTCTTGTACGACCCTTGAAATTGTCTAGAACCCTTGTATGATCATTGTGATAGATGTAATCCTCCCTGTTGGTCTGTGTGTGCCACATGCCTTTAATACGACTGGAGGGCTGTTCTTGAGCAGGGTATTTGAATGTACAGGGCAACACGACACAAGATGAGACCAGAGCATCCATTTTAGACTCTACCTCCACCTTCCAAACATCACCAAACACGAGAACAAAAATAACTGCAAAATAATAATGCTAAAATCATTGTAAAATAATAAACTTATATATATATATATATATATATATATATATATATATATATATATATATATATATATATTTAAAGAAGTTAACATATGAATACAAATCATTTTAAAGAAGTAACCTCACAAAATGTAAAAATAATTCATTCATATAATGTTTGGAAATTTAAAATCTAACCGTGAAGCCAGCAGAGAAGAACTCCTGCCTGTACACCCATGCTGGACTGGACAAACTGAAGAGGTCAAAAAAAGTTATTTGCACATATGCAATAATCTTTCTCTAGGGCACTGTCTGCTTCAATTATAGTTTTCACAAATCAGGCTCAATCTAAAGTTATTTTGATTCCTGACTAGCGGACTTATCAAGCGTTTGACTGATCAAAAATCTAGCAGGACAAGATAACCAACTTTAGGCGTGCCAGAGCCATATGGATATAGGCTACCTACGCATTATAAAAGTTAAGAATCGCTATGAAAAAAAAAAAGATTTCGGACAGAACCCTATATTCACAAATCACGAAGAATGACATGCGATATACATGTCTACAACAGCGCACTGAGCATTTATAGCCACAGAATTTCAAACTGCTAACTAACTGTAATGCAGAATTAAAGGCCGTTACACTGCATGCTGTAGGCTGTGTGAGGCGCAAATTCAAAAGTGAAACCAGTCAGATATGTGAAAACCATCTTTAAATATAGTGTAACCAAAAAATTAAATTAAATTAAATTAAATAGAAATTCTGTCATCACCTTTATTTAGTTCCAAGTCTGTTTGACCAAGCCAGAGCCATGTAGAGAGAGAGTTGCGACAACTCCATTGACAACAATGGAACGCTTTTTTTACAGCAATGGCGGCTCTCTCTCTATGGCCAAAGAGTATAGAAGTACCAAGAGGCGAAACTCAATAGAACGTTCCATTGCAACAAACTCACCCATGCGCAGAGCTGCAGCTCCGCCATCTTGGACTGAACGCAACACAGCTGTCATAGAATTGAACGATACCGGTTCAAATTCAAAAGCGGTTAAATGAACTAAAAAGTAGTTTCTAGTTTTTAATATCTCTAGAGCAGACATCCCATGTCTCCCGGAAGATCCGGGAGTCTCCCGCATATTGATAGCGGCTCCCTGATGCCCACAAATTAGCTAAAATCACCCGGAATCTAGAGCGAGCGAGCGAGCAAGAGCGCGCAGCTCCAAACCGTGTAACGTAGAGCACACGGCAGAAAGGGTGAGGAAGCGAAATATCAACATATCAACCTAAAATGTGGAACACAACTTGTTCAGATTTTTTGCTTTCATTTTCTTGCAGTTCTAGAGTAAAATATATTGTGTAATATATATATTTTCTATAAAATATAAATAATTATATTTTAAATTTGTACATTTTAATAAACTCAAACTTATATAACTTTTTTCTGTTTCACTTTCATAATTTATTTCACTTCAACAATAATCTGACAAATTAAAACAAGACCAACCATAGGTCTAAATTCCAAAGCATTCCTGAATTAACAGTTACAACCATTAAGTTTGGATAGTGATTTTCATGTTTATGCGAAAAAAAGTTAAAGGGTTAATTTAGTGATAACAATGAATTAATAAAGCGGTCATTTGCCAGGTTAGGTGTTCATATATCTCTGAAAGTATGCGATTTAAAAAGCCAATTTCGAGTCTTGACAATTTCGACCAAATACATAACATTAGCAAACTGTTACTGCGGTTATGGGATAGCTTACATTAACGTTACAGCACCTGTTATCGTTGACGTTAGCTCACTTTAAAGTTAATAAAAACCTTTTCTACTTTACCTCTCTGGATCTTTGGGGAATCTATGAAATGCTAGTTGATTGGTTGTACACTGGTAGTTGTTGCAGTTGATGGCAGAACACTGTTTTCTTTGTTTCCAATTATTTCCAGACATAATGTTAATGCTGTACAGTAGTTGTGCTAACGGTAAAGCCGTTGGTTCAGTCCAAAATGGCGGCCGCGCTACCGAAGCGCCACCTAGTGGCTGTTGTCAAAACTGCAACGGAGTTTCGCCTCTTGTTACTTCTATACTCTTTGCTATGGCTCTGGACCAAGCCAAGTCGGTGTCCAGTCATACGGGGCGTGACGTGGGGGAAACCAATCCCTTCCTGCTGGAAAAACATTATGTTAACCCAGTAGCCTATAATCTGCCGACAAAAGAGAACCAAACAGACCACATAGGCTAGACCAGTGGTTTTCAAACTTTTTCAAGAGCGACCCTTTTTTTGTTCTTTGTTTTTAATTGATGCGACCCATAGGCCTATATAGCCTATTCTTAAACCAAGCATACAGAATACAATAGGGCTAAAGGCGACTTTATTATCATTTAAAAGTGCTCTGTTATGCACAGCTGGCACAAAATATCAGCTCAGCACTTTTCTTAACAACCGCTTTTGATGCACGTGCAGTGGCTTATCCGTGACGCGATCGCAACGCAAAGTTGATTCTGCTCTTTTGATCTAGCTAAAGCTACAGGGATGCTAATTAACCGGTTAACCATTAACCGTTGTAAGAATTTTAACCAATTAATAGCCTACTATAGTTTGCTGTTACTGTATGGTTAAAAAATACACTAAAAATATTCCATAACAAATCCTTTAACCCCTTAGCTGTCACCCCCCTTTTTGAGAATGGACATTAAAATGCACTATTCAAGCTTAAATGGTTGTAATAGGGGTTATGCGCAACATACTTCCTAGCATTATTGTGTTAACAGTAGTAGTGCCATATTTTGGAGGAAATCTATCATAGCATTAAAGTCCCCACCCATAATTAGTGATGCAGATGGGTATTTTGCTTTTAAAGAAATTAACTTGGAGGTTAAATCTGTAAAGAGACAGCTATTAAGACTGGATCTGTTAAAGCCATATACATTTCCTAGAATAACAATGTTTTCCCCAAACTGGATAACAATAATTAACCATCTTCCTTCATTTGAACAATGTGATTCAAGTACAGTGTAATTAAAGTGCTGATTAAATAAAATCATAACCCCAGCAGAATTATTGGAACCATGACAGTAGATAATTTTACTCCCCCACTGGTTCGACCAGAAACTTTTGTCTTTCACAACTGAATGCGTTTCTTGTAAAAAATAGACATCTCTACATCTCGATTTACAGAAAAGAAATAAAGCTTTACGTTTGGTTAAGTCTCAGATTCCCCTAACATTAAGTGAAAAACATTTCAACCTAAATGACATGAAACAAACACCAAGAACGTGTAACCAAAATCTATTGTTTAGTAAATAAAACTAAAACTTCTGAATGGATTAAGTAGAAAAAAAGTGAGTGCAACACTTATCCAGACCTCCTCACTGTAAGAACAAGTTTAACATTTCTCTAATCTCGGTTGGAACCCTAACAAGAAATCAGTTCCATGAGGATGAAAAACCTCACAGAATGTTAGAGACACGGTAAAGAGTCACTTATATGTTGTCAACTGTCATTTTCTTCCCGTCGATGATGGCAGCTGAACCCTGAAACCCTGCACGTTTACCTTCCTGTCTGGCTTGGTTCACGAGTGGCCACAGTTTGTTTCGAGCCTCCCTTGCGCGTTGTTTGTAGTTTTGATTGATATAACATACAGAGAGCCCTATCAGCAGCTAGTATTATTTAAGGTTAAAAATAACTCAATTAAATATAATACGTTTTTATTATAATAACTTTATTTAATGATATAAGTAAAAATATAATAAATATGTAATATAGTACACATATTTAGCAAAATAATCTCTATAGCTCTTTTTTTCTAGCCAACTAACGTGCCTATATTATGGTCATCATGGCTTTCCTGAGGTAAATGTTGTGTGACATAATTGTTCTCCAGCGGTTTTATTGACCCCTTTGTTTGATTGATTGGTCAATATTATGTATGAGGAATATACATTTCGGTAAGTTGTACTGTATCTTTCAAATGTTCATTCGTGTTTATTTACTATTAGCTAGATGATCTCAGCGATTTTTCTGTGCGTGAGAAAATGTGGCATGAGAGCGTGTGAAAAGTGTCAATTGCGTGTGTCTCACGGTGAATGCGTGAGATTTGGCAGCTTATTATTATATATTTTGCTAGTACTTATCTGTATCTAAATGTCAGACAAAAACATAAGATAAACTGGTTGAAAACACTGAACAGTCATGATATATGAAATATGACGAGCGCTGAGCGCGTCACGTGCCCCCTCGGTTTGAATGGGCAATGACGCCTCTGGCTGTAGTGAAAACTGGACATCCACCTGCGCTAGCATTTCTTTTTTTATGCAATAGGCTACCACATATTGTCGGATATATGCAAACTATAAACAAGTGTGAATTACAGTACAGTATCTTACCCTGGACAACATAGTGATGAGCACGTCGCCGAATTAGGCTACATACTTTTCTGATTTCGTTAAATTCTCGGGGTATTTTCCACTAATTTGGTAGTTTAATATCTCCTCATATTGTGTCGGATCCATTCTGAAAAATAAAAAGGTCTAAATTTAATCTTATTTAAAGTGTTTAGACTTCTTGTAATGTAGAATTAGTAAAGTTAGCTACACATTAGGAATAGTTAGTAACGTTAACGTATATGAAACAATCACTATAAAATATCGGCAGTATGTCATTAATCATGACAGAAAATGCATCGTATTATTTAATACAAAATTTTTTTGGTGTTGTATGAAAATAAAACAGCAAAACGTACCTCATAAATGTTTCTTCATTCACACGCAAAAGTTACAATCCTTTTTTTATTATTATTGTATGATCACCACATAACCAGAAGCGCAGTAGGCAGTGACAGCCATGACAGGGCGCTAATTAATGTCGTTTTTTTTAATTATTTTTTTTAAATTGATGTGTTATAAGCAATAATGAGAATGAATAAAAGTACGTGTTTGTGTTATAAATTCAAATGTGTGTATGTGCGAGTATGGGTGGGGGATGGGAGAAAATAAATCTGGCGGGAATATATGGTGGGCAGACTGTTATAAATCCTCAAAAGGTAATATACAGGGGGGAACCACTTTTTCTGGGCCTCCAGGTTATACTGTTCCCCCTGTGTTCTCAGTGGAAGAGACTGATCTGTGGATGACAGTGTTTACACATAAAAGAAGACACTTAAATACATCACCAGCATCACTGTAGTGTGTTATAAATCCTCTAAAGGTAATATACAGGGGGGGGAAACCACTTTTTCTGGGCCTCCAGGTTATACTGTTCCCCCTGTGTTCTCAGTGGAAGAGACTGATCTGTGGATGACAGTGTTTACACATAAAAGAAGCCACTTAAATACATCACCAGCATCACTGTAGTGTGTTATAAATCCTCTAAAGGTAATATACAGGGGGGGGAACCACTTTTTCTGGGCCTCCAGGTTATACTGTTCCCCCTGTGTTCTCAGTGGAAGAGTCTGATCTGTGGATGACAGTGTTTACACATAAAAGAAGCCACTTAAATACATCACCAGCATCACTGTAGTGTTATAAATCCTCTAAAGGTAATATACGGGGGGGAACCACTTTTTCTGGGCCTCCAGGTTATACTGTTCCCCCTGTGTTCTCAGTGGAAGAGTCTGATCTGTGGATGACAGTGTTTACACATAAAAGAAGCCACTTAAATACATCACCAGCATCACTGTAGTGTGTTATAAATCCTCTAAAGGTAATATACAGGGGGGGGAACCACTTTTTCTGGGCCTCCAGGTTATACGGTTCCCCCTGTGTTCTCAGTGGTAGATATATATATATATATATATATATATAAATGCAGTTCATAAATACTCAAAAGGTAATAAATAGGGGTGGGGGGACCACTTTTTCTGGACCTCCGGGTAGGCCTATCATAAAATATCGTAAATGAAAATAACAACACAGTACTTATTGTGCAGTGCAATATAGTTTATTTATGTGTGCAGCAAAACTGACAAAACGACACACACACGATGTAGGCTACATTAAAACACACACAGTAATAATAATAATAAAAAGAACTTGGAATTAGCAAATACGATGTACATTAAAACATCTGAAAACAATTCTATACTTTAAAACCTACATGTAACTGCAAATTATCTAACAAACAACGTAAACAACGTAAACTGTACATTACTGTGATGGAGAGTAGGTAAATGTATAACTGCGATGGAGAGTAAATAGTAAAAACACACAAATGCACAATATATCCGCTGAACGAAGCTTGCGCGGAATTATGAGGTCATGATTTTCGTCTTAGCACGCGCGGCGCGCTGAGGGGAAACAGGGGAACCGAATTCTCCGGAACACCGGAAGTAAATTTCCCATTCATTTCTCCCATTGACGTTTTGGAAAATCCGTATTTAAAGAGTTTCAGAGCATGTCTGAGGATAACCAGCTACGGCTGAACTCATAGGCATACAACATATCGTTTCGAGTGAAAAAACGACGAGAAAATCCAAAAAAAGTCAAAGGTACAAGACTGTGTACATATTTTCATTTCCGAGCGAAGGAACTACTCATCCCATAAACCACCGCGCCTCACTGAAGTCGACTGAAGCCACAACCGTGAAAGAGCCTTTAGAGCGACTTTCAAATCTGACGACAGCCACGCGAACTTTTTCTTGTGCAGTTTATAGCAGTTCTTTCAGTAGTAATCGTGTAAATAATAGTGTTTTATAGGTATTGTGTATTGAATTTTATATTTATAAAGAAGAGAAGCGTATTAATGCATCACACTTAACCATTTATTTATTTCACAAATTTGTGACCACTTCATTTATGTTTAATGCATCAATGTGATGGTTCTAAATAAATTAAATAAATAAATTGTAAATAAATAAAGTTCTAAATAAATTGAATAGGATGCAACACACTTTACATTGTTATTCATTTGTTTATTTATTCATTGATTTAATCTCATGTTAGAATATTGTCACAGCTGAAAGGTGTGTAGAGATATTTCTGTTTGTGTTAGTTGGTGAATGTCAGATGATTGTATAATGTATAATTTCATGCCATATGCTGTAGCCATCAGTACCACTGCCAATCTAAACACAAGCACTCGACCTTAACTGACAATGAGAGTAATTGGTTTTATCCTGATAAAGACTATTAGTACAATTCATCCAAAATAAACTTCAAACAAAATAACAAAAAAGAAAGAAAGAAAATTACAATTATTTTGTGAAAAGACATTAATCTGTGTTTAATGAGATGGTTTAGCGTGTGTGTTCAGTGTGTAGTTTGTGTGTTTATTTCAAAGCCCTTTATGACACAGGGACACTCTGCTACACACTGATGATGGCTTAGGTAGGTCGAAACGCGTCTGTGTTGACATGGTTACAATAAATTCATGAAATTATACCTTGAGAGTGCGTTTTTTCGTCTTTATTTTTGATAACTTTTTTTATTACTCGCACCCATAAATTTGGATTTGGGAGTTGAGCGCGCCTGTTCTCAATATTACAGGACACTCTGCTGACAGGACAGGTTGAAGATGTTTTTGTTCAAAGGTTCCAAAACATGTAGCATGCATTCTAGCCTACTTTACAATTATTTGTAATGTCTAGCATGTTGTGTTGTGTGTGGACGTGTTTATGAAACTGCCGGTAGCCGGGTCACCAACAGCCTGCAAGGTTTAATAGTTTTGGCGGTCCGCGGCGTTCTGCTCATCAGTTTCAGCGGCCCACGGGCAGGTTGCAGACAAATGCCTCAACAATTTCCCACTTGTGGTCCATGCTCATTTTATTCATGAAGTTATAGTTCATCCTTAATTGTAATAACATTTAATGTATTTTCTTAATAACAACAAGTGAAAATTAAACAGTGATGGTCAGCAAACCAGAAAGTGCATCATATTCAGTTTATTAACTTGCCATGAATAAATTATTACACAAATGTTCAGTAAATGCATGAAGAGGTATGCATAATAATCAACCAATTGCCTGTATTTAATGAATAGGCCTACGAAACAAATATAACGGAGGCGCCCGCGCGCTCACTTGCATTGCACGTGAACTAGAGCACATCCTAACTTAACGAAACTCAGTGTAGGCCTATGCCTCACACAGACATGACAAATAATCAAATACACAAAGCTTGAAATGTCTTTAAACGAAATAATTCAAAACGAAAAAAGAAAAAGGCTACTCTCTGATTATGTAATCCATTAGGCTTATTTATGTGCATTTCTCTCTATAAGCGCGTTCACACGGAGATGGCGATCGTCAACTTCATCTTTGCAGCCGAGTCGACACTTTTAGAGAAAACACTTGTTTATTAATAAAAATCAATACACGCGTCACCGGATTTACAGATGCACGCACACATATTATTTCGAAATAACGAGATATTGTGTTGAAATAACATTATTATTAATAATAGCCTACATTTTTTAGAATAGGCCTATTTGATTGAATGCTGAATGTTGCGCTTGTTCAATTTAATAAAATTAAAACTTTAATTGTGATCATTAATATAACTGAATATTAAATATTTAGTGGCCAAGTTTTGCGCAGCTCCCCGTCAATGATCTACCACCCACCCACTCAGCACATGCGTTAAAAATTCTCTGGCGCTGTCCCTGCAGAGAAGCTACGTAGGCAGTGTAATTTTTTTTTCTTTTTTTTTCTCGTTACCTCCAACCCCCGTTTTGAGTCGCCGGATCCACCCCCCCTCTGCGCTCCGGGACCTCCCACTTTACAAATTAAGCACTGAATAGGCTACATTATAACATAATATATAGGTCTACCTTTAGGAATGGTAAACGAGGTGTAGAAATAAAATAGCAAAAACTACATGATATAATTATGAACATTTTCATTAAGTATGTCAATCATCATTAGAGCGTCACCCTCAGGCTGCATGAATGCAAGGACATTAACATTTTTCCAAAAGTGTGTATGACATGTTCAGTGATGATTAGCGTAAAAAATGTTATCAGAATATTTATAGGCTATTAAATGAGAAGAGACAACAGAGTAAGCATTCACATATCACCTCAAAGTCCTTTTGATAGCCTACTTGATAATCAGGCTGCCATACGGTCTCGTCTGTTGGCTACTCGGTCAATGAAGAATCGCTTTAATGTTAAAATGTTATACTGTTATATTTTATACACAAACAGAACGTACCATTGGAGATTTGGCATGTTGTATTAATACTGTCGTGACGTTTCTTTTAAAACCTATTTCAACGTGCAGACTACGTTATTTTAACACCTAAATTAAACGTCTCGCCAAAGTTGTATTTTGGTCTGGTTTTGTTTTCGTAGTAGACAAACGTGATATTTACGTTTTTTTGACTACCTACAGAAAACATACCTGGTTGGTATTTTCACAACGTTTCTAAAACGTTTTATTTTGGTTACATTATTTTTTTTTATTTTAGGTGTGGTTTCTTAAACGTTATTAAAATGTTGCACTGCAACATTACCTAGGCTAATTGCAACCAAAAAACAATGTTGTGAAAAGTTGTAAAAACGTTTTGTGTTTGCTGGGTTAATACTGTCGTGACGTTTCTTTTAAAACCTATTTCAACGTGCAGACTACGTTATTTTAACACCTAAATAAAACGTCTCGCCAAAGTTGCATTTTGGTCTGGTTTTGTTTTCGTAGTAGACAAACGTGATATTTACGTTTTTTTGACTACCTAAAGAAAACATACCTGGTTGGTATTTTCACAACGTTTCTAAAACGTTTTATTTTGGTTACATTATTTTTTTTATATTAGGTGTGGTTTCTTAAACGTTTTTAAAACGTTGCACTGCAACATTACCTAATTGCAACCAAAAAACAACGTTGTGAAACGTTGTAAAAACGTTTTGTGTTTACTGGGATGGTACCTGACGTTGTTTCAACGGTGAATCAACGTTGAAATGCCTGCTGGGTATCATTTAACACTACGCGTCTTGTGACGCGTTATGATACGCGTCATTGGGGACACTGTGCGCCGTAAAAAGCGGCGTTACATGGGCATATAGAGCGTCGTTTTTTTCGCCGCCTCCAAACCGACGAAAAATACGCCGTTGTTTACACAATTCATCTGCGCTTTTTATGGCGTTTCGCTTTTCGGCGGCGTAAAAAGCTGCGTCCTGGCCGTTTAAACGGCGCTTTTTACGGCGTTTTTTTTTAACAAAACTACTAGGAAAGTGGCGAAATATGACCCATTAGGCGTTCCATAGGTTGAAAGCCATGTGCGTGTCATCTATATGCAAAAGGGTGCTATATGCGTGGGCAGAAAACGCCGAAGGACGTGACAAAACGGCCCTATGACGCCCTGAGATGAGAACGGGTTGGACTGTGACAGTTCCTTTCTGTCTAAAGATACAATATTCTCAGTTCACTCGTTGTAAAGCTCCCATGCTGAGTTTTATTTTATTTTTTATCATAAACTAAGTTAGACAAGTTACACATGCTAGCAGCACATAACATTAGGAATACGGTATGCACTAATAATATTGGCGTTTAGATTCTCAATTTAATACACTATATCTTGATGTAGCAGAATTTGTATAAAATAAAGTTTTACCTTCCGTAGATTGCAATATGTCCGTTGTTAAAAATCTTTGTCCATATTCCTTGTTTGTTCTTCATTTACATCCAGCAACACCCAGCAACTCGCTCAAAATAAACATTTAGCAGTCCGATGTAAAATAATCCATGTTTTAAACGATGTAAAACCCACAGAATAGGCTAATATTGAAGATCCCGCGCAGCAGCAAAGCAAACACCGACTCACTCAACTGACGTTTATTCAAACTTGACTCGTAAAGGCGCGCATTGTTGTCATTGGCTAGATTCCTGGATGACAGTCAGAATAAACAGAGAATAACCAATCATGCTCAAAACGGCTAGGAGAGAGACAGCCAATAGTGTGGCAACATTGCAATTACAGGAAAATATCTCTCTCTCTCTCTCTCTCTCTCTCTCTCTCTCTCTCTCTATATATATATATATATTTATATATTATATATATATATATATATATATATATATATATATATATATATATATATAATGTGCTATTTATTTGGTTGTATTTGTAGACTGGCTGTTATATTTAATCAATTGGTTAAATTGTTTTTTCATTGCAGTGCATGATTAAAAATTAAACATTAAAAATAAAAGATTAAAAATACTGTAAGAACTTACAGTAACTGACCATTTATTTACCACTGTTCTGATTAAGCCCAATTTTATAGAGCAAACAGTATATTAAACAGAGCAAACACTGCATATATTCATATACAATTCTGTATGTAGATCTGAAAATCTAATGAATTGGTATCATGGTGGTGACAGTTACATTCATGTGACCCATAATGCCCCTTTTACACTTTCACAAATTCTTGACCTTTCCTTTAGAAACACTCTTATGCCTAATAATGTCAACATCCTTTTTCACCCTGTGTGGCACTGGTACACAACCTGTTGGTTTAGAGTTAATCCTCTGTCCAACGCAACACTTTGGTAACATTGGCATACAAGTTACAACATAATACCCCGGGTTTCACACTTCACAGGCAAGACTTAAGCCTGTAGTCCCAGACTAAAATGCATGTTTGAGCTGTATTACCTGAAAGCAACTTGTACTGACATATCTTATGGCAGTGCCATTGTTTTGTCTCAAGATGCACGCCAGTAATGTTTTTTTTTTCTAAGGCACATTTTTAAAAGCTATAATTAAATACCCAAATTGAACTAAGGACAAATCCTGGCTTTATCTAAACCCTGTCTGTGAAACCGGGTCTGGGTTAGAAATTAAGGGTTAAGGTTAACCCTAACCCTAACCTTAAGACTTGTCTACAGACTTTTATTTAACAGCATGGTGTTAACTGCAGTGGTTAGGCCTTTAGCATTGATAAAGGACAAAAATCTTCTCACTGTGACAGTCTGTTTAGTAAAGATTTTTTTATGGATTGTCCATAAACTAGAGCTATTGATGCATTCAAGACATACCTGTATCATAAAGATCGTATTTACAAATTGAACACACATGAACGCCGCCACAATGATGAAAATATGAGTAGGAAGCTTGGGATTTTTTAAGCCCGATCTTGAAGAGTTATGAGTGTGTCAGTGAGAAACATGTAATACCACAATACTTTGGTATTTAGCAGTTACATTGTCAGGCTTTTCTATTTACGATGAAGTAAGCTAATGCCTGCACAAAATATGACAGTATTATAGTATAACAATATAACATGTAATGATAAATTTTACAGTGGCTTCATAAATTAATTTAAAACATAAAAAAAAAAGAAAAAAAGAAAAGTAAAACCTCATGAATACAAACTTCCCAGGAGGACTTAAAAGCGCCATGTGTGCATGATGAACCCTGTTGGTGTCTGACCAGCAAGATCAATTTAACAGTTAATGATATAGTCGGTAAATTAACAGTCAGTTAATTAATTTACAGATATTGCTTGTCATTTTGTTCTGAACTAGTTCTGGCTGTCAGTCATTGACTGTTTCTGGATGTCAACGGACGTCCAGATTATAGTCAGTATGAACGTCTTTTCTGAACTAGTTCTGGCTGTCAGTGGACGTTTAGATAATGGCCAGATTTGACATCTTTATTCGCGTCATTTATGGACTATTTCTGGATGTCAACGGACGTCCAGATTATAGTCAGTATGAACGTCTTTTCTGAACTAGTTCTGGCTGTCAGTAGACGTTTCAAGATTATGGCCAGATTGGACATAATTTCTCAGTGTCATTAATCGACTAATTCTGGCTGTCAATGGACGTTCAGATCATGGCCTGGACGGACGGACTTGATATCAACCTGTTTTGTACGTCCACAGACGTCGCTTGCTCAGTGTGTCAGGAGGACATTCACTGACAGCGCGTTGTCTTGTCGCGCATGAATGGTTTAAAAGCATTTGCATGAATAAGAGCGGGATCATATAACGATAGCTTGAAGTCACCTGTTGTTGTTTCTGGCGTTTCATCGCCTGTGCCGCAACCGCAATACCACGGAGGAGCAGGACCTATGTCGATGCCTGCGTCCATATCCAGGAACATCGCGTGCTATATAAATAGCAAACGGGATTTTGGATTTTGAAAAGTGGGGGGGACATGTCCCCCTGCCTTGTCCCCATAGGAAATTACGCTCGTGGGCTTTTGTACTTCACTCACGTTCCAATATCGATCCTTCTTCAAAAAAACACCCTCTTCACATGCGCAAAAATGTGCTTAAACATCAGTGGAGCGGTGCTTACGTTGAATGGCACGAATTGTAGGCTACTGACTATTTAAACAGAGCAGTGTAATTTTTATGTTAGGTTGACTATTTTATTTTGATAATGAACCGGCTGCGATGTCAAGAATATGGCAATGCTGGAATATGTTGTGTGTGGAATATACTCCATTATTTTGTTCAGGACATCATTCGAAACTGCAAAGTATTTATTTGTATTTGTGTACACTCGCAATAAAACACAACATTGTGCTTTTGTAAAATAAAGAAAACAAACAAACTGCCGTCTCGGTTTCCTTTCCGTCAACTTGTTTCTGAGGTGCCGCCTCACAGAAATGAACACAGAAAAGCAGCATGCTGTCAGCTTTTTCTCAGTTTTTTCTTTCGTTTTATTAATCTATTAAGTGTTTAAATAGCCATATTTCGCGTGTTTCTTTTATATAGGCCTATAGACTATGATTTTATGAAAACAAATTTTGTTTTTTAATTTAATTATATTTTTCTTAAATCATCCTGGCGACCCACCCGATCGAGGGTCGCGACCCAGGGTTTGAAAACCGCTGAGCTAATTAATATTATTTGCCATTGTCAGTAATTTGATGTCAATTTGAATAATATTGTGACTGATATAGGACTATCAACTCCAAACTTGCTTTGTAAAATTATATACTTGTATATAATAGTCACGATAAATTATGACAATTTATTTAGTCACTAAGACAGTAAACTAGTGAATAACTTTTTTTTAGCCAAATATGTCAACCACCCAAATACGGAAACAGAAACTAGGAATTCATCCGCGGATGGCTGTATGAACAACAAGAAAAACGATTAAGAAAATCCAAAATAAATGTGCTGTTGTATTATAAAGCCCACTTTGAAAGTACAAAAACCCACATAAATCTATGTTTGTGTAAAATGGTGTTTGGCAAAAGCGGAAAATGCATAATGCAAAAATTATTAATCATATTTTATAAGGGAATGTTTGGAAAAATACAACTAATGTAACCCAAAATAATAGAGATGAATGTTTGTTTTTGTTATGCATATTTTGTGTGGCTCATTAAAGTGAAACTTTACTGAAGTGAAAGTGAAAACTGTTATGTCTGCATCAATATGCTATAATAACATATATTATTCTGTTGTGTTTCAGAATATACACGAGGGAAACCGGAGACATGACTGCACTGTTTTGACCAAGCGTGCCGCACAAGCCCTAAAAAGTGAAGCCAAAACGTTTCAATCGCCCCCCAGTTACTGGTCCTAGTATAGGTCATAAGCCCCGCCTCCCCGTGTTATTCAACGGGACGTGAGACCAACTAAATTCAACTTCATTAAATTACTTTAAAGGGACAATGTGTAACTTTTTAGGTATTTTATTATCTAAAATGAATATTTGTATTCATAAATATGTCCTCAATGGTGTACAAATACCTCTGCTAATTATCGGACTTATATTCGTAAACGAAGAATTTATTATCTTTATATACATGGGACTGGTAGATCCACGGAGGCTTCCATGTAGTTCTGCCCATAGATATCCATATTTGGCTAGATGTCTTAAGGCGGAGTCTCTTCCGGCATCACCGGCGGCCATCTTGCCACAGGGAAGCTTTCTGGCGAGCTCTGTGGTATCTGAAGTAAGGTGAGTGATCAGCACGAACACAAATCCTCTTATCTCGCTGAAATCTTGGATTTACAAATCGTTTGGTTTCTTACAAACGTTATTAACGTGGCTATAATTCTGAATGCTTGAACATGTTGGTTATAATTCATATGTATGCAGTGTCATAACTACATCTCTGACGTTTGTATCAAACCAAACCGTTTGAAAATCGGGAGAAAATTGAGCAAGTTATGGTTATTTAAATGTACATGCACAACACAAAGTTACGAGTGAGCAAGCTCCTTGTGGCAAGCATTGGCCAGCAGCGCAGATGAGACATCTATTATATGATATCTATGGTTCCGCCATCTTGAAAAACTATAATAGCAGAGAGGGACAAAAAGTACTAGGCCAACGCGTTTCCACGACGCATTTTCGTTCAGAGCCAGCATCACGTGACTGTGCGCTGTTTGAACAAGTGTTCTCACTGATAGGCTATGCTTGTGTGATTCACAGAGTTTTGACGAGTTTTATAGTCTTGATATTGTTTCTTATTCAAAAGTGGTGACGACGACGAAATTCTTACACAATGTCCCTTGAACTTCATTAAATTACACTTCAAATATCTTTTTTCCAAAGATGGTTTCTTTCATTTGCTGTCGTTTTTATCACACTGATGTAAGGTCAAGTCTCTGTTTCAAAAATAAGTTGGTTTTTAGTTAGTTACGTGATGCTATAAAAACGGTGGTGTAACATCATGATTGACAGCTGTGATTGACAGGTTCTCTGAGTGAAGTTGTCACTGAAGCACCGACGGACATTTTTTTCGGGATCTTCGGAGGACTGAGGAGATTGTATTTACTTTATTTTAACAAGCCTCTTGTCGTACTGCAATCAATTTTTTAAAAAGTGCACTCAGGGAGAGTGCATTCTGCGAGAGTGAGGGCTGCTTTACTTCCTGCTCACTACAGCGCAGGTCTGGTCCCGAGATCGCTACTGCACACACTCACGTTCCAAGATGTCAGCGCCATATCGGGACACTGGCAGCTTCACTTCTAAACAATGGAAGAGAGCGAAGGGGTGTCGTCCATCTCTTTTTACAGTCTATGGTTTTGACTCGTTTATTCGGAATCGGCACACCGCAACAACAACAACCAACAGCACCGGAGTGCCCTCTAGTGGCCATCAGGTATTGGAACATCACTCGAATACATTACATCTCCTCCCTCCTTAATTCAGTCTACCCCGTATTTTTGCTTTTTAACATAATAACATCCATTCATCTTAGGAAATAACAATTAGGAGCAATACTAATTGACGTGTCAACTTAACTACTCACTCCAAAAGTATGTAACACTTTTAACACATTCAACTGTGTATATAACAGTTAAACATTTTACAGATCAAGTCTGCTAGGTGGTTTACGGGTTCTAACAGGAAATCTTCTCGCATTTGGGGAAGAAGCAGGCGATGGCTCAAGCTTGGTCACATGCTGGTCAAGAGCATTTGGTTCGGTGTCATTAGATGTTAAAGGCTGTTCTTGTCCCTTATCATCCAGTGTTTGTGATGTACTGTTCTCTGCTGGCAGTGGTTCTGTGTTTTTTTTTTTTTTGTAATTTCTGGAAGACATGCATTTGATCTGCATATCTTTTCCAGCTTTGTGAACTGTCCACCTGAACCGTGTACAACACTGGTCCTGACTGAGAAGAAACAGTAACGGTTTTCCACTTCTCCTCTCCCCGTCGATAATCTCTGACCAGCACCGAATCACCCACTGTGTTTTGCATGGAGGGCACGGTGAGAACATTGAACTTTTTGTGCCTGCTCCACAGACAGTTTCACACTTGGTTTCAGTAGATCCAGCCGTGTCCTCAATCTGCGGTGCTAGAATAACATAGCAGGTGTTCCTTTTGTTGTGCTATGTGGTGTATTCCTGTACTGTAACAAGAAAGAGTCTAATATTTGCTGTAATGGTACTGGTTCTTTGGATGCTTTCAGTGAATGTTTAAAAGTCTGAACGAAACGCTCAGCCAGTCCGTTGGTGGCTGGGTGGAATGGTGCAGAACGCACATGTTTAAAACCATTTGTTTTCAGAAAACATCCAAACTCCTCTGAAGTAAATTGTGGGCCATAGTTGTAACTAAGGTTTCAGGTATCCCGTAATGACTGAATAGACCACGCAGAACTTGAATTGTCTTGGAGTAAGTTGTCGAATCCATCACATGAACCTCTGGCCATTTTGAGTGCGCGTCCACAACTACCAGAAACATTCACCCTTCAAATGGGCCAGCAAAATTGATGTGAATTCCCCGCCAAGGAGCTTCTGGCCATGCCCAGGGATGTAGAGATGAGAGACATTGGAGATTTCTGATTTTGTTGACAGGACATGCAAGTATTTGATTTTTCTTCAATTTGCGAGTCAATATTTGGCCACCAGATGTAGCTACGAGCTAGAGCCTTTGTAGCGCCTCCTTCAGGTCACCAGGACACCACGGCCTAATGGGCACCAAGGTAAGTCATACAAGAGGATACGTGGACCAGTACTCTAGATTCGTAGGGAGCAGCAGTGAGAGATTAAATGAACAGACAGACAACAAAGGTAAGTTAGAATAATGTTGCAAGATTTATATTAAAGGGAAAAAAATAATGAATGAAATGAATTAAATTGTCTCCCTTACAGGAAAGACAGAAATGGCAGAAAAGAACCATGGTCAGTTGACTAACAATGAAACCACAGATTGTCAATGAATGCAAGAAAAATAAAACAATTAAATAAAATGGTTTCTGGGTTTTTTCTTTTTCCTTGTTAGAATTATTAGTTATTTATCCCCTTTTTAATATCTTTCTTTTTTTCTTTTAGGAGTTAGCCTATTTATTTCCTTTTAATCTCTTTTTGAAAGCTAATTTATTGCAAATTTCCTCGAACTCTTATTTCAATGTTATCTTTTTACATATTTATCTTTTAATTTTATAGTTCCTTATTTGAACTAATTTTAGGTTTTAAGTTTCAGCAATGAACAATGAAGAATCGATAAAGACCAATTCAACTGGCAATATAGTTATAACAGTTCAAATATCCATAAATTCAGTAGTGTTTTTTTCAAATACCAGTCTCTGAATTCAAAAGAGAAAAAATGTCGTCCATACCCCAGTGAACGTTAGATGCAACAGTTCAGGCCTACCGTTGTGGTGAAAGGGGAAAATAGAATACTGTCGATTGAGAAGAGAAGAAATAATATTTCGACGTCACTCAGTCGTCCTGCACAGTCCTTTTCCTCCGTCCGGGGAAAACTAAGCAGAGGGTCCGATGAAATCATTCGATGGTTTCGTTTTAATCAGGATTCGCTGGGAGGCTCGCCATTTTGTTCCACACAGTGATGAGCTCAGTCCGTATCATCGCCGTGTCCACGATAAAAACACTCAAAACTAACTCAAAATCACTCATATAGTTCAGTTCAAGTAAAATAAAAATATCTCTAGACGTTTTGTCTAGTTTTACATCAAAATCACTCTTAATTTCACTCAGAATTATCTCTGCCGATGTCTCTGTGCTTACATCTCATCTCTCCGCGTGCTCTGACGTCATCCCCTCATTCGCGTTACTCTCTCCTGATAGGTCGTCAGTGAACTACACATCACATTCTCTTAAAGGCAACATAACATTCAAAATACAGCATACATTTTTCATATTCACAACATGAGAAAAATAAGAACAAAAAGAAGACACTTTCGGACCATTAAAGTAAAAAGGTTTTAACTTTACAATTCTGAACTCAGTTATTAATTTACTTTTCTTTTAATTCAATTTACTTTTGGTTGTATCTTTTAGTAACCACTCTGGCTTACTATTTATTTTTTTCCTTTCTTAATTTTTATTTGTAATCACTCTGGGTTACACCTTCATTTTTACTACACCTGGGTGTCCTGTGTGTAAATCCTCCAAAACTCGTTGTCTCAGATTCGATGGAACGATAAATCGCTGTCCCCACATCAGACAGTCCTGCATCAGTGAGAGTTCCTCCTTCCTTGTGAGGTATGGTTTTAGTACATTTTCTGAGTCTTTGGAAGATGGAAATGATCCAGTGGATACCATCTCCTTCACACGACATAGGATCGGATCGGATCTGGATCCTTTACTGATGTTGCTGCTACACACTGGAAGTGCATCCATTTTTTTTATGAGGTAAGTGTCCACTGCATCTTTCCTGTCTCTGTGCTGTACGGACAGTGGCAATCGCGATAACGCATCAGCATTCCCATGGTCAGTAGCACTTCTATATTGAATTGTGATGATTCCAGATGCGCATAGTTTTGCTCAGGTTTACTCAGAGTTTGGGACGCAAAGGCTATGGGTTTTTCCTGCCCATCCGGCATCATGTGTAACAGTACAGCTCCCACCCCATATGGTGAAGCATCACAGGCCAAGCGAACTGGAAGTCTTGGATTATAATGTGTGAGTACACTGGGTTCAGCTGCGTTTTAGCATCTTGAAACGCTTTCTCACACTCTGGCGACCACTTCCATTTTACCTCCTTGTGTAGCATTGCATTCAGGGGGTGAAGAACTGTGGCCATATTTGGCACAACTCTTGCATAATAATTAACCAGTCCCAAAAAAGATTGGAGTTGGTTAACATTATCAGGAGCTGGTGCTTTGGCGATGACACGCAGTTTCTCTTCTCTCTTTTCACACAAAGTCCGCATTTCTCCAGCCGACTCAACACAGCCTCCAAATTAGCTAAATGATGAGCATTATCTTTTCCTGTGACCAGGATATCATCCAAAAAACAATGTACACACAGTAGCCCTTGTAACACTTGTTCCATGACTCGTTGAAATATCGATAGAGCTGAAGTGATGCCAAGGGTAATCTGTTGTATACAAACATCCCCTTGTGGGTCGTGATGGTAAGATATCTACGTGAATCTTCATGCACAGGAATCTGCAGGTAGGCATGTGAAAGGTCTAGTTTGCTAAATCTTTGTCCCCCAGCCAGTGAAGCAAACAAATCTTCAATTCGGGTTAATGGATAATGTTCTGCACACAGAGCTGGATTCAATGTTATTTTGAAATCACCACAGATCCTAACATTGCCACCTTTTTTTTATTACAGGTACAATCGGGGTTGCCCATTCACTGAATCGCACAGGTGAAATGATTCCTTGCTTCAGTAAGCGATCAATTTCTTCTTCCACCTTGGGTCTGATGGCATACGGTACCACTCGAGCTTGGAAATATCGTGGTTGGGTTCCCGGTTTCAGACTTAAGGTAGCTGTATACTCATTGAATGTCCCTAAATCTTCTCTGAAAACTTTGGCATACCTTTTTAGAAGACTGTCAAATGCCTTCATTAACTTGATGCACTGCTCTTACAGTTTTGATCTCACGCCAATCTAGACGAATTCTGCTAAGCCATTCTCGTCCCAACAGAGGAGCTGCATTTCCTGTAACAACATACAAAGGTAAGCGTACGCTTTGTCTGTTTAGCTTGACACGCACTTTGATGATGCCTTCTGGTGGGATGACTTCACCTGTATACGTCTTGAGAACAACGTTCATCTGGCGTAATCAAACATGGCTCAGTTTATCTCTGTACAGTTCACTTGAGATAATAGAGACCGCCGCCCCAGTATCCACTTCCATCTCAATTGGCAATCCCTCAATTGTTGGTTGTACTTTTATTACAGATGACACTAAATCAGTTTCACTTTTCATTTTGTTCACCTGTGGAAAATTGTGCAGTGTTGCTGTCACTTTGTGTAGTGTCAGTTCCGTATCCGTGTCTGAATTTGTCTCTTCCTCACTCTTTTGCATATTAGCATCGACTCTGTGAATTGGTCTTTTCTTTGTTTGTCCCTTCCATTTTTCCACTTTTCCCTTTTACTGTAGTTCTAAGTGTTTTCTCCTCTGTCCTCTTACCTTTACACAATCGTGAAATGTGGCCTTTCTTTCCACAATTGTGACATAGTTCATCTTTGTAAAAACACTCATTTTGGAAATGGTTGGACTTTCCACATCTATAACATTTCTCCTTGGGCGATTCAGACGCCAGAGACATGGCATTTACTTTCAATGAGTTGCTCAAATGCTGTGATTCTCTAGATACAGCCTCCATTGACATCGCTATATCCACAGCCTTTTTATACGTGAGCTCTGATTCAGTCAATAGTTTCCTTTGTATTGACTCACTACTCAGGCCACACACAAATCAGTCTTGCAGTGCGTCATTTAGATTGTCGCCAAACTCACAGTGCTCCGCCAGTTTCTTTAACACCGCCACATATTGTGCAACACTTTCCCCCTCTGCTTGATTCCGTTTATGAAATTTGAACCTCTCTGCAATCACAATGGGCCGGGGGGTAAAATGTGCTTGGAGGGTGTTCACAATCTCATCATATTCCATAGTCCCGGGCTTAACTGGTGCAATGAGACTATGTAAAAGTCCATAAGTCAATGCCAAAATGTTCTACATACATAGGCCATTGCTCTCTTGCCTTGTCGAATGCCTCGACATGTCCGATGATCGTAGCCATCCTTTCCGTTCGACTGAAGGCTCGATATTGGCAGTGGGAACTTTATTCTCGTCGCCAATTTATGTTATGTCTGCATCAATATGCTATAATAACATATATTATTCTGTTGTGTTTCAGAATATACACGAGGGAAACCGGAGACATGACTGCACTGTTTTGACTCGGAGTGCCCTCTAGTGGCCATGAGGTATTGGAACATCACTTGAATACATTACAAAAACCTTAGCTTATTTAAGATGATCTCTTAGCCTGAGATAATATAGTCTGAGATAAGACAAGTCGGTTTAAGGCTGTCTTGGCCTGACCAAGCTTGTCCCAGAATTGGGCCCTCATTAAATTATGGAATAATTAAAAAATAATAATAATAATTAAAATTGGCCTATTTGTGGAAAAAAAATGTAATATTTGAGTTACATATAAGCTTTTTATTTGTTTTCTTCCTAATTGTCCTTGAAATAGTGTTCAAGAATTAATCAAAATCAGTTGACGCGATAGTAAAAGGTCGGAAGACCGCAGTTTCACGAGGAACATTTGGAGATTTTTTCTCCTGAATTACCGCGGGGGTGTGAATTGTGCTAAAAAAACAAACAAAACAAAAAACATTGCCTTAAAAGCGTTCTGCCCATTCAGCTGACATAAACCACAATTTCAGTAAACGAAAAAACCTATCCAGTGATGAAACGTTTTCTGTGTTGACACAAATCTTGTGCAATGTCCTAAACTGCAGAGATAATCGCACATTGGTGCCGTAGGTAGGGTGACCACCTGCTAATAAGCCCAAGGGGGGACAAGGGGTATGTTTCTGAGGGACAATGTGGGACACTGCCTGGCGCGGCGGTGCCCCCACCCCACGGGCAGACTCACTGATAGTGTTTTACCCATTTCTAGCACATACTGTACCACCTTACATGGTATATTAATAATGCCCTATTCCCCTAAACGTGTAATTGCTGATGTATGCTCATGAATAGGCCAACCAATGTGTATTTTTTTTTCTAAATAAAGATTCATAATATTTTGAACATTCAATGAATTGACAGATGCACTTCCACTTAAGATTTACTATTTAATTTTATTTATTTTTCATTACAATTTATTCACTTTAAATAAATTATAATATAAAATTATAGGATTAACAGGAATTGTAGTTGCTCAACACCACAGGAACAGTAAAAAAAAAAAAAAATATATATATATATATATATATTCAAAAAAAAATAAAAAAAATACGATTGACATCGTATTCCCCTCCCCTCCATGTCCGCTTGAGAAGGACGTTTTGCAAAGGTCACAAAAAGCCCTCTCGGTATCCCCCTCAACACCTTTCAGCCACAAATATTCATTTTCCCAGTCTTTCTTGTACCCACACCTTCTCTTTTTAATTGATGATGGCGGTGCCTCTCAGACTCAGTCTCTTTCTCCATATTTTGAATTGGAAAGCGCGCATCTAAAAGTTCCTTCCCAGTGTGTCTGGTATGCTATGGAGCTATTCTTGTGCCAATAAAAATGAACGTAGCTTTTCAAGAAACTAATGAAAATATAAATTGAAACTAAATAAATTATCTCTAAAACTAAAAAAGAATAAATCGCAGGCAAATTTTTTTACTTCGTTTTTAATACACTGCATGTTTTGCTAACTATTTCTCATATTTCAATCGCTGATCTGAACTTACAAATGCGCTTCCAGAGTTTTCATTTACATTTCTGAAGTTTTCGTTTACGCTCCCTGAGTTTTCGTTCGCCGTTCTGACACATTTCTCTCGTGTCGGCGGGGCTAGTAGCAGTGTGTTCTCATTGGTTACTGAGCTTTTGATTGATAGCTTCGTGACCTGGAAGTGAAGACGTCAGTGGTGTGTTTATGTGTGGATGTGAGCGTCTGTAATCGCAGTTTTATATTTCATTTTAGTGATATTAAGTTATGTTTTTTTATTTTATTTTATTTTATCTGTATTTACCTGCTGCTACTAGTTGGCAGAAGCTTTTTAGGAGCACAAGAGATCTATTCAGTCTATTCAGGTGTAATTGCACATTAAAGTACTGTCTGTATATAATACTTAAAATATTGTAGTGTCCAATGTTTTCGGAGAATATTTGTTTATTCCTGATGATTATTTTGCATGTTAGGCTGTGATTAGGTTCAGCTGTTACAATTTGTGTGATATATTCAGCCGTCAAGAAAGTCAAACCTCAACCAGGTACTCAAGGTTGGCAACCATGGCCATCACACTACTCATTGTTAGCATGATATACGTTTACACCATCAAAAGTAATGATCACTTAAATAAGAGGAATTTAAACAATATGAAAATTACAGTCGTGGCCTGCTGTCAGATACAGACCTCAAAGGGCATTTCATTACATATGTAACACAAAGAATGTTCTTGCTGCCATTTTTTTAAATTGATAATTGTATTTAGTTATTTCATTTAATTAACACTATCTTCTAACATTTAAAATTGTAAATAGATTTTAACAATCATCAACCGTTTCAATCGTGACTTATACAACCAGTTAAATAAATGTAATTGAAAATATGAATTCAAATAAATGCACATTCTTTATTGTCACTAAAGTATATACACAAGTATCAGAGTGAAAGTCTTGGATGCAATTATGTTGTGACAGGAAAGACCAGAATCCACAAAACATTAACTGCATAATATACATGTAATGCACAGTATTCTCATGATATACATTACTATACAAAATGCACAATTACAAATACAGAATACATTTTAAAAATTCATATACATTTTAAATGTTGCAATGATTCTTTGAGCAGTTCCTGTTGCAGTACAAGTAACAAAGCAGTGACTGGACACAAGCAGTGCAAGGATAGTCCACCCAAAACATGAGGATTCTCTCATCATTTACTCTCCTTCATGCCATCCCAGATGTATATGACTTTCTTCTTGACATAAACATAGACAAAGATTTTTAAGGAAATAATCCATCTCTGTGAGTCCATAATACAAGTGGATTGTGTACGCAAGACAGTTGGTCGGAAGTGATTTTTAATAGTTAAAACAGTCACATTATTATTATATATTGTTTGACTTCAGAAGGCATTGATTCATCCACTGAGGTCGCATGGATTACATTCACGCTCACTGTGTGTGGTTTTTAAAGCGTCTTTAGGACTCGCAGAGATGGATTACTTTCCTTACAATCTTAATTCGTGTTTATCTGTAGAAAGAAAGTAAAATGCATCTGGGACAGCATGAGGGTGAGTAAAATAAGAGAGAATTGTATTTTTGGGTGAACTATCCCCTCAACATTCATATGCTATTGGTATGCTAATCCAAGATCAGCATAGTTTAATAAGAATAAAGTGCAACCTCTTGTGTACTTGTGAACTGTGTTTGTTTTAATCTAGAGGAAATTGAAATATTTGCTAGTTTATATTAAAATAAATCAGGTGTCTGAAGATCAAGATCCCAGTCATTCAAAGGTGATGTGTCTGAACAAAGTAAGATTATTGTCTGATAGGGACAGTGGATCTCTGGTACTATCCCTCCATCCTCTGTGTCAGCATCAGGCTCATTCAGCAAAGTTGCTCCACTCCCTGGAAAATGAGAGAGGAAATGTATTATAATCTAACAATACAAATTGCTTTGAACTCCCCATACAGTAACAAGTTGCAGACTTAAAATATTTATTATATTTATTTTTAAGGGATTTTACAGTACTAAATATTTACCTCGGAGTCAAGCAGCATTTATCATCTGTAATACTGTTGTGTAACCAGTAGATGGCTGTATTGCCCTATATATAAACATATGGATGTGTATTCCCTAGTTGCTGGATGTTTTCAGTCTTAATTACTTGCATGTATTAAGTTTTTAATTTGGACATATATTTATTATTAAAGACTATTAGAGATTTAACATTTGTCTCAGAAATGTTCATTTGAAGTGCACTTTTTTTCATTATTATTAGTCAAATATGGACACAGAAAAAGCATTTTGTTACTCATACTAGATACATATAATAGCTTAATCAGTCATCTTTATCACACAAAAGTAATCAGAATAAATATTGCAACCAAGCCGATACTTCAAAATAATTGAGTGTTTATATATTACGAACAGAGACGTGGTCTGTGGTCAACTCGTGTCTCTCCTCTTTCAAAAACTTTGCATCGCAAATTAATCAGTAATTGAGAAATTCAGGTTTAAATAGCTTTATTGGCATGGTAAAAAAGGCTTTACATTGCCAAAGTTGAATCAGGCAGTGATTGACAGCGCTCTCGTCCTATGGCATCGGTCATTGACTGATACAGTACAGATAGGCTACTGTACAGTACTCTAGCTCAATGTTGTTTGGGGGGGCTGGGGGCAAATATGATCTAATCGAAGCATATATGATCTAATCGAAGACTGTAACCGAATGTAGATAAACAAGTCATGTAATGATTGGGCTAACAGTTAAAGCAAGACAACACAGCTCAGCTGTATAATGTTATGGGCTCTCACTGAGCTCTAAAATGCCTCTCCACCTGAAAAAGCCAGTACTGTAATACAGGCACGGCGTTATGGGTGGGCCTGACGGGCCTAGGCCCACCCACTTTTCAACAGGCCCACCCAAAACTTTTCTTCAAAAAAAAAAAAAAAAAAAAAATTATATATTCTAATTTTGTCTACAATTATAAAAAACCGTCAATAAGCTAATAATTTGTGCTAATATAGTCTAAATGTTTAGTTTTAAAAACTATTTTAAAAAGATGGTTATGTCTATTTTGATGTTTCTGTGCAAGTTCAGCACTGCAGTGGTTCGGGTTTCTTCCGATCAGAGCGGAGAACGCATTTCTGAATATTTCGCTCCGCTCGCTCATTCCGCAGGGTCACTCGCTCAACCCAAAATGCCCTGCTGCCTGGTTCGAAAATATGTGGAATAAGGGCTGCCTCCGACTAAATTTTTTTAGTAGTTGTTCATTTAAGTAGTTGTTCATTTAAGCCATTCGTGGACAAATTACCCCTGTATATTATTTTAATTACTTTAACCTTAATCGCTGTTTGGGGTCATTATGACCCCACTGGACTTTTCTTTCATTTTTTAAAAATGTTACCTTCATATCAGAGGCATGAAACTCTGGGACTTTTCCTAAATAACCTATCTAAACATGCACAAAAAAACTGGGCTTGATTTGGTTGTTCTAAAGGTGTGTAAAAAAAAATTTACCGTTTAAGCTGTTTGGGGTCAAAATGACCCCACATTGAAAATGAATGGGAAAATGAAAAAAATGACTTTTTTTTATTTTGTTTGTCAAAAAAATAAAATTAAATCCATTATAAATCTGAAAATTTATACATATAAACCAAGGTCTGGTCCTAGAGCATAAATAAAAAGTAGAACGAACTTTCTATCTCATACACACACACACACAGACACACACAAACACATAAACAAACACACAAATGTATGTGTTTGCAACAGAGAGCATTTTTACAGAAATTGGTAAATAAAATAAACAAAACTGGCATAAATCTAAAAAAAATTTACATTTAAATCAAGGTCTGGTCCTAGCGCATAAACCCAAAGTGGAACGAACTTTCTATCTCATACACACACACACACAAACACACACAAACACACACAAACACACACATGTATGTCACTGCAACAGAGAGCATTTTTATAGAAATTGGCAAATAAAATAAATAAAACTGGCATAAATCTAAAAAAAATGTACATTTAAATCAAGGTCTGGTCCTAGAGCATAAACCCAAAGTGGAACAAACTTTCTATCTCATACACACACACACACAAACACACACAAACACACACGTGTATGTCCCTGCAACAGAGAGCATTTTTATAGAAATTGGCAAATAAAATAAACAAAACTGGCATAAATCTAAAAAAAAATTACATTTAAATCAAGGTCTGGTCCTAGAGCATAAACCCAAAGTGGAATGAACTTTCTATCTCATACACACACACACACAAACACACACATCTATGTCACTGCAACAGAGAGCATTTTTATAGAAATTGGCAAATAAAATCAACTAAACTGGCATAAATCTGAAAAATGTCACATATGCAACATGGAACAAGCTTGTTCACACACACACACACACACACACACACACACACACACACACACACACACACCCCCACACACACACCACAGTCATGTCATAGTGGTGACTTGTAATGGTTCTGCAAATGTATGTATAATAATTTGCAAAAGCAGATAATTCAAAATATATCAGAAAACAACAACAAATTCTAACTCTGACAAAAATACAGATTTTTTTATGTATTTCAAAATGTTTAAATAAATATTCACAAAATATATATATCAAAGTTGTGAGGAGAAGTTGAAGCATCACAAACAATAAAGTGAAAATGAATGAGTCTCTATGGCCCTCTATTGGATATATGTGGTCATTGCACTTTCTTTCTTTAATTATAATTTCTAAAGTTTTTCCACAAACCAGCAGATGTCAGTATTCTATCTCTAACACATAGAGCAATGTCCAAAAACTATTTAGATTTAATTAAGATCATCATTTAAGTGATTTTTTCTTTAAAAAATCATTTTTCATGAGACAATTTATGGCCTAGTTATGTAATTGTGCAGTAAATAGGTAAAAAACTTCAAAATTTCCACAAAAACACAGCATAAATGTATAGTTGAGAAGTAAATAAAAAAAATGATATATAGTTTTCCATATAAAAAATGTATATTTCCTTATGCAATTGCTCTTTAAAAGTTTGGGGTCAAAATGACCCCAAACAGCCTAAATGTTGTCCTTTTTTAACAGCGATTAAGGGTTAATAGGCTATATACCCTATAGGATAATGAGCGTTTAAGTAATATAGCCGCACTCAAGCGCAAGAGCGCACGCATAAAGCTTGCCACAAAGAACCGGTAAAAGTAATGATTATGAATGTGTCTAAAATAGCAAGGACACATTTAATTATTTAAACTGGTGTTTTCTGAGTCGCTGCGAAGATGAAGTTGACGATGCGGACTCGCCATGAACGCCAGAGAGGAATGCACATTTCATATGGATTAGGCTACATAATCAGAGAGTAGCCTATTTCTTTTGGTTTTGAATATTTTCGTTTAAAAGTAGACATTTCAAGCTTTCTATAATATATAGCCTATATTTCTAAAATCTGTGAGGCACAAGCTGAGTTTCGGCGCCCTCCAGTTCACGTGCAATGCAAGTGATCGTGTCGGCGCCTTATTACATTGTCTGCTATATATTTGCTTCTTATTTATTAAACATACAGGCAATTGGTTGATAAAACATTGATCAAAATTAAGATACAATTTATACAAAACGAAAATCTTTTAAAAAGAGTCTTTCTACAAAACAAAACTCAATGAAGTGGTCAAAATCATGTCTTACCGCATCTCATGATGCGCATCTCATGATGTATCATATCTTTCTCGACGACCAGCGCCATTGCAAGGGCGCCAGCGCCTCTGTCTCGCGAGTGGATGATAGCCCTGAAGACGCCTAGCAATTGTATACCTTTAGTAGTAGTATACCTTTAGTTAAGTAAGAGTCTTCTTAGCGCACTAAGAGACAACGCCAGGTATGCATATGATGCGTAATGGAGATTCCAAAGCGCTCTTCTTTGGTCAGAACCATGGAGAGCGATCGCGGATAGGTCCGTCCTATGCACCGAAACCTTTTACAATGCAACAAAATATTTAAAGAGCATCAAGCTATTAAAATCTATATTATGTATACGCACAGATAATATAACAGTATATTAGTCAGTAATTTTTATTAGATTTTTTTTTAAACGTTTTTAATTTAACGTTTTTAATTTAAGGCCCACCCACAATTGGTCTGGCCCATCCAAAACTGGAATCCTGGCGCCGTGCCTGCTGTAATATAAATAGTATTAGTATAGTATTAAAAAATCAGACTTACCACGAGTAGGCTAACGTTATCCAGTATCCTCCTGATCGATATAGCGACGATGACTAATGATAAATATCATTCGTCTGTGCTATTCCTTCTATAAGAGATGATCTCAACAATATAGTGTAGCAGCAAATAAATACAGATAAACTTAATATCACTAAAATGAAATAGAAAGCTGCGATTACAGACGCTCACATCCACACATAAACACACCACTGACGTCTTCACTTCCAGGTCAGGAGGCTATCAATCAAAAGCTCAGTAACCAATGAGAACACACTGCTACTAGCCCCGCCCCCACAAGAGAAATGTGTCAGAACGGCGAACGAAAACTCAGGGAGCGTAAACAAAAACTTCAGAAATGTAAATGAAAACTCTGGAAGCGCATTTGTAAGTTCAGATCAGCGATTGAAATATGAGAAATAGTTACAAAACTACAAAACATGCAGTGTATTAAAAACGAAGTAAAAAAATTTGCCTGCGATTTATTCTTTTTTAGTTTTAGAGATAAATTATTTAGTTTCAATTTATATTTTCATTAGTTTATTGAAAAGCTACGTTCATTTTTATTGGCACAAGAATAGCTCCATAGTATGTGCGTGCGTGCGCTGTCATGACAACAACGAAAAAGTTGACAACAGTCAGCAGTTCAACTGAGGGGTGGGTGTGGCAACAATAGCGTGCTGAAATGTCAAGTAATGTTCGTTTGTCTGCTTGGGGCTCGAGGATATAGAGCGACCAGCTTCATAGATTATGTGTGACACGGTCTCAATTTGCGGGACGCATGAATTGGGCTTCAAACGCTGTGCGCGCACGCGCTACGCGGGACGGGTGGTCACCCTAGCCGTAGGCTACACGTCCACTAATGACGCATCTGATATGCAAACGAATGACTCCTTTGAACCATTCACTTTAAAGAATGGTTAAAACAACTGATCTGTCCAACACTGAGCTCACGAGACGTCTGAATCGGTGCATAAAAAATCGGTAACACTTTACAATAATGTTCCACTTATTAAACTCTAGTTAACTACATTAGTTAACATACTATTAATAAACTGCACTTCTACAGCATTGTTAATGTTAATTTTAATATTTAGGCTACTAATAGCCTACATTATTGAAATCAAAAGTTGTATTTGTTAACATAGCTAATGCACTGTGAAGTAACATGAACAAACAATGAACAGAGGAAGAGCAGAGGAGAGGAACAGGAGAGTAAGAGCAGAAGAGAGGAGAGTAACAGGAGAGGAAGAGCAGAGGAGAGGAAGAGCAAGGGAAAAGGAGCTGGACGCAACAACACATAGCTGTTCATACCACTCAAACAGGAAGTTTATTATTGTGCTCATCTTCTTTTCTTTTTTTTTGCCAAATTGTATATTGTGAACCAAAAGGGATATCCATTCAAAATCAACTCAGGTAAAGTCAATTATTTTCTTTATAATTTTGAATGTAATTTTGTGTGTGTAGTCAGGCGCCTATTAACCATAGGGCTAGGCGGGGCTAAAGCCCCGGGGCCCGAGCAAGGAGGGGGCCCGTGATTGGCTGTGGAGCATATTGACTAGCCATCGGTAACGCTGATTGCCAAAGCCTTACCACGCCCCACACAAATCAGGGGTGCGTTTCCCGAAAGCATCGTTAGCCAACTATGGTCGCAAGTTCCCTCGTTACCAATAGAGTTCAATGGACATTGCGATGAACTTGCGCTACTTGGCTAACGATGCTTTCGGGAAACGCACCCCAGCCCTGTTACTTGGTGGCGCTTTGCCGTAAATTATCATTATCAATATTATTAATTGACCGTTTGCAATTGACCCTCCTTTAGTTACTCACGAGTCACACCACACATCTTACTCACGCAGTGTTTTCGGTGCTGATGCAGTAGTGACGCGTTCATAAACGGCACCTAAAAGCTGTCACAAAGAACCAGCAAGTAATGATTATGAATATGTAAAATATTGCAATGAGACATTTTAATTGTTTATTGCAAAGATGAAGTTGACGATAGGCTACTGACTCGCGATCTTCAGTAGTGAATGTGCCGGGCTGGAGAGAAATGCACATTTCGATTACATAGTTTTATTTTGTTTTGAATGGTTCTGTTTAAAAGTAAAGATTTCAAGCTTTCTGTAGATAATATATATATTTAAAAAAAAATTAGGTCTGTGAGGCGAGTAGGCCTAGGCTACCTTTTATACGCTGAGTTTCGGGATAATCTTAAGCTCCAGTTCAGGCGCCGGCTTGATTATAGGCTATATTTAGCCTACTTTTTATTTAGGCTATTAAATCCAGGAAAATGGTTAATGGAAAATGTATTAAAATTAAGATACAATTAATACAAAACGAAAGTCAATTTAAAGAAAGGCTTTGTGCTTTCTGTTTGAGGTCTCTGTGAAAGTTTTAAAGTCTTTTAGTACCGCTTCTGTAATGGAGAACTGTCAGCCTAACATTGTTTTTTTCCTCATAAATGCGAAAACGAAAAATATAAGACAAAAGACTTTTTTTAAAAGACAAGCCATCAATTTTTGGAAAAAATGTATGGATTTATAGCGTTTTGGAAAAAAATGGATGGATTTATAACGTTTTGGGGAAACAAATGGATGGATTTATAGCGTTTTGAAATGAAAAAAAAACTTAAAAAAACTTTAAATTCATCATCAACAATATTGTTGTTTGATTTAATGATCAGTGTTCAACATGTTCAGACTGAGCCAAAAAAAAAACAAAACAAAAAAAACATTTTAACAGGATAAATTGAATATTCACAAAATGTGTGGGTCTAGGTAAAAAAATAAAATTTTCCTGATAGCCTAACTAGTGAAATGGATTTATCGCGTTTTGGAAAAGAGTTCCTCATCATTATTGTAAGATAAAATCACTCGTATAATGACAACATTTTGCTCATTATCCACCCCTATATCCGCTATTAGCAATTAGTAGCCTAACTCGTAGCCCCGGGGCCCAGTGAGGTCTTAATGCGGCCCTGTGTGTAGTCATGATTAATGATTTATGCATGTACAGGTTTTATAATTACTGTGAAGGAAAACATCTGTATATCTGTGAATAATTTAAGTCAAAATTTAAGTAAAATAATAAGAAGTGGAAGCTTATAAATGGTGACTATAAAGAGAAGAAGCTAGACTGCATGTCAAGTTTGAAGCCGAAAATGCTGCTAGACGGAAGGCATTGGAAAACAATTGCAGAGAGCTAGAGGGAGACACTAAAGAAGTTAAATGCAGCAAAGGCACGGATGCAAGTCTATGAGAAGAAAGAAGACCCAAAAGATGAAACCCGAGAGTTACTTCATGACTGTGCACCTGTGCAGAAGAGGTACATGCCTATTAAGCAGCTCTTTGTTCCAGCACACACCTCCACAGAAAAATGTGACGAAATCACATCAAGAAGATAACACTTCAGACCTTGTTAAGATGTTAGCAGAATCCATCAGTTCAAATCAACTTCCTATACCAGAACCTGCAACATTCTATGGAGATCCACTCAGATTTAGTGACGGGAAAATCTCCTTTCCAACTCTGGTTGACAGGAAAATAGGGATGTCTTTTGAAGACGTGCCCACAACGTTCCTGGAACGTTAGCCAAGATTCTTAGCCAATGGAACTTTACCATGACGTCCTCACAACGTTGTCATAAAGTAATGTCACGCTGACCAAACGACGACTAACTGACGACGTTGTCACAACGTTCTGTATTAGCTGGGATATCTACTATCTAAGCTAACTAAAAAAAACACTAACAACGATACATTTTCACAATCTATAGCTTCGGTTATATATTAGTATATGAAATATATAAGTTAAAATACATTAATGACTCGTTATAACGTAGTTCAAATGACTTCTACACTGTAAAAAATCCAACTTGCAAATTGTTTACTCACCTTAAGATTATAAGTTGAGTGGGCAAATGTTTGAGCGCAATGTTGAGTTAACTTATAAAAACTATTTAACTGCATGTTTACTACTATTTGTCCAATGAACACAAAAAAATAAGTTGAGAAAACTTAATGTTTTGATTTCTGTGCTGGAACGTTTAACTTCCCACCATCGCGCAAGCGCAGTCTGTCTCTATGTACGTTACACGGGGTTTCCTCCTTCAACCACGCTATCGAAGGGACTGGATTCATCTCTGAGGTAAGTTTTATTTTGCTTTATGAATGAAAATAAGCTACATTGATTGCAGACATATGTTGGTAAAATATAGTATTATGTTAAAAGATATTTTCTGTGGAGACGATAAGTGTCTATTGTTAGAGATTATCCGCGTAGCACATGGTTAACTTACTTAACTATTGACACCTAGACTAACGTTAAAGTGAGGAAACATGCTTGAATGAGAAAAGACAAGAACGTGCACGAAGTTTAAAATGTTAAGCGCAGTAAGTCGTTAAAAAAGACTCAAATCTGGTGCTTGCGCTGATTGAGACAGAAGAGAGCTGTTTATCTCAGACAGAATGTGAGTGCGAATTCAGTTATCTTTCACGGCTTATTGCTAATTAATAGTGAAATAACGTTACACACAATTATTTAAAAAAACCCACTGTGTGTGTAGTATTCATGTAAATACAGTCGGCTATGTCTTAAGTGAACAAACAATGTTGTAAAATCCAGATGTTTCAGTATTAAATCTGTGCAATAGCTCTTAAAGTGACAGTAGTCTATTCGATTTAAATTCAATTTCAAGTTTATTTGTTATATAGGCCTATATACAAATGTCAGTGACAATTTGTACATGCTTAGGTTGAGGCTCAGGCATTCTACAGTAGTGCAATATAATTCAATATAATACAATTTAGAGGGGAAAAAATATAGGCCTATATATGCAAAACAAATGTTATGTTAAAAATACGCATGTTTGCTTTGTATATTAAATAATGTTTAAAGTGAAAATATGTTATCTGCCGCTGTCAGTGTCCTTCAATCAATGAAAGACAAAATCGCTCACTGCTCTTTAATAACTTTTGTATTTTTAAGGAAAAAATGAATTTATTTTTTTTCACATTTGATTATTCCATTTCTGTAGTATTTTTACTATATGTAAATTAACCTACTGTAACTGTTTTTTTTAGTTTAATATGAATCTTTGTTATGTTGTATTTGTCCCTTTTAGACTAAAGAACATCAGTACAGCAACAAGAACCTCTGATGTGCTAAAACAGTGGCCTTTGTTTTTGAAAGATCAGGTGAGTTTATCATTTTTAGTTAGTAGAACTGAATTAACGTGTAGGCCTACACTTAATTCTTACTGTTTTAACAATGTTTTTTTTTTTTTTTTTTCAGGGTCTGTGCTGAGTATTACAGGTTTACACAAACTAATCAGAAGAGCACCTTTTTCTCTTAGTTAGATGAATACACATCTAATTGTACAAAACAAGTGGTGGAGCGTATACGATGAGATGAAGATCCTCCTAGACCAACTTAATCATCAGGTAATTATTTTGCATGTGGTCATATCTCTCTGGTTAAAGGCTGAATTTTGCCATCTCCTTTTCAAGGTAATTCCCATGCTTCTCTTTGGATATAACATGCATAGCTTGTTCCATATTTGTTTTCTGTCTTTCAGACACAGAAACTACAATGTGCTTGGTCAAAGAAAGGCTACAACTCTCAGAGCTCTACCTTTGTTTATGAGGGAAAAGTCAGGAAACATCCTGAAGACTTGCCTGGTAAGAAGATGTGTGTCACCAGCATATACACTCACACTTGATATAATTTCACCTGTTCACCAGATCCCCATGACGTTGTGCCACGTGTAACTATATTAAAGGAATAGTTCACCCAAAAATGAAAATTAGCCCATGATTTACTCACCCTGAAGTCATTAGGTGTATATGGCATTCTTTTTTCAGACAAATACATTTGGAGTTATATTAAAACGATTCCTGGCTCTTCCAAGCTTTATAAGGGCAGTGATATAGTGGCAGACTTGAGGGTGAGTAAATCATGGGCTAATTTTCATTTTTGGGTAAACTATCCCTTTAATACTGCATGGCATCTAACAGCACAGGTGCAGGAAATTGGGAGATGTATTCTGTTTATCAGTTTTAGTTCTATGGCTGAATTTGAACAAGCTTAAAAACATGACCACCTTTACTTTTCAAGTGAAGGTACATGAGCACATGTTTAGGGTCACTCTGTGGTGTAACGTAATTCAAAATAAAAAAAAAGTTATGTCAATTTATTTTCTACTGCAGGACACAGAGCCAGAAGACATTCACAAGGGGAGAAGATGAGGATCTTAACTATCGTTGAAGATGATGTTGCAACTGTTCCACTCCAACCCAATTATAAGGTGCCTCTCTGTAGTACTATAAGAGCAGATTGGGCTAGATAATGTGCAAGAACTTTGCCACAGCTGTTACTCTCATCTTTGGCTTGATTTATACCCTCAATGTGAACTGTCCTAAACAATTAAAATACATAAAATACACTTTTGACTAAATTAAAAATTGTTTATTGGTCTTGACTTAAAGTGCTCAGCAAGAGTCCGGTCCTTCAAAAAATTATTGTTCAAGTAGCTGCAATCCATATGGATAATTGTAAGATTGAGCATTTATTTGTTCCAGTTTGTACTCTTATTTAGTGCATAGTCTTTTAATGGCTTCATTTCTTCTCTAGAACATAAAGATATAAATGTAAGCCATGTTTTATATAAATGTAACACATATGATTTAATCCATGTCTTCTGAATACAATCGGATATCAAGATTTAAAAAGAATTGTTAGTTTATTGTTTCTCCCAAAACTGTATTACTTCAGAAAATACAAATTACAGCTGCATGTCTTTGTGTCTTGCACAGAAGAAAATAAGTCCTATGAGTTTGAGACAGAAAAAAGTAAATAATTATGATTTTGGGGTAATATATTCCTTTGAATAAAAAAAGAAAATTCTTGTCATGATGACAGCTAATTGAAATGACATTTTAATTTGCCTTCAACATGCTTCTGAATAAATGTTTTGTTAACATTGACTCACTGTTTTCAGTTTTTGACTTGGGCAAAGTTATTGTAGTTTCCAGTCTTAACATATTATTACTTAGTACCAATTTCCTTTAGGATTTTTTTGTTCACTCAACTTCAGACATTCAGACAATTTTTTTTTAATTGGCTCAACTTAAAAAGGTTTGTTAAAAAATAGTTGCACCTCTCCAGAAAACTAACAATCTTAAGTTAACCCAATAAAAAAAAAATTGTAAGACTTACAACTTAATTTCAGTCAGTCTAACTGTTATTTACAAAAGTTGAGTAAACAAGAAAAAGCTGAAGGAAATTGGTACTAAGATTTTTTTTGTTGTACTGGCTTAAAATTTTTTACAGTGTATAATAAAGTGATTTTGTATGATTTGTAACCAGGCACTAAAGTGATTACCCATAAAACATGCTTTGAACCAGTCGGATTGCTTGGGTCCTAAGCTGGGACCCATCTCTTCAGTGGGACTCATTTGTTCACCACACCGGAGAGCGTTAGCGGGTGAATGAGTGCGGAGGTGAGTGAGAGCCCGGCACGCTCATGACAGTATGTTTAACGAACACGCCCCCTCAATCAATATGAATGGGTGCTCCCTAATGAAATGAATGTGTACAACTTATGTGTGTGAAGCTGATTATTTAAGGAATTTTTGAGTATTACTCAAGGACATGCTGGGGGAGTTTTTGTGCACTGGGAGCTCTCACTTCTAAATGGCCGCTCGGGACAATTAGTGTCTCCGGTAGAGATAGTCAGTTAGTGGGGGGTAAAATGTCAGAGCTCCTTATTGGCACAAATAGAAGTGACAAGCAACTCTGAGACCCCAGGAACTGAGCAGAGAGATTATGCTGAACTTGATAGACTAACTCTTCCTACTGAGTGACTTAGTGGACAAATATTGTTATGTCACCCAGTTTCATTAGGTCACTCACTCCGTGTTGTTGCTGCTGCGTGGTTTGAGTTTGGAGCTCCAACAATTTGATTCTTAATCCTCGATTTCTTCTTTATACCAGTTTTATAAAGTAATATTTTCCTGCTTTTACAGCGGGTGAACATATCCCTGATAATATTCTATACTGAAAACAATCAGATTGCTTTTATAACGCTACTTGAATCCAACTCTCTGAATATCCGCTTCTAGCTTTAGCTCGCTAGTATCGGTTGGGTGTCTACCTTTGAGTGCAGGTGAGGAAACGTTCGAGCTGCTCGCGGTGCAGTTGGAGCTGGAGGCCGTGGAGAAGCAGATCCACGACCTACTAGAGAAGCAGGCTGAGCTTCGGGAACGGTAATCAGAGCTTGAAACATCGCGGGCTGACGCTCATTTCCTTGGATGATCCAGCAGCGGAAGACTCGAGCCAGGCCACGGGCCTCTCCGCCTCCACCGGCCCCAGTCTTTGAGATCTCCACTCGGAACCGCTTCTCCCCTCTTTGCGAGACGGAACGCGGCGCTGTGATCATTGGCGATTCCATCCTCCAGCACGTCCACGCTACCTCAGCTAAAGGTAAGGTGCAATGTCACTGTTTTCCTGGTGCTCGTGTTCTCGATGTCGCTGCTCAGATACCCGAGATTCTGAATGATGATGAGAGCATCGGAGCTGTCGTTATGAAGAGGGACTTCAGGAGCCTGATTGAGAGGGTATGCAGCACATCACCCGCGACAAGGATCATCGTGTCCGGACTGCTTCCCACGTACCAACAAGGACATGAAAGGTTCAGATTATTTGCTCTAAATGAATGGTTAATGTCATGGTGTAATGAAGAGAAACTGCTCTTTGTAAATAATTGGAATCTTTTCTGGGAGTGACCTAGGCTTTTCTGTGCTGATGGCCTAAACCCCAGCAGAATCGGAGCAAATCTTCTGTCAGGTAATATCTCCAAGACGCTACGCATGGTATGACTAGAAAATCAAAACACAAGTCACAGTCTTTATTCTACCCATTTATTTGATAGAAGTGTGAGTATAGTACAGTATATAGAAACTGTGTCTATTCCTCGATTAGTGAGGTCAAACAATAAATCTACTGTAGGATCTAAAAAAAATCTAATCGTGATTAAACCAGAAAATCTAAAAATTAGTGAACAAAAACAATTTCTAAAGCTAGGTCTCATAAACATTAGATTGCTCGCACCTAAGGCAGATATTGTAAATGAAATGATCACAGATAATAGTTTTGATGTACTCTGCCTCACCGAAACCTGGCTTAAACCAAATGATTATTTCGGTCTCAACGAGTCTATTCCAGCAGGCTACTGTTATAAGCATGATTGGCCGTGGCGGCGGTGTTGCAACAATGTATAGAGATATTCTTAATGTTACTCAGAAAACAGGACAAAGGTTTAATTCATTTGAAGTGCTTGTGCTAAATGTTACACTCTCATTTATAAGAAAAAAATCCCTACTATGTCTTGCTTTGGCTACCGTATATAGACCTCCAGGGCCCTATGATGATTTCCTAAAAGAGTTTGCAGATTTTCTCTCAGACCTATTGGTCAACGTTGATAAAGCATTGATTGTTGGAGATTTTAACATTCACGTAGATAATTCAAATGATGCATTAGGAGCTGCGTTTACAGATTTACTAAATTCATTTGGGGTCAAGCAAAATTTCACTGGACCCACCCATCGTTTTAATCATACATTAGATTTAATTATGTCGCATGGAACCAATCCTATTGATATAGATATTCAACCGCAAAGTGATGATATCACTGATCACTACCTTGTAACTTGGAGATTGCATACTGCTGAAATTTGCCATGTCGTGCCTGAGCGGCAACCTTCCAGTCTCTCTGTTGAAGCCAATACGGAAGTGACTTACGCTACGCTAGAGACAGGCTCCACAAAGGGAGTCAATTCCATATATCCCCCATGTTAAAATTCCCATTTTTACAACAGAAAAAAAAATGTTTACAGCCTGGTACAAAAATTAGTTTTGGTCTATATAGCTAATTTTGCCCTTACAAATAAACGTGAATTGAATTGAATTGAATTGAATTGAACAAATGGAATTACAGTGTGTCTTACCTGCTGACGTGAGCCCATCTATGTGTGATTCTACAAGCTGATAAAGGGGGGAAACGTGTTTTATGAGGTTGTGTTTTAGGGCCCTATTTTAGCGATCTAAGCGCTTGGTCTAAAGCGCATGGCGCAAGCGCACTTAGAGCCACTTTTGCTAGTTAAACGACGGGAAAAATGGTCAGCGCACCCGGCGCGTGGTCTAAAAGAGTTGTCCCTATTCTCTTAATGTGTAATGGGTGTGTTTTGGGCGTAACATGCAATAAACCAATCAGAGTCTTATCTCCCATTCCTTTTAAAAGCCAGTTGCGCTTGCGCCATTTGCAGATTTGCTATTTACATGGTGGAATTTGCAAGCGGAAAAACTGAATGCTTCTCTAGCGAGGAAACGGATCTGCTCGTGCGCGAGGTTAAAGCAGACCATCTACGGGACAAGTGAATGGGCGCTGTGGACCCGCATATAGGCGCATATTACTAATGCTCACTTTACATAAAAAAAAATATTGTGCTATTGACTTTAGACCAGGTTTCAATTGGTTAATGGCGCAGTCTATTTCAGTTTGTCGCAAAATAGCAACGCGCCAACAATGCGCCTGAACACACCTCTTTTTCAGACCAGCAAGCCCATGGGCGGACAAATGGGCGCAAATGCATTTGCTATTTAAACAAAGTGCCGCAGGACGTGAAAATGATAACTGTGTCGGGCTGAAACTAGCAAAAGACACTTGCGTCGGGTGTATAGGGCCCTTGATCATTAATAAAGAATTGTGTGTTAACTGTCATTCTGGTGTACTGTTCTCTGCCCCCTCATTCCGTGTGGTTACGTTCGTATTTTGTGTTTATTTTATGTCTTTTCTTCTCACGGCATGTTGAGTTGGATGGTTATCCTGATGGTGAACCTTTCAATAAATTACCATCAGATAATCTTTGTGCTTGTGAAATTACTGGGGGGAGCTACAGTACCATCAATGCCTGATTGGAGTGGTTTGTTATTGTGGACTTCAGAAGATCTGGAAGGACAGTACATGCTCCACTGCTTATACAGAGGGTGGAAGTGGAGCATGTGGATAATATCAAGTTTCTGGGTATCCACAGCAGACCTGACCTGGGCTCTTAACACCTTCCACCTGGTGAGGAAAGCTCAACGAAGACTTTTCTTCTTCAGGAAGTTGAAGCAGGTCAGACTCTCCTCTCGGCTGTTGATACATTTCTACAGGAGTACCATAGAGACTATCCTTTGTCACTGTGTGACTGTGTGGTATGCCAGCTGCACAGCACATGACAGAAAGGCCCGGGTGGTTAAAACAGAGCAGAGGATTGTGGGGAATCCAGATATGGACTCTGTGTATGCAGAACGTCTCCAGAAGAAGGCCAGAAACATTGCCATAGATCCCAGCCATCCAGGTCATACACTGTTTGTCCCACTGCCCTCAGGGACGGAGATACAGGACTATGAGAACATGCACAAACAGACTGAGAAACAGCTTCTTTTCAGCTTCGAGAGCTGTGATCTCCATTACACCCCCCGCACATAGGCCCAGCTAGGGACATAATCGCACTTTAGATATTGGCACTTTATTTTAAAGTAATTGCTGCTGTTTGATGCTGCCTATTGTTATTGTTTGTTGTGTCAAAAAAAAAGTGTTTTTTTGTTTATTTCTTTAACTGAGATTCATTCACCAGACATAATTTCATTGTACTATGTATAATGACAAAGTTCAAGTTTGGTTTTGTCAACTCCACTTATCCTGTAACCCTGTGAGTTTGATCAACTACCATAATGGTACCGGCTCCTGGTGTCTTCTGTGTTTTCTGTTCTGACAACAAGCATTTGAATGCGACAAGCTCGTATAATCACGACCTCAGAAGTAGGAAGTAGGAAATGTATGTATCACATGAAGGCAGCATAATAATAGTCAGTTTCAAAATTCAGCAAATTATTTTCCACTAAAAATCTTTAAATCATTACTGAGTAGGCTAGTTCATTTTTGTCCATACAATTTAACTTCCCCTTTTTCATCGTCAGTGTTGTAAGCCATGAATTTTGATGAACAGCATTTCTGCAAACCATGTCTGTCACAAGGCCAAAGCAACATTTTATGCATTTGTTGTATCTGCAGAATAAACCCATTACGTTGAAAAATCCCCTGTTTCGAATAAAATATGATCTTAAAAAGATGCAGTAACCATCTTTAAAAAAAAGTTACTTGTTTGAGACCAAAATTCTGACATTTTCAGTGTTACCAATACTTTTTTGTGGCCAAATTTAGTAAGTAAATGTTAAATGTACAGCAAAAAAATAAATATTGAATGATTTTGTAAACTAATGGAGATTGTGATAAATACAAGTGAACCTTACAAAGTTCGTTTTAGCTGTTGTTGGAAAGTTTTCTTTCATCGAAGCAGAGACCAGGAGACGTTGGGATCACGTTCAAACAAAGTTATTCTTTATTGAGCGCGGCTGCGGTTCGTCCAACATAATCTAAATCTAATACAGTATGCATTGTGGCTATATACATTCCCAAGGGGGAGGGATTACATAGAGGCGGAGACTCTGAATAAAGCATGCAAATGAAGTGGGAACACACCCTACTCTGAGAGCACTACCAGTCCAATTGAATCAGCATAACTATTCAAATGCTGATACTGGCCAGGAACTCCGGTTCCAAGAGCCATCCCAGAGCCATTAAAGACAAAAGGTGAAAGTTTCCCCTACAGCTAATCCAAACAACCTAACGATTCAACGTCTGGGCTCTGAAAGGTGAGAATCTCAGTGATCTGACTCATTTAAAACACAATAGAGAAAACAGGTCTGGCAGGAATATCTTGCTGTAAACTCAATAATCACTTTCTCAGTTTGTATTGGAATCTCAATTAAAACCTCAAATGCTAAAATCAGTATTCTTCATCATGATGTTATGTAAGGAAGCATATCTGAAATAGATTCTTAAATTTGTAATCCTTCACTGTCCAGGGGTCATATTCACAATGTAAGGCTAAAAGTAGCTCCTAAGTCATCCAGACAAAATGACAAACAATCTTAACGGCTGTTCCGCCCAAAGACACTGTAGCGTATAGATGCAATAGCTATAGAGCCTTGGACCTTTTCTTCATAAATGCAATATTTTGATTTATAGATTTTAATCTATTATAAAAAGTTAAAATAAATATTTATTAAATAAACAAATAAATAAATAATGTCTGACTGCCTGTGTCAGTTGTTTTCACAAATTCACACTTACAAATGATCCAATAAAGTAAGAACGCCTAATTAATAAGCGTATTTGGCGTGCTGTCCAAGGGGATCGAGGGCTCCAGGCTTGGAATTTAGCCCAAACCAGTTGAGCGTAGGCCTACTCCCCCGTAGCCTATCCCCAGCTGAGGAGTGATGCAGAAAACTGTTCTGAAAACAAATATAGGTGAGTCGGCTGTGTATGTATATACCTTCTCTCTCGAGCTGATTAGATAGAAAGTTTGAACGTGCTCCTCCCGAACTTTGTTTATTAAACATCATTTGTCGTTTGAATTCTGCAATCTCTTGAGATGCAGACATGTTAGAGGCTGACAATTAGCTGAACATGTACTAGTTTAATTAGTGACACTTACCTACATTTGAATATGGCAACATTTGTATTTTAAAATCTTTATTTGAATATGGCTACATTTTTAATTTTAAAATCTTTATTTGAATTTGGAAACATGATACCTCATTCTACAATACTTATATCACTGACAGAGACTCTTTCCCCATCAACCAATCACTGTAAGCGTGTTTGACTTCATTATCCATAGCAACGAGTTCAACCACGCCCTTTCTCTTAGTAACTTCTCTCTATTCCTTGGTAAAAGTTGGTATCAGAAGCTTTGTAAATAGGTTTAAGAGAAAACTCTTAACTAAGAACTTTTTCTGCCATTTAAGAGAACTCTTAGTGTAGTGGTAAGATAAAATGTGTCGTGAATACAGCCCCAGATGTTTAGTAATTAACCGACAATGTGAAACCGAAGTGTTACTTTGTCCAAGTGAGAGGTCTCACATCACTGCAGCGAGTTTTCCGCAGGAAAACCCCATCTCACATCTCTTGAGATGTTATCTTATCATCTTTTCACTAGTATTTATCTTTCACCCAATGAATGTCAAAGGTTAACAGCACTATTATAGACATCTGCTTAATGAAACTTCATCTGTTTGAAAAGTTGCTGTTCTGTGTCCACCACATTTCTGAATGCATCTGATAATGTGTATAAAGCAAAGAAAGAAAGAAAGAAAGAAGTTATATGGTTGGTGTTATGGTGGTGGAGATAGTTTATCATGCACAAATTTTTTTCTCTTTCACAAAGCATTGGGCAATAGCAGAAACTTTTCTTAGTACAAACAAACTTTTCTTAGTGCTTGAGCCCCTAAGGTCACGAAAGCGAAAGTGCCCTTTTCTGTTGAATCGCAGTGCTCTGTGGAACGAGATTTCCCCCGCCCCCCGAAACTTCCTGTGTGATGTCTAAACACAGGATATTGTTGTGGCTGTGCAAATTATATTTAAATGATTAGTTGAAAATATGCTTTCATTCAAATTCTTTAAAGAAATTACACACATACTGCATTGCAAGATGCACGCCAGTAATTGTTTGTTTTTTTTAAGGCACATTTATAAAAGCTACTTAGATATCCTAATTAAACTAAGGTCTAATCCTGGCTTAATCTAAGCCCTGTCTGTGAAACCAGGCCATTATCTATCATAATTATCTATCTATTAACTTGGGAGTTGGCTCCTTTGATTTGGGCCTGGCTAAAAAAGCAAAACATTTAGCAAACACCCAAAACACCCTTAACACAGCCTAACATCCCCATAGCAATGCAGTAAAGAAAACATTAAGAACAGGCAAAACCCTGGCAATCGCCTACAATGCCCCGCATCATCATGGTGGCAATTTATACGGACAGGTCCACATTTTCTTATTAAAAAAATAAAAAAATAAAGATATTAAATTGAGGACAGAATGTGAGGATAGAGAGTATTTTTTTGCACTATCCAGCCGAACAGATACAGCTGCTAAATTGTGCTCTTCTGCTCATTTAAGTCTTTCCATTGCGGTGCTGCAAATCAGGATCGGTTCGTTTGATTGCAGAAAGCTGCATGAAGTTCGAAGAATAAGCCATTTGTTTGTAAATGTAATCCATTCATGTATGTCTATTTTTTTTATTTGTTCAAGCAGACCTATTTATCTACATTTAGCAAATGAAGCAAACTGTAGCAATAAAAGTTTATTGCATTAAGCATTATTATGTGGGGTCATTATTTGGCGTGCTGTCCGAGGAGAGGGCTCCGGGCTCGGTATTCGGCCCGAACCCAGCTAGTACTCCCCCCGTATTCCAGGCTGTAGAAGAACAAGCCAAGAGTGAGTGGAGGGATGCTGAAAACTGTCAAGGAATGTTAGGTGAGTTGACAGAGTGAATAAATGCTTCCTCTCATGCTGATAGGACATGGTAATTATTTGATGACAAGTTGATTGGATTGATTATTTGAACGTGTTCCTCCCGAACTTTGTTTATGAAACATCATGTGTAGATTCCGCCATTGCGTTTGTTATAGAAGATATCGACAGCGCATTCATTTTAAAAGAGGAACAGAGAACTGCGAAGGTATTTTTGGTGCAAATCAATCGAACACCTGTGACAGTGAAATTTGTAGTCGTAGAGAATAGCCACACATGTATATCAGTAAATTTGAAGTCACAGAGAGAAATGTTTTAAGAGTTGCAAACTTGTAGACTTTTTTTCTCTTCCACAAACACAACACAACAGTTACACCTTCTCAAATTCTTCATTGTAGGTGGACAAATCCTATTCTACAAATCACTAATTAAGAAACTCGTACACTCACATTTTTGCTACAGTTGCTGCAGTGAATATGGTGCAAAATGCATTTACACACCTGCATCAAAAACTGTGAAGTCACGGAGAAGTTTTGCTCATCCGCAAATCAGTATGTGAATTCATCCAATGAGAGTTGCACACTTGTAGAATATTTTCTCACAAATGTCTTGTTTTTCTAGCACAAACACAAGTATATAACTACAAATGCTTGAATCTGCTGCGACAAATCTCAAATACAGTTTTTTGCTTTCAAGTGACAAGTTTTGCGAACTCTCCCTTTTGCAGCATTGATCTATGTGAAATGTGGAGAAAAAGTGAGTTGTGCATCTGTAGAGGCAGTGGGCGGAGCCTACATGAATATTCATGAGCTTCCCGGGCATGCGCGCGGATCTGATCATTTTAGTTCATGCTCCTTTCTCAGCAGGTTTAATGGATTATTTCAAAAAAGGTAAATATAGTTTCAGCGTGAACTTAAACTACAATTGTGTATCGTTTCTTAAAGTTTATAATGTTTTTATTAATTTGCACGTTTTGTGCATTCATCAATGACTGAATGGTTGCAGGCATTCACTTTGTGTAGGCCTATATAAAGCACAGCAAACTTCAACTCGTCGTATAAATTGCACCTTGCGAAGCTTTAAAACTGTGTATTTTACTAATTGTTATCATTTGCTGATTGCAATAAATTAAATAAAACTTCATAAATGTATCTGTGGGCTAACACTTATTTTTCATTTAACACAATTATTGTTCATTTAAGTAAGCCAAATCATTTAAGACTAAACACAAGTATGAATGTGTTGCTTTAATACATGAGTAAAATTTGGATTAAACAACAATTGTATGGACAAAAGTGGATAAATTACATTTGGTACACTTCGGTTACTGTAAATGAGAAAAAAACACAACATTATTTTACGGAATATAATCAACCAATCTGATGTTCTAAAAAATATATATTTACAAATATACATACTGGCAAAATAATGTAACAATATTTTTTTTTAATGTTTTGATTGCAAGGTGTGCTTGTGCTGGTTTTGATATAATAATATACACTACTGTTCAAAAGTTTGATATTAGTAAGGTTCTAAGGTAAGGTACCTCTAAGTAAGGTACCAAGACTACATTTATCTGAAAAACAGTAATATTGTGAAATATTTTTATCAACTGTTTTCTATTTTAATGTTTAAAAAAAATTATTGTGATGACAAAGCTCATTACTCTAGATGTCAGTGTCACATGACCCTTCAGAAATCATTCTAATCCTGATTTGCTGCTCAAGAAACATTTCTGATTATGATCACAGTTGAAAATGGTTGTGCTGCTTAATGAAGTGTGGAAATCATAATGGAGCACATGTTTTCAGGATTGTTTATGAATAGCAAGTACAAAAGAACAACAATTATATATTTATTAGGCTGTGTAGCTATACCACTCTCTGTTTTTTTTATTTTATTTTTTATTATTATACAATATTTGTGAAGATAAGGTTAAAGGCACACTAGGCAGCTTTCCGTTTTTGTCAAACAGCGACCCCTAGAGTCGCTGTGGAGTACTTGTATTTAACGTTACTGTCGTAAATAGCACTCGCGCAGAGCTGTCTCTGCACTCACGGCCTGATCCCTTCCGCCCTCTATACCGGTACCTGTTCAATAGGATGGAAGCTGTAACGAGTGGAAATAAGGTGTGGCCCCTTTAAGAGCTGCGCACGCCCTGTTGAACTGTCGTCGGCAGTCTGTGTTGTATCATGTGCACCTCGAACACCCGTATGCGGGTTATTTCAGTTTGATGCTCATTCTTATCCTACTTTTGTTTATCAAGTAAAGATGTGGACGTTAGAACGGGTGACAGACAGTTACACGAGTTCGACTGGGGAATAAAGTGCAAGTTGTGAGATGCCAATCGCCTCCGTGAGTCTGTCTGGCTCTCGGTAATAACTTCATCTGTGAGCTATCCCTATTTCTCCTCCTGACAGAACGCGTTACAAAGCGTCGGACATCGAACAGGCACAGATAACCTCTGAAGATGTCTACTAGTCCATCAACAAGAACGATATTTACTCGAGTCTGACTCCTTGCTCGGTCAGTCTGCCGTTTCCTTTCTTTCGTCCTCCGACAAAGCTTTCCTAGCTTTGTGTGCAGTGCCATAAAGCAATTTGTTACATCGCGAGACCTGATATCACGCGATACTTCCTGACGCGACCCGCCGGCCCAAAGTTGCAAGGGTGGTTTGTCCGCTCACAGGCGCTCGGGGGATGCGCGACGACCACCATTCAACCCGAAACAAGTCATATAACTATTCCAATGACTCCAAAGCTGTTCGGTTAAGGTAAAAAAGTTACTTAGTGCACCTTTAATAGTATGTTGAACTTCATTATAGAATTCATTTATTTAGTTATATAGGCTATACACTACCAGTCAAAAGCTTTTGGACACTGTGAAACTTTCATGTTTTATGTTTAAGAAACAACATAATACCATTACAATCACTGGATATGCATTTATACCAACAATAATATACAGGAAAAAATAAATAAAGAACAAAAATACATATTTTGTCTAACGAAAAACCTATGTCTTAGACTCTTCAAAATAGCCACCTTTTGTAGATCTAACTGCCGAACAAAATCTAGACATATCAAGTAAGGATTCTAAATATTGTTCTGAAAGTTTACTCCAGAAGTGTTGAAGAAGTGTCCACAGATGCTCAGCACTGGTTGGTTGTCTGGCCTTAACCTTTCTGTCAAGTTCGTCCCATACTAACTCGATAGGTTTAAGGTCGGGTGACTGTGGGGGCCATGTCATCATTTTCAGCTTTCCTTCTTCATTTTTCTTCAAATAGTTCTGGCAAAGCTTATACGCATGTTTCGGATCATTGTCCTCATGTAGTATGAAGGACTGTCAAATTAGTCTCAAGCCAGATGGTATGGCATGTCTCTGGAGAATACTAGGTAACCCTCTTTGTTAAGAATTCCGGTCACTCTAATAGTCACCAAATCTAGAGCTCGCAAAACACCAATACCATAATACTTCTGCCTCCATTTATACTATTTGAAGAAAAAAGAACAAGAAGGAAAGCTGAAAATGATTACATGGCCCCCGTAGTCACCCGATCTCAACCCTGTCGGGTTAATATGGGATAGATTTGACAGAAAGGTTAAGGCCAGACAACATGGTTTACAGTACTCACTGGTATTTTGAGTTTTTGGGCAATTTTTCTGGAGGAAATGCCTTCATTATTTAATGTAACTTACATAGCTTGCCTATTCTCTCTTGTTAGGTCACGTTTGCCACTGGATGTTATAAAAACATGCAAATATGACCCTATGACAAACCATTAAGCCCTAATTCAATTCAGCTGGTCAGCACAGTCAGTCAGCTGTGACTGAGACACTTCACTTTTATAGCATTATACCTGTATCCACTTTATTTTGAAACACGGAAGTAAATACAATTACGTACGTATGAGTTTGCATGTTTTGATGTTCACGTGTTATTGTTCAAGAAATCACAGTGGCTGTCAAATTTCTATCGTAAAGAAGTGGACAAATATTAAAGGGATGATCTTCTGTGGGTCTGCCATTAACGAAGTGGAAAGAGCAAAGGTATGGAAATTTTGGCAGTTTCTCACAAATGTGTTGCTCAAATACACACAAGAGAAATACATAAACTACTGCTGCATTTAGAACCTTAATAACATTTAACAAACCATTTCACATGTACTGCATTTGTGTCACATTAAGCATGTGCATGCGAATAACTCAAAATGGCGATTGAACGGTTAATGCAACAGAAACACTGGGTGCTTCTCAATTCTTATCTGTGCATCCTCGTTTCCTTTCCTTGTTTCCTTTCCTCGCGTCTCAGCTCCAGCCCCTGTAAGATGCGAGGGAAGGCTGCAAGGAAAGAAAATGTGGACGAAGGAATCGAATGAAAGCTTTTTTATACATTGGAATACTCGATCACTCGAGCGTCCCTTCACAGTGTCATCAGCTGCACTCAAAGGATCTGCCCTTATGTTGTTTTAGTTTGATTATTTAAGAAATTAATAATAAATAATAAAGCAAGATACCCTGTTGAAATATGTGAGATGTGTGGTTTATATAAACTGCAAAGGTAAAGAATAAATTAAAATTATTGTGACCGATGTGAAGGGGGAGGAGAATTTTAACACCTGTCTATCCTCGCTTATGACTCCTCAGGAATCCTCCTCACTCCTCGATCCTCGCCTCCTTGTGGAGCAATTCGAGAATTGAGATGTCCTTCAAGATGGCTGAGCTCGATCGGTTTCCGGGTCATAGGATGGAGGACGGAGGAGCCATGAGATGAGGAGGGATATTGAGAAGCAGCCACTGTTAACTATTTGACTAAAACATAAAAATAACAAGCAACTCGCATTGCTAGCGTATTCACACATTACAATAATGCTTTTAACCAAAGCCAACGAGCTTAGCAGCGTGCAGATCATAGGGTGCCCCACATCCACATTCAGCTCTGGTGCGTGGATTATGGTCAAAACAAATTTCTTGCAGGTATTTTTCTGTTTGAACCAGCTATTTAAAGGACACCAGTCTTTTTGTAATCCATATTAAAAGTTATCTAGACAGTCAAAATTACACAGTCGACGCAAAACTATGGGTTCACAATACAACTACGATTAGCGGAAAAACGGGTGGAAAATAAGGTGGATTCAGGTACGAAAGTGCTTATTAACAAACTAAATTTAAGCCATAATTGGAAAAGTTCAAGAATTATGCTGTTCATGTTATTTAATTTCAAATAGCAGATCAAAAATGTTTTGTTGTGCTGTAGTAAAATATTACTTATTTTCAGTACAATATTTGCATAATTTTGTAATATATATGAAAAACATGTGGTGTCCAAAAACTTATACAGTTTAACACTTTAAAGGTGCCATGTGTCAGAATTGAGGTAAAAATATCCAAAAAATGAGCTATACGCATCAAAAGAATGAGAAGAAATAAGGGCGATGATGTCATTAAAAAAATGACAAGTTAGGCGGCGTTCACATATCGCGCCTAAAACGCATAGAAAACGCTAGGCGCGCCACGTTCTCCTTTTTCCAAAGCGCTCGGGTGGTTGCGCTCCGGAGGCGTCTGCCGTTGCTAAGCTTGGTTCTTGTCACGTGACCTGCGGTGCGCTTGCGGCATTCTGAAAAGTTGAGATGTTTTTATCTCAATGCGGCGCGGACGCGCTTGGAAAAAACGAGCGTGTCGCACCGCGACCGCGTCGCTTCCATTATGAGCGCGCATACCGCACGCCTACATTTGAAATAACGAACTTGCGCGCGCAAAAGACGCGATATGTGAATAGGCCCTTATAGTGCTGCAGAGATATCAACCTGAATTAGCATTAGCATTACTAGCCACGGCCCGACAGGTGTCGTAATACCAGTTTCGGCCATGGGAGGCGGTATGCGGGCAACATAACCACTAGTCAAACATGCAATAGACGAATAACTCGCACGGCTTGTGGGCGTACTTGAACCTGATGTCAGTCATGTGGAAAGTACAGCCCACTACTACATTCAAATAAAATCTGATAAAAAAAGGAACAGAACCAGAGTAAACATTGGCACTGCTTTCCATCGCTGGAGACAACTAATGGACATGAAAGAAATGAGGTTCGACTCCGAACTTGCAACATTTCTTTTGGATTGGTAAGTAAGATGCTGTTAGTATTTCGTTAGAAGATTGTTTTATATGTTTGTGTAGTTTTTTCGGGAAGTTATAACATAGAAATATATCGAAGGCTGTTTGATAAACGTATATATAACGTACATAAATATAGTATTGTAATATAATACACATATATAGCACAATCTCTATAGCTCTTTTTTTCTTGCCAACTACGTGACCTATATTATGTTTATTAAATGGCTTTCCTGAGGTAAATCTGACATAATTGTTCTCCAGCTATGTTATTGACCTCTTCACGCTGATAAAAAACACTGATTGGTCGATATTATGTATGAGGAATACATTTTGGTAAGTCGTAGCCTACTGTATCTTTCAACAGTGTTCGTGTTTTTTTTACTATTAGTAGAGATCGGTTCACATGCGCTAGGGATCTGTCGTATAACATTTACAAGCGCCAAAGCGTAATAAAATTGACAGAATCTGAGAGCTGAGATTTTTTTATATCATAACTAACCTGGGGTGCGTTTCCCGAAAGCATCGTTAGCCAACTATGGTCGCAAGTTCCCTCGTTACCAATAGAGTTCAATGGACATTGCGATGAACTTGCGACCATAGTTGGCCAACGATGCTTTCGGGAAACGCACCCCTGCTCTGTCTAGTCTGTCGGTCTCCGTGTCCTCTTTGCTTCGCGATTTTTCTGTGCGTGAGAAAATGGATGTGTGGCGTGAGAGCGTGTGAAAAGTGTCAATTGCGTGTGTCTCACGGTGAATGCGTGAGAGTTGGCAGCTCTGATTACATTGGCGCTAGCTTGGTCAACATCAGCGAATGCTCGTGAGCTTAGAATTATAAGGTTCTATCTCCGTTTAGGGTAGTTCTGAGATATTGAGCATCAAAGTTTTTACATCCCAGCTGGCAAAACTGTTATGCAGTATAACCTACTATTATAGCTCAACAAGACCCTACAGGTATTTTGAGGATAGAATATCAAAATCCTGGCACATTTGGAAATGGGATTTTTTAAGATGGCCCAAATGGAGATAGAACCTTATAATTCTGAGAGCTCTGATTCTGTTTGGAATTATAAGGTTCTATCTCCACTTTTACAAATAAAACCACATTTCAAAGAATAAATGTATATAACCATTGATTTTAATCAATTTATATATTTATAATACAAGCACACAGCTTGTAGTATATAATATAATATAATAGTATAGTATACATCAAAGCCAAGCAAGTTTTATTTGTTTTCTTTCTTTCAATGTTCTTTATTTTCAAAGAACATGGACATGGATCCTGATGCATCCGGCCACCCCCACCCCCTCTGTGCTCTGAAACATTTAAAAAAATAAAAGATGGATTAGTTAGAAAGAAAGAAAGAAAGAAAGATTAGTTAGAAAGATGGATTAGTTAAAAAGAAAGAAAGAAAGAAAGAAAGATGGAATAGTTAGAAAGAAAGATAGATTAGTTAGAAAGAAAGAAAGAAAGATGGATTAGTTAGAAAGAAAGAAAGAAAGAAAGAAAGAAAGATTAGTTAGAAAGAAAGATAGATTAGTTAGAAAGAAAGAAAGAAAGAAAGATGGATGGATTAGTTAGAAAGAAAGAAAGATTAGTTAGAAAGAAAGAAAGATTAGTTAGAAAGAAAGAAAGAAAGAAAGAAAGAAAGATGGATTAGTTAGAAAGAAAGATAGATTAGTTAGGAAGAAAGAAAGATGGATTAGTTAGAAAGAAAGAAAGAAAGAAAGAAAGAAAGAAAGAAAGATGGATTAGTTAGAAAGAAAGAAAGATTAGTTAGAAAGATAGAAAGATGGATTAGTTAAAAAGAAAGAAAGAAAGAAAGAACGATGGATTAGTTAGAAAGAAAGATAGATTAGTTAAAAAGAAAGAAAGAAAGAAAGAAAGATGGATTAGTTAGAAAGAAAGAAAGAAAGATGGATTAGTTAGAAAGAAAGAAAGAAAGAAAGATTAGTTAGAAAGATAGATTAGTTAGAAAGAGAGAAAGAAAGAAAGAAAGAAAGAGAAAAAAAGAAAGAAAGAAAGAAAGAAAGAAAGAAAGAAAGATGGATGGATTAGTTAGAAAGAAAGATGGATTAGTTAGAAAGAAAGATAGATTAGTTAGGAAGAAAGAAAGATGGATTAGTTAGAAAGAAAGAAAGAAAGAAAGAAAGAAAGAAAGAAAGAAAGAAAGAAAGGATTAGTTAGAAAGAAAGGATTAGTTATGTAGCCGGTCAATTTAGGCATTTGAGTTTTATTTTTTTAATTTTTTTATGTGTAATAAGAAATGTAGTATAAACTGTTAACTTCAGCAAAACTTGTTTTCAATGTACTATTTTCAATGGTTCCAATCGAGAGTTCCTATCAATTGTTGTATGTGGGGCCTTAATTAGTGGGACACCTACGGGAACTGTATCGCTTCTCCTCTAAACATTCGCGCTCAGACGCATGGTGTATGCAGACGGGGAAGCGGAGGTAGTTTTTCTCTCTCCTATTTGTCTTGTATTAACTGATCTTCTGTAATGAAATCACTTTATTTATGACGTCAAAACACTGTTAAGAGGTTAAGAGGTTATGTCATAATGTGTATCACTGTGATTCGATTATTTTCTTTGTAAGTTGCTCTTTTAACCGTGTTAAAGTTAGAGCCTCATTTTCACGTGCGTCTTTCAATGCAGGAATGAGAGAGTAGGCCTTCTGCTATGTCCCTAAGGCCGGTGACACACTGGCTGCGTGGCGTTTCTTTTGCGTGTCAGCTGCGTGGCGTTTTCCATGTCTTTGCACACCAGAAGCGTGTCTGACGCGGCGCTGCTGCTGCTAGGTGACATATGATAAGCCTCATTGGTGATATATTCGACATATGGGGAGAGAGTTGTGGAAGGCCTATATTTCATGTTAAACATAAATATATAGCAGCAAAGGCAACGTCGGCAGTGTTGACGGCAAAATAGGCAACATAATATTTCGTTCTGTATTGACAGGTGCAGTATTTGAAAATCGATAATATTTTTTTAAATTGCATTTATATTTGCATTTATGTCAAACCCTAGACACTTTCAAACATCAAAATGACATTTATTAATATGTATTCGTGTCAAAATGTCATATAAACATCTTTTCCTATTCAATTTTGCATGGAAACGCTTCCAAGACGCTTGCGTGTCGCGTGAAAAATAGGTGTCGGTTCTATTTCTAGCATGCACGCGTTTTCCGCGCGGCTCTAGCCGCGCCTGAGACGCGCGTGTCACGCAGGCAGTGTGCAAGCTCTAACCTGTTAACATGGGAGCCGAAATAAAAACGGACACGCCACGCAGCTGAGACGCTCACGCCACGCATCCAGTGTGTCACCGGCCTAATGGTGCGTTCACACCGGACACGAATAGCGCGTCAGGCGCGAGTGATTTCAATGTCAAGTCAATGCAAAGACGCGTTAGGCCGGTGACACACTGGATGCGTGAATTGAATAGGAAAAGATGTTTATATGACATTTTGACACGAATACATATTAATAAATGTCATTTTGATGTTTGAAAGTGTCTAGGGTTTGACAAATGCAAATATAAATGCAATTTTAAAAAAATATTATTGATTTTCAAATACTGCACCTGTCAATACAGAACGAAATATTCTATAGCCTATATTGCCGTCAACACTGCCGACGTTGTCTTTGCTGCTATATATTTATGTTTAACATGAAGTATAGGCCTTCCACAACTCTCTCCCCATATGTCAAATATATCACCAATGAGGCTTATCATATGTCACCTAGCAGCAGCAGCGCCGCGTCAGACACGCTTCTGGTGTGCAAAGACATGGAAAACGCCACGCACACGCCACGCAGCTGACACGCAACAGAAACGCCACGCTCACGCCACGCAGCCAGTGTGTCACCGGCCTAAGCGCGTTAAGCGCGAATGATTTTATTAGTGCTATTTGTGCATTCACGCGTTTGACGCGAATTCGCGTCTGCTGCCCGAGTTGAAAAATCTGAACTTCTGCGTCAATTCGCGCCGCGTTAACCAATCAGGAGCCTGCTTGCTTCACATGGCATAAAGTGACATAGCATTACAAACTCCCGCTCGAAGTCATTCATTCCAAATGGAGGAGAAACTGATTCTTGCTGTGAGTGGTCACCCAGAGTTGTATGACTCAAGTTCGTACTTTTATAGAGACAGGAACAAAAAGGACCTCGCTTGGAAGAAAATTAGTGAGGAGATTGTACAACCTGGTAAGTTGTAAGATATACAAATTTCACTTTTGAGTCACGTTATTGACCTACTAACTTAACCAGCTAGCAAGCTGCCGTGCTGCTAGTTTACAACTATTTTCTCACTTTTTAGCTACTGTTAATTTTCATGTTTTTCTATGTATAGGTCTGTTATATCCAGACAATTCTGTTGTTTAAATTCATTTTTAAACCTTCACTGTGATGTAACTTAATGTTACAAATTTCACTTTTGAGTCACGTTATTGACCTACTAATTTACAACTATTTTCCCGCAAATATACAACTACTTTTCACTAACAAGATAATGTGTTTATTCAGAGGATGTCTGCCGCAAAAAGTGGAAAAGCCTCAGGGACACGTACCTGAAGGAGAAGAGGAAGGAGATGGAGAAGAGGAGTGGGTCGGCAGCAGGGTCTGGGAAGAGGTGGAAGTTTTCTCAGATCTTGGGATTCCTCGACCCCTTCGTCACTCCACGAGAAACGACGAGTAACATGGAGGGGGTCGAGGCCCCACCTCGAGGACCAGGGACACCAAGAACAAACAGGGGAGACAGTGACAGGTGTGTTTCCAATAAAGACATATTACAAGGCATATATGTTGTCATGTTTACAGATGAAAAAATTTAATCTCTCTGAGTATTGTTACCAATGTGTTGTATTAACATTTAATATTGTCTTGACAGAGCCATATCAGAGAGAGGGTGGTCAAAGAACCCCCCCTTCTTCTCCTGTCTCCCCAGTCCCTGGTCCCTCAGTCCCTGCTGCTGAACCTAGAGGTGTGTGAAGGCAATAGTACAAACAATATTTCAACATGTTACATGCACAAAACATTAGTCCCCTTACTAATAATCATTGTTTTTTGTAAATGCAGACACAAATCCATTGCAGTCTATGCAACCAATCATCTGCATACATTTTATATGTCACACACACAGGCACAGTTATTATTATTCTCACAATATCCAGACAATTCTGTTGTTTAAATTTCTATTTTTTTATTTTCACAGGCCAACAGAGGAGGAGAGCTCCGTGAGCGGTCACCGGATGGTCCGTCGGAGGTGGAGCAGCGACTTCTTGCGCTCCTGTCGCAACCTCCGACGTTTTTCTGTTTTTTGTTTTTCTGTTTGTATTATTTATTTTATATAATTGGCCTTAATAAATTATTTTACAATCTGACTAAATGCCTGGTGTGGTTCTATGCACAACAAAGCAAATCTTGTGTCACATAACTTGTTTTTTAATATACGAGATGTATTAATTTAGTATTTAATGTTATTTATTCCAATATCTAAATATAGATTATATGAAACATCATTGTAATGTAAAGACAACCAACAAAAAAAAAGAAGAAAGGTTCATTACTTTTGGAGGCTGGCTCCATTTATTTTTTAAAACATAAATCATTTTACCTTGTATACAAACATGGAAAACCTGTAATTTTGAAAAGGTTAGTCAGAGTTTAAACTTAATACATGTGCATGTTGTGGACCTGACAGCCTGGAACTGAGGCTGACAACCTGGAAAAAAAAATACTAAATTGTATTGTAAAAAATTGTAAACTTGTAAAATTGTAAATTGTAAACTGTTTTTAGAAAAACATGCTCTTTATAGGTTTGTGGGTGGCTCTTAAAAGAGCCGTTTTGGGGAAGTCATGAGGAGGACTTCAAATGCTACTCCGTCGGCTGCCATGGTACTGCTCCCTCCGCCGAGAAGTGTTCCATGAAAACCTCCCACACCTGGAGTGCCTCTCTGGATGAGTTGTTGGCTGCAACTCGACCCAGACCTGGCAGCCGCTCCTCTCCAGCATGCCCCGCGCCCCTCACAGCAGGTGCCTCTCTCCCTTCTGAATACCGCATGAAGTTGTGGAGAACACACGTCGCCTTCACACACTTCTCCGCAACTTCAGGGTGGACCTCGATGAGGCGGCGGTACATCCTCCACTGTGAGGAGAGGATGCCAAAGGCGTTCTCAACCACCAGCCTGGCTCTGGAGAGGCGGTAATTGAAGACACGCCTCTCTGAAGGAAGCGTGCGTCCAGGGAAGGGCCGCATGAGGTTCCTCCGCAGCGGGAACGCCTCATCAGCCACGAAGACATGGGGCTGGGGTCCTCTGTCTTCAGCACCAGGTAGAGGGTGGTCAGGAGGCAGATGAAGAGTGCCAGCCCGGAGAGCCTGTCCGAAGGCAGAGTTTGCCAGAATCCCACCGTCACTACCCCCCAACATCGATCACCCGGAAGCGATACTTCGCATCCACAACTGCAAGCAGAACGATGGAGAACGTTCCCTTGTAGTTGTGGAACTGGGATCCTGAGTTGGGGGGTGCCTTGATAACCACATGCTTCCCATCCACGCACAGAGGGAAGTTCCACCGCTCCTGAAATCCCTCTGCGATGGACCTCCAGTCTTCGGTGGTGGGCACAGCCATGTAGTCCTCCACAAGGCAGTCCCAGATGGCAGTCACTACCTGGGCGACGATCTGGCACACAGTGGAGACACCAACCCAGTAGCTGGACGCTATCGTCCTGAATGAGTCCCCAGTGGCAAGAAACCAAGAAAACATTGTTATAAATATTGTTAAAAGTACACTTGTAGTTACATATTAAACTATACAATCAACAGGAATACTATTAAATGGTTTATGGTATATTAAAATGCCAATAATCAAGCACAACATATAGACAATAATCAAGCACTACATATTGCTTACAGATAGAGATATTTAATTTCTAGGTTAATGTCTAGGTTATAGCAGTTAACTCAGTATCACTAGAAAGATCACTGTGTTTATACAGAGAAACATGACAGTATCACGTCTGCCAAGAGAATCATTTCTAGGTTAATGTCTAGGTTATAGCAGTTAGCTCAGTATCACTAGAAAGATCACTGTGTTTATACAAAGAAACATGACAGTATCACGTCTGCCAAGAGAATAATATCTAGGTTAATGTCTAGGTTATAGCAGTTAACTCAGTATCACTAGAAAGAGCGCCAAAAGTGGTATCTGTACCACAGTTTAAAAAAAACATTGACAGCATATGTTAGTTGGTGTCCTGGAGGGTGATCCTCGCTCCGATGCGGGACAGCAGGTCATCGAACTGGGCGCGGGACAGGCGGAAGTACCGCTGAAAGCGGCCGTCATCCAGGCGCAGCTCCTGGAGCAAATGATGAAACTCGCCGAACTGGGTTCGCCTCCGAAGGGTCTGGTGGACCCAAATACGGCGACGGTGATCCCTACGCCGCTGTTCTGCTCTCCAAAGCAAATGCAGAGCGGTGACTCTCTCGATAAATGACCGATCAACAACAGACATCTTGTAAAAAGATGGCCGCCAACGGGGTTCGAAACTTTTGCCTCTGACGCGCGTAAATTTCGCTTCAAACTTTTGATTTTACGCGCGTCAATTTCGCTCTTGACGCGCTAATGCACACAAAGTGGTCAAGCGTATAACTAGACGCGGCAGGCGCGAATTTGACGCGCTATTCGCGTCCGGTGTGAACGCACAGTAATAGGGCTTGGGCGTCGTGACGTCATACTTGGCGTGGCGGCCATGTTGATGGCCTCGCGAATGTAAACATACAGCAAGTCGAACGAGGAGAAGCAGAGTTGGGAGAAAGAAAAAAGATGTTAAAATCCTGAAAAGGATGTGGAATTTACCGGGATACGTTCGGGAAACCAGGGACCAGTATGTGGACAAATTTTCCTGTAAAATATCCCGTATTTTAATACCTTACTCTCTCATAACATTAATGTTAGCCCTTCCATCGGACCTGTCAGTCTCTGTAACGTTACTATTGTCCTGTTGCTACCCCCTTGCCCTTCCAGCGAAACAGATGTTTTCAAAGCATCGTTTTGCTTACTTGAAGGCAACCTTAGCGTGATATTGGCCTTTTTAAGATAACAACGTGGTTGTTGTGAGAGCACGATTTCACGCCAATCTGTAAGCAAAGTCACGTTAGATCTAGCTTAACAACTCGCTTAGTTAATGCTGCAGTTTTGTAAATTTTGCGAATTTTTGCTGTCAGCAGAGGGATAGCAACAGAAAGATGAATGTTGAAATTTTCATTTTTCGGGATATTTTATAGGAAAATACTAAAACGGGAAGACAGCGGGAAAAGAGCTCAAATGCGTGAGAAACAGTGGTGGAATGTAACAAAGTATTTGTACTTCGTTACTGTACGTACATTTTTACGTATCTATACTTAAGTAAAAAAAATAATGCATACTTATACTTTTACTCAAGTAGATTTTTCAGCAATTATCTGTACTTTGTACTCCACTACATTATTAAAATGCGTGTCGTTACATCCTTCCGAATCTTGCATAAAAATTTTTTGGTCGACTGACGTTTTGGCGTTGCTGGCCAATGCACGTTGAAACAGATCGGAGATCTGATTGGTCAAAGAACTCAAGCGCTCAGCGCGCGTTTTGAAACAACAAAAGCGGAACTGATGTAAATCGAAGAAAAGGACACGGTGGACACCAAATATCAAACATGGACGAAGAGCCAACAACGTCGACTGAGCTTGAGCCTGTGCCCTGCAGCTCTGATTCTGAGAGACATCCCTGGCCTTATTTAAGCAAGTTATTTGAATTTAAAGGTTCAAAGAATGACTCCTGGCGTTTTCAATGTGTCAAGTGCCTACCTCAACGCAAAGAACTGTTGGCGTTTAAAAACTCCCCTTCAAATTTGAAGAAACATATAGAGGTAAGACATGCAATGCTAGTTATTAATATTTAAGTTACAAACTTGCTATGACATGGTGCTATGACTGTTATAGAAAAACGGATGTCAACGTAACAAAAATATCACACCAGTATAATATTTGTTTGACGTAAGTTAGTGGTACCCTAACAGGGCAACTTCATATATATATTTAGCAATTTAGCGCGAAAGTATATGCGAATATCAAACCAATTTTACCCGTGTGATATGCTTGGTTGTAAGTGTCAGTAGCTTGTCTTTTTAGTCTAAAGATGTAATCACGTTGGTTTCGCGTTTCAGTGCCCCATACACTGTGGTTTTGTATTAACGTAAATGTAAAATCCTGTAACTTTAGGGTCCAAACTCTTAGTTTAACATGGCAAATACAGTAGCTTTTTGCTTGTGTGGTACTTACATGTTGCCAGTCATAACAAAGTAATATGCTAGTAAGATGTAAGGTTAGTGTTTGCACTTGCACTTAACTAGTAGTGGTTTAGATTAATTCTTGAACCCTTAAAAAATATTTTACATTATGTTGTGAGATTTATTTTGGTTGTAGATTGACTATATTACTAAATACTAATACTACTAATGCTAAACGTGTATTAATTCTGTTGTCACTATCTTTTATAGAGAAAGCACAGACCACTTCTGAAGGAGTACTTGGCAGCAACTTCTTCTAAAAAGAAGGGGACATTGTTTGCTGATGGAGGTTCTTCAATAAAGCAGCGAAAACTTGAGGACATCAAAGCACCTCAGAAGACCATAGACCTTGCAGTGGTTAACTTTATTGTCCAGGGTTTGCACCCTTTTGGAGTAGTAGAACAGACTGGGTTTGTTGATTTAATACATTGTACTCAACCTGATTACACAGTCATGTCACGTACAACATTGAGAGAGAGAATTGATAAGTGCACAAAGCAAATGAAAGAAAAATTGAAGAATGCAATGCAGACTGTTAAGTATATCGCCACGACTACAGACTGTTGGACAGCTCATAGGCAAAGTTTCATTGGGGTTACTGCCCACTGGATAGAGCCAGATACCCTAGAAAGAAAGTCTGTGGCTCTGGCTTGTAAAAGGCTGAAAGGGACACATTCTTATGATGTGTTAGCCAGTGCACTTAATGATATTCACAGTGAGTATAACATCCGTGAAAAAATTGTTAGGACCACAACAGATAATGCCTCAAACTTTATTAAGGCCTTCCGAGTTTATGCATGTGAAGATGAAGGAAGTTCAATTGAAGATGAGAGTAAAGGTGTGAATGACATTGAAGAGGAGGATGCAGAAGAGGAGACAGAGGGTGTTGAAGTGGAAGTGTCACGGTGTGACAAAAGCCAGATAAAGAGAGAAAGTAAAATCCTCGTGAAGGCAGTATTATTTGGAGACCTCTGGTGGATGGTCGTCTCATCACACCGCGAAATCTGCTGCCATGGCAGCGAGGCCAATTGCCTGATTGACAACAGGTGAGGAGAATTACAGAGAGTGTTGTGAGAGGAACGTGCATTAAGATGGGGCTTTAAAAAGAGAGAGGAAACAGACGGTCGGTGTGGTTCCCCTCCCGTGAGATACTGTGTTCTGTCGGCGGGTTGTTTATATTTGAAGCTGGACTGTGAAGCAGGGCGAAGATTGAAGCCGAGAAATGGACATGAGAGAGTGAAGTTTTGTCAATGAGATCTAGGGGATATCGTCAACAGTGGGAAAGACGCAAAGTGATGAGTATTTGATCCGTTGTTTATATGCACTGACACTGAAGTGGTGTGGAAAGTCTGGAAAGCGTGTGGCACGAGTGAAGTATTACACCGAGTGAATTAATGATCTGTCTCCAACCTTTGTTCTTCCTGCACTGAATGTGACGATTACTACATCCGTTTGACTGTCTCTGAGAGAAGTGGAGCCCGTGTAGAGACGAGAGTCGATCTGGTGGGAGAAAGACCGGTGGGTGAGTGCTGGCCCGAATGCACGTGTGCGAGTGGAATGCAGTGCCTGAAGTGACGATTCACACGGTTTGTGTTATGGAGTGAAGTTTATCGTGTGGAGAAGTATTAATAGTCTGCTGTGCACTCGCTTCTATAGTCTTTCACCCGCTGTCTCTGAACGGGGTTCGTTACATCCAGCGTCCAACTTACCATTTGAGACAGTCCCACTCTGTGAATGCTGCCGATCCATTAATTCCTGTTACATTGTTGCAGCGTACAGTTGAACTGGAGCGTCTTGCTTAAAGCAATCTTCCTGTCTGGTGGTCTCCACATGTCCCGATCGAAAGCCGCTGCCCTGGTTGGAAAGGAGAGAAGGTAGTACAGATGAATGTTTCATCCACTGTTGAATGGTCAAATCCTGTTGCATTGTTGCAGTGTACAGCTGAACTGGAGCGTCTTGCTTAAAGCATCCTTCCCGTCTGGTGGTCTCCACACGTCCCTATCAAAAGCCGCTGTCTGGTTGGAACGAGAGAAGGTATTGCAGCTGAATGTTTCATTACTGCTGAATGGTCAAATCCTGTTGCATCGATACAGTGTACAGCTGAAGTGGAGTGTCTTGCTTAGAGCATCCTTTCCGTCTGGTGGTCTCCACATGCTTCATCGAAAGTCGCTGTCCTGTTCAGAAAAGGTATTTGAAATGAACGTTTGATATGCTGTTGAATAGTTAAACCCTGCTACCTGGTTACAGTGCACAGCCGAAGTGGAGTGTCCCGCTCAAGTGTCCTCTCCGTCTGGTGGTCTCCAAATGTCCCATTGAAGGCTTGTCCTGTTCAGAAAGAGAGAAGGTATTTCAATTGAACGTTCCATATGCTGTTGGGAAGTTAACTCCTGCTACCTGGTTACAGTGCACAGCCGAAGTGGAGTGTCCCGCTCAAGTGTCCTCTCCGTCTGGTGGTCTCCAAATGTCCCATTGAAGGCTTGTCCTGTTCAGAACGAGAGAAGGTATTTCAATTGAACGTTCCATATGCTGATGGGAAGTTAACTCCTGCTACCTGGTTACAGTGCACAGCCGAAGTGGAGTGTCCCGCTCAAGTGTCCTCTCCGTCTGGTGGTCTCCAAATGTCCCATTGAAGGCTTGTCCTGTTCAGAACGAGAGAAGGTATTTCAATTGAACGTTCCAAATGCTGTTGGGAAGTTAAATCCTGTTACCTGGTTACAGTGTACAGTCAAGTGGAGTGTCTCCCTCAAAGCGTCTTCTCCGCCTGGTGGTCCCCACCTGTCCCTACTGAAAGCCTCCGCCCTGTTCAGAAAGAGAGAAGGTATTTCAATTGAACGTTCCATATGCTGTTGGGAAGTTAAATCCTGTTACCTGGTTACAGTGTACAGTCAAGTGGAGTGTCTCCCTCAAAGCGTCTTCTCCGCCTGGTGGTCCCCACCTGTCCCCACTGAAAGCCTCCGCCCTGCTCAGAAAGAGAGAAGGTATTTCAATTGAACGTTCCATATGCTGTTGGGAAGTTAAATCCTGTTACCTGGTTACAGTGTACAGTCAAGTGGAGTGTCTCCCTCAAGCGTCTTCTCCGCCTGGTGGTCCCCACCTGTCCCCACTGAAAGCCTCCGCCCTGTTCAGAAGGAGAGAAGGTATCACTGTTGAGCGTCGCATCTTGTTGAACCATTGAACCCTGTTGTATTGTTGCAGGGCACAGTCAAAGTGAAGTGTCCTCTTGCCGGGTGGCCTTCCGTGCCCGTGTTGCAAATTGTTGCTGCTGTTCGGAAGGAAGGAGAATAGCCGCGGCACGTGCCTCAATCAAAGTGTCGTCTTGCTGTCCACGGTCCCCTCCTGGCCCGGCCTGCTCGCCACCTGCGCCCCTGTGACCCGTCTGAATTGAGGATCCCCGTCCTCTGGATACTTACCTCTGGGCAGCCTCCGGCACTCGTTCCATCCTCACCACGAGTATTTACCTGGTTCCAGTCCGAATGGGGTCCGAGTAGCCAAGACGTCCTTGTGAGCCCTGTAAAGAGTACTCACCCAGTGACCTACCTGGATGGTGTGTGTCCTCCTTGATTCCTCTCCGACGAGCCGCAGGGTGTTCACGAACGTCCATCTCGCTCCGGTCCAGGGGCCCATCGAATTGCTTCTGGCGACAAGAAGGAAGATTTTAATTAGGACTTTTCAAATTATCTGCTTTTAACTCAATAAAGAAATTGTTATTCCTTTATCCTCTGTCTGCTGTTTGGTTCCTTGACACGCTCCTCGAGGCGGTACCCGGTCTCCAGGGGTGGGTGCAGTCTGGCTTGGCCCACCCCGACCTGTGACAGAAGCTTTGATGGAGGAAGAAGATGAGGGTTCTGAATATCAGCTTCCAAAGCATCACCGTTGTGCCTGTCATGTTCTGAATTTGATCTCAACCGTAGATGCTAGAAAAGCTGAATCAAATGTTATGTACAAGAAGATATCTCGTGCAGCATTTGCCAAGTGCTCAGCTCTTTGGAATAAGAGTGCCCGGTCATCTACAGCTGCAGAGGTTATTGAGAGGGAGTGCAAGCTGCAATTGATCCGTCCAGTTGAGACCAGGTGGAACTCTCTCTTCCTTGCAGTTGAGCGAATACTGAGGATAATTAGGGAAAGTGGAGAAGGAGCAGTCAGAGCAGTGACCATTGCACTTAAAGTCCCAATGTAAGTTTGTCATGGAGCAGATACGTAGTTGTGATGTGGTAGGCTATTGATTGTGTGAAATAATGTTGTTTACTAATGATTTACTCCATTTAATTGAACTGCAATAGTGTAGCCTATGCTTATCATGCTGACATTATGCATGTTCTCACATGGTGTTTTACAGGTTCAGCCCTGCAGAACTTGCTTTCTTGTCTGACTATGCATCAACCATGAACCCAGTCTCTAAGGCACTCAACATATTGCAGGGAGAGGTGGATGTCCACATGGGATGGCTGGTACCCACTATAACGCTCCTAACTGTGAAGCTGGACCGCCTCCAAACTTCATCCAAGTTCTGCCAGCCACTGATCTCTGCTCTTCAGGAAGGAATACAGCAGCGGTTTGGAAAAATGATGAATGACCCAGAACTCATATCTGCTGCAATTTTACTTCCTAAGTTTCGCACATCATGGGCAAGCAATGAAAACTTGCTAAAGTTGGGTAAGTCATTTAAATAATTTCTTTGTCAAGCATTCATTTGTTAATAAAATAATGGGTAGTGGTTCATTTTAACCAATATATGTTATTTTCAAAGCTAACTGGTATTTTAAAAGGCTAGACAGAAATACTCTTCATTCATGTTTGGATTTTTTTTTTTGTGCAGGCATGGACTACATCAAGACACACATGGAGAAAGAGCCAGCCTTATCATCACCTGGTAGCCATTCTGGATCTGAGGAGGAAGACTTTTTTGGCCTTATGAAGGGAAATGTCCACGAAACCACAAAACAGTTGGATGCCTATCTGGCCAACACTTCTACCTCAATGGACATACTCAAGTCAGTGCCCACAGTTTTTAATTTGTCCCTGAAGCTCAACACACCATTGCCCGCATCAGCAGCATGCGAACGAATGTTTAGCACAGCAGGGCACATTTTTTCTGCAAAAAGAGGCAGGCTAGGATCAAAAAGCTTTGAGAACCAAATTTTGTTGAAATTGAACAAAAACTATTGGTAATACTATGCGGAACCAAATACAGTATTATGGCTCTAATACTCTCATGTTCTATAGGGGCATTTTGCCCTTTTGACCTTTGATTGCCTGGCCAAAATTTTTATTTGAAGGTCCTTTGTTTTTAAGTTTCTTATCGTAACATCTGCCTTTATATTGACTTCATTGTTTTTCACATAGATTCGTTTTTTTTTGTCCTGTTAATGTTAGGTTGATCAGAGTTCTAAATAGCAATATTGCTTGCATGTTTTAAGAGAAGCACTCACCCTTGTCAAATTTTGTTTGGTGCTTATTTTTTTCTCATTCTAATGTGTTATACATTATTAGCCTAATGCTTTTGGATTTTCTGTAATCAATGGAGTATAAGCCTCAAATGCAGTTTTGGCTACGTTTTCCCCATGCAGGCCAAGGTAAAGGACTAAAGCAACTGTTGTTGAGCAGAATAAACTGGTCATACAAATTTGATTAAAGTGTTCAGAATAACACTCACCTGTGTACTTTTGAGTTTTTTTTACTGCTCTTAATAGTATAGTAAAAATAAAATAAATTGTATGTCATAATTGGCTTAGCTTAATTATTATTTAATGAGTAATAAGTAAATAACCAGATTTTTACAGTGTGTCAGTATTGCAGAGAGCTTGCACAACAACCCTTTCCAGTACACAATAGAAATTGTTTGTGATTATTACAATTGAACAGCCCAGACATTGAGACAACTGATTGTGTACTTTTACTTAAAAAAATACTTTAAAGTAAATTTAAAAGTATGTACTTAGGACTTTTACTTAAGTAAGATGTTGATGTAGTAATTATACTTTTACTTAAGTATATATTTTGTAGGGTAGTTGTACTTTTACTTAAGTACTAAACTTAAGTACTTCCTCCACCACTGGTGAGAAACCCGGAAAAAACGGGAGGGTTGACAGCTACTAACTACACTTTTTTGCCGATTTTGTCCACATAACGTTACTGGTCCCTGGCTTCCCTATTTAACGTATCCCCGTAAATTCCACATCCTTTTTGGGACTTTAATATCTTTTTTCTTTATTTTCTTTCTCCCAACTCTGCTTCTCCTCGTTCGACTTGCTGTATGTTTACATTTGCGAGGCCATCAACATGGCCGCCACGCCAAGTATGACGTCACGACGCCCAAGCCCTATTGTGCCTCACTACTCTGTTTAAGGTAAGTTTTTTCCATTTGTGATCATTTATTTGACTGTTTACTATGTAATGTGTGAGTTTAACTTGATAGTCGTGTACCTCCAGTAAATACTAGGGCTAATTTCATACTAAATGCCTTGTGGTATATTTTCATACAATGAGACTGTTTGTGTAAAAAAGGAACTTTATTATACACACAGCAGTTCAACAATCAGTTTAAAGTACATTCATATGTGCATTTAAGTGAATTTATAACATGTTTGTATGTTAACCTTCTCAAATGTTTTATTTAATTTCCATTTATGTTTCCTATGAGTGCTGTCCTGTTATGTGGGGTAATTCAGCACCATCATTTACATATGTTAAATGCTATATAATGCCTTTGTTAAACTGTTCGCGCTCAGACGCATGGTGTATGCAGACGGGGAAGTGGATGAATGAGAGAGTAGGCCTTCTGCTATGTCCCTAATTGTGCCTCACTACTCTGTTTAAGGTGAATAAATAACCCCGAGTATCATCACTTCAGTCGTTGTGTGGTCGTGTTTCCATGGTGTCCTGTGGTAACCACTTGAAGTCTGCTACAGTTAGAAAGAAAGGATTAGTTAGAAAGAAAGAAAGAAAGAAAGAAAGAAAGATGGATTAGTTAGAAAGAAAGATGGATTAGTTAGAAAGAAAGAAAGATGGATTAGTAAGAAAGAAAGAAAGAAAGAAAGATAGATAGATAGATAGATAGATTAGTTAGGAAGAAAGAAAGATGGATTAGTTAGAAAGAAAGATGGATTAGTTAGAAAGAAAGAAAGAAGGATTAGTTAGAAAGAAAGAAAGAAAGAAGGATTAGTTAGAAAGAAAGAAGGATTAGTTAGAAAGAAAGGATTGTTAGAAAGAAAGAAAGAAAGATGGATTAGTTAGAAAGAAGGATTAGTTATAAAGACAGAAAGAAAGAAAGATAGATTAGTTAGAAAGAAAGATGGATTAGTTATAAAGAAATAAAGAAATAAAGATGGATTAGAAAGAAAGAAAGAAAGAAAGAAAGAAAGATGGATTAGTTATAAAGAAAGAAAGAAAGAAAGATAGATAGAAAGAAAGATGGATTAGTTAGAAAGAAAGAAAGATGGATTAGTTAGAAAGAAAGAAAGATGGATTAGTTAGAAAGAAAGAAAGAAAGAAAGAAAGAAAGAAAGATGGATTAGTTAGAAAGAAAGATAGATTAGTTAGAAAGAAAGAAAGAAAGAAAGAAAGATGGATTAGTTAGAAAGAAAGATGGATTAGTTAGAAGGATTAGTTAGAAAGAAAGATGGATTAGTTAGAAAGATGGATTAGTTAGAAAGAAAGAAAGAAAGAAATAAAGATGGATTAGTTAGAAAGAAAGAAAGATGGAATAGTTATTAAGGATATATATATATATATAGATAGATAAAGTTTGAAGATAGATAGAAACAGTTTGAAGATAGATATATAGATAGATATATAGATAGATATATAGATAGATAGATAGATAGATAGATAGATAGATAGATAGATAGATAGATAGATAGATAGAAAGAAAGAAAGAAAGAAAGAACGATTGATTCGTTATAAAAAAAAAGATATTCGGCTTCAAATGTCCAGACTAATGTCCAGCCCTTAGCTCTGTGTCCAGGCTACAGAGCTAAGAGGTGGGTTTTGATTGGTCCGTCCGTGTTCATTCAGGGTTTTGATTGGATATTGAATCTACTGGAGCTAGAACCTTATAATCCCAACTCGGTTTATGTTTTGTGAGATGGAACCTTTTTATTTTATTAATAACTAGTAACAAAATATTTTTTTTTTACAAAAATAACACCACACAGGCATTAATAAACACCTAATGGATCAGATTATGTCAAAAACTCAATTTCGACCAAAAGTGGAGATAGAACCTTATAATTCTAAGCTCACGGTATTACGCGCTGCTCTTAGGGCAGGAGTACTCGGTAGATTCAAATCGCTGTTATTTTTAGTGTATTATGTGCTGCTCTCAGGGCAGGAGTACTCAATAGGTTCAAATCGCGGTTATTTTAGTGTAATACGCACTGCTCTCAGGGCAGTAGTACTCAATAGATTCAAATCGCTGTTATTTTAGTGCAATACTGGATGCTGTCGGGGCAGGAGTACTCAAGAGATTCTAATTGCTTTGCATTTTCCTAGAAATGAGGTCCTGTAATATTCCTGTACTGCAGGAATACAGCAGTATTGATACTATGTGCTGCAATAATTTTCGATACACTAAGCTCAGTTCTAGAATAATTATCTTTTCTCTATAACTAAACATTGTTAATTCTTAAAAAAAAAACAAAAAAAAAACATCACTCATAAAAACATTCAGTAAACATGGCTGTCAGCTGGCAGAAACTGGATGAATAAAAGGAGCCAACACTGAAGATGCCTCTGATGCTACCCAGTCTATGATTAAGGCCTGGATGCAAAGATGGATTGGTTCCACCTGATACAAGCACACAATCTCAGTGTTGACTTTGTGATGCATACAGTAAATGTGATTGCAAAAGATCCCAATGTGGATCTATGTTCAAATACTTAATTTTCCAAGAGTATTGCAGAGAAACAAAGACTTTTAATTTCAGGGTTCCTACGCAATTTGGAAAAGTTTGGCATTTGATTTGAGTAATTTCCAAGTATGGAAAAATATTTTTGTTTCCATACTTTTCCCACCATTCTGTTTTCTAAAATATAAAATTAAGATTTTCTAAAATACATTTATCAAAAGCAGATTGAATTCATGGCAAAAGTTTAGTGATCATTTAGAGATTGTTTGTCTTTATCATAAGCGAGTCTATTTTGAATATCACTAAATTAATGTGCATTTGCCCCTCTACCAGCAACAGATAAAGGAGCAGAATACCATTTAACTTAGTGGTCATGCAACATCAAATCACACAGGTTATAAAGCATTTTAGGTTTCTTCTCATCCTGTTAGTGCTTATCACTTCCAGAAAACTTTTGTACTGATTGTACTGTATACCAAATATAATGTTTTATGAATCATTTGTTTAATATGGTTAGAAAAATCTAGAGAGAGGATTGGAATTTTAAGTCTGTGTGGAAAAGTGTAAGATTGAAAATAATTAAAGATATTTGAAAATGAACAAATTTTTTTTTTTTACTGTTTCAATTCCCCTTTCTTACCCCAGGGTACCATTTGGAATTCCTAAAGGCAGAGGTGCTGATAGTGCTCAAGGCCTGTAGGTCAAAATGTGTGTACTTCGGGGGTTTACGAATTGTCACACCTTTTACAATGGGGGAAATTGTAATTATCTGATTGGTCGATTTGAACGTCTCACATTTGGGTTACAGACACATGGTCAAGGAAGGCATCAAATATTATAACAGTTTCTCTGTCCCTTTTATTCTCTAGCTCTTTCTTCACCCTCTTTCTCTCTTTATATCTCTCAGGTAACATTTTACATATATGGTATAATAAATGGTATAAGTTTTTGTCATCACATCCATTTTGTAACTTTAAGTGTAACTATATAGTGTCATTAGACCCTTTCAATTACATATAATGTGCTAACTAGTTTTGATTAGGTATTGACTTTGAAGTGTTACCTATTGCAAAACAATATCGTCACTCTATAGCAGCAATCTGCCACATATTTTAGCTATTGTAACTGCGCTTGTTTCCGTCGTTGATATAAGTAGCAGTGGGTGGTAATAGACAAGAAATCTACAGTTTTCCACCATCTTACTGATAACGTTTCTTTAGTCATTTGGCAGTCTTGCAGCCTGAACCCCTGTAGGAAATCCATCCTTACAAAAGTATGGAATTTTAAAATGGATAATATAATAACAACGTTTCTTTAGTCATTTAGCAGTCTTGCAGCCTGAACCTCTGTAGGAAATCCATCCTTACAAAATTATGGAATTTTTAATTTCATTTAATGACTGAACAAACATTGATTGTAAATAACTAGTTTACTAATTATATTTTTATTGAACTGTCTTTTGGTCCAATTTTGCAACAAAATAATAAATTCAAGCATAATTATGACTTTCCTTTTTTATACTATTACAAAACATTTCCAGTGAATTAAATGTATAAAACAGAAACTTATCACAAAAAAATGCAGAGCAAAGGTGTAGCCTATCATTAAACTGTTGTACTTTTAACTAGCTCATATCATTATTCTTAGAGGTTTTTAATTGCTTTATTATTTTTCTTTTAGACGGGTGTCATTGAACTTGAATGGACTTCCCGTTAAACCAGGCCCAACGCTACGGGTCGCCTGGTCAAATGTCTGTCAGTTCCTCCTTAAATTCTCCAGAAGTGTAGGTCTTCCTGCAAATTAATTACATAAAGATGTTGGTTTCAATGTAAGCTGATAGTCCTTAAAAAAAAAAATGTAAAATGTATTTCACCTGAAAGCTTCAGTTTTGGATATTGCACAATGAACATCCTCATTTTAAAATAGGCCTATTTCCTGGACTATTTTTCTTTTAAATAGACTAGAAAACTATGTTGGCATTAGTGGGCACTAGCATGGTTTAAATCATACTTATCTGACCGTTATCAGTTTGTAGCAGTAAATGAAGAGATGTCTTATCGATCACAAGTTCAGTATGGCGTACCTCAAGGCTCAGTACTAGGACCGCTGCTGTTCACTCTGTACATGCTACCATTAAGCCTTGGTTATACTTTCGCCTGGCTCCGCAGCGCGAGTCTCCGCAGACTGCGCGCGCACCTCCCCAAACGGACGAGGCGTTTATACTTGACGTGCTCGCCGTTGTACTATTCTTTGAAACGACGGGGAGACTCGAGTAATTGTCCTCTAAACCATCAGGAATCAGAGGTGAGAAGAAGAAAGCTACACACGTGACAATGTTTATTTTAGTACACCACCACCAATACCACACTACAAAAAGAATTGTGTAAAACCCAGTAAACCCTGAGATTATTACTCGTGACAATAAAACTAAATATATGGATATGAGAATGTGCATACAATATAACTAAATTAATAATCGCTTACATATTGTCATGTGTCGATGCTTTAAATGAAAGAGGAACAGAGTCGTCTTGATGGGAATTAACTGTTTTTATTAACTGACCTTTTATTGCTACAGCTAAGCTACTCGAGCATAACACAGTCACATGCATCCGAGCGCTCTCTAAGGCGACTCCATGACGTCACAGTTGCGCGACTCCCACGACCTGTAGTTACATATCACAACATCTCCCCCTTTTCAAAGGTTAAAGCTCCAACAGTTAGACAAGATGTACTGCACATCAAATAAAGATAAACATGAACATAACAGTCTCTGGGTGGTTGATGTGTTACATCAGCATTACTTATTGTGATCTCAGGCACTTAATTCCTATTTATCCTGTCAATTATCGGATCTTTCCTAAATATAACAATCTATTCATATGGAACATAACTTAATTCGGGAACATAATGTAGCTTTATTAACTGTACTTATCACTCAAAACAGAATTACTGAGGAGACAGTGTGAAGATAAGTATCAATAAGTGTTCAAGTGTCTCTATATCTGAGAGGTACTCTGACCTCACGACCTCTGGATGTCACTTGAACAGTCCTCTGAGGGGACGGCTGGTGTGGTGAACACACCACAGGTGAATCCTTCAGTCTCTGGACAGAAGCAGGGTCACCATGACTGGGTCTAGCCACAGAAGGAGGGCTGCTGGGCAGCTGCAGCGGAGATCCCTCAGACTGCTGCTGCTGGTCTGGAGGGTCAGCAGGCTCCGGGACTGCCTGCAGATGTCTTCTATTGCGTCGCAGCACTGCACCGTTGTCTGTCTTCACGATGTAAGACCAGGGCTCACTGCACTTGCCAATGACTTTAGCAGACGTTTTCCACCCCTTTTCTCCATCCAGTTTCACTCTAACGGCCTGCCCAGATTGGCGTTCAGGAAGTGGCAGAGCAGAGTGACGGCGGTCATAGAAGAACCGGTAGGCTGATTTAGACTGAGCATCCTTCTGCTGGATTTGATGTCTGTCCACAGGAGAAGCTTGCAGTTTTTCTTCCAACATAGGAAGTGTGGTCCTAATGTCTCTTCCAGCCATAAGTAAAGCTGGGCTCACCCCCGTAACAGCACTAGGGGTGGCTCTGTAGCACATTAGTGCAAGATATGGATCAGGCTGCTTTAGGATGCGCTTAGCAGTCTGCACAGCTCGCTCGACAGCACCATTTGCTTGGGGGTAATGAGGGCTGGTAGTCTTATGCGCAAGCCCATAGCTTTGGCAGAAGTCTTGAAACTCACCCGAGGTGAATTGTGTGGCATTGTCGCTCACCAGCTCCAGCGGTATCCCCCATCTTGCAAACATGCCTTTGAGCCTGGTAATGACCTGGTGGCTGGATGTTGAAGACAGGTGGGCTAGTGATGCGCATGTCGTCTCATAACCCGCGGGTCGGGTTGGGGCGGGTAAAGAAATTGTCACTTTATTTGCGGGGCGGGTTGGGGCAGGTCATTAAAAACAAAATAAAATAAAAATCCATATATGTTGCATGCAATGTCCAGCCTATATTAAATATTTGGGAATATCAATCTAATCATATTTTAGTAGGTTCTTTGATAAGGCCGTAGCAATGCAACTTGCGTGATCTCCCCAAACCTTTGGCGTCACGTGACACAGCTCGCGCAAAGCAGCTCCCGCTAAGCAGCTCGCGCCGCCAGCCACAACAACAAAGACGGGGAAATAAAAGTGAAGATGGAATATGAGGTGCGGGAGAAATTGAGTTCGGGATTTTACATAATTAAAAGAAAAAAAGGTGAATGATGAATTAGATGAATACAAACGCTGCTTTGTAAATATTGAAAATGTTTAAATCATTATCTTATTAATATGATCTGATTTATGGTTCATATCGTCTGTTATTGCCAGTTTACATGGCGATGTTTCCAAGTACTTTCAGGCTGAAATAAAGGCTGTTTTCATTTACATTACAATGCCTAGTATGTCTATTTAATGGTCGCGGGTTGTAAAAATAGATACAGTGGTGCGGGGCGGGCTAAATAATTTCATAAAAGCGGGACCCGCGGGTTGGAAAAAAAGCCGACCCGCGCATCACTAAGGTGGGCAATTTCAATGTACCTGGAATAATAATCAGTCACAATGAGATAATTCTGTCTTTCTAGCTCGCACAAATCAGCAGCAATGCGCTGCCAGGGTCCCCCAGGTAAAGGTGTGGTGAGGAGCGGTTCACGTCTTTGAGTGCGTCTATTTTCAATGCAGAACTTACATGTTGACACTGACGTTGTGATCTCTGCACTGATGCGAGGCCACCATACTGACATCCTAGCTCGAACACGACACCTTGTTAGACCTTGGTGTCCCTCGTGTAGCTGTTTGAGCACTTCTGATCTAAGTGCAGTTGGGATAACCAGTCTATCGTGATACAACACTAGTCCATCAGTCTCAGAGAGGTGAGCTCTGGCAGAATAATATCCATGCAGGGATGGAAACAGCGATGTCTTTGGTGGCCATCCGTTCCTAATGAACTGCACAATCTTTTGCAGCTCTTCATCCTCTAGTGTAGCGGAGCGGATTTTGCCAAGTTTTTGCGATGAAACAGGTGCATTTGCTACCACTGACTCCACATATGCTTGTACGTCCTGGTCAGTGTGTTCATCACCACTGTCAGTCAGTGGGCTCCTAGAGAGAGCATCGGCTATGATAAGCTGCTTCCCCGGGACGTGCTCAGCCACAACATTGAATCTCAGTAGGCGCATTAGGAGTCTTTGGCACCTTGGAGGGACTTTGTCCAGGTCGTATGCATTTATGAGGGGTACCAGTGGTTTGTGGTCTGTTTGTAGAAGGAAGCTTTCCATGCCTTGCACATAGCGAGCAAAGCGCTCGCATGCCCACACCCCTGCATGCCCACACCCTCCTGTTCCTGCAATAATGCCGCTCCTAATCTGTAGCTGCTCGCATCAGCGCTGATGACGGTCTTGCGGTTGACATCATAAAATGCAAGTGCTGGTGCTGACACAAGCATAGCTTTCACTTTCTCAAACGCCGCTTCTAGCACATCACTCCACACCCACTCACTTTTGTTCCTGAGCAGGGCAGTAATGGAATGTAGCTCTGAGGAGAGGCCAGGCAGGAACTTTCCGACATAGTTGACAAGACCCAGGACCTGTTTAAGCTCCGTAACATTAGTTGGGCTTGGCATTCGTGTGATGGCTTTAACTTTGTCAGTGTCGGGTCTCATACCTTCTGCACTTATGATGTGGCCAAAGTACTTCATTTCTGTTTTGCCAAAATGACACTTGGCCTTGTTCAACTTTAAACCACTGTCCTTTATGGTCTTCAGCACCGCATCAAGACGGGTGTCGTGTTCTTTCCCTGTTACTCCATAAACAAGTATGTCGTCCATTACTACGACAACTCCATCATGACCCTTTAACAGTGTCGACATCTGTCTTTGGAAGATTTCTGGAGCCGATGTGATACCGAATGGCAGCCGTCGGAAACAGAATCTCCCCATCGGGGTGATGAAGGTTGTCAGCTTTTGGCTTGCAGCATCCAAGGGGATCTGCCAAAATCCGCAGGTGGCGTCGAGGGTAGAGAACACTTTAGCTCCGGCTAGCTTGGGAGCAATATCCTCCAATGTTGGCATGATGTACCTCTCTCGCTTAACCGCCTTGTTTAAGCGTTTTAGATCGACACACACTCGCACTTGCTCCTTGTTCTTCTTCACTACTGGAACCATCGGGGCACACAAGTCAGAAGGCACTGTAACCTCCTCAATTATGCCCAGGGCCAGCATGCGTTTAAGTTCAGCCTCTACTTTAGCCAGGAGGGGGAACGGGATGCGACGTGGCGTCGTCAGTGAGTAGGGCTCACAGTCAGCTTAAAGTTTGATTTTTACAGGGTCGCACTTGAGCAAACCAATATCCCCAAACACCTGACTTAACATTACAGTGTCCATCCCGTCAACTCTCATAACCAGTCCCATTCTTGTGGCAACACTCCGTCCCAGGAGGTTATGGGAGTATGGCCCTTTAATTACAGTTATCCAGAATCTGTACTTTTTCCCTTTGTACTCACTTGTTGCCAGAAACTTGCCAATACTCTTTACTTCGCCACCGGGGCTGATGATGGGTCCTTTCTTTGCAGTGACCAGGCGGAAGCGCTGTGGCAGTCTCTTGAATGCAGCCTGTGACATGACACTGATGTCTGCCCCAGTGTCTATTTTAAATTCTACTGTGCTGCCATTAACAGGTAAGTCAACGAGCCACTTATTTTCTGAATCAGGTTGATCCATTATATCTGACACATGTTCTGTAACTTCTCCAAGGAAAAACATCTCATCCGTGTCCGTGGTGCTGCTAGGCATTGTAGCCACCTCTTTCAGCATCTTCGTCTGACACGCTGCCTCAAAATGTCCAAGTTTACTGCACCTTCTGCACTTTTTATTCTTGGCTGCATGGGCAAGGATGTGTTTTACCATGTTGTCTGTTACAGCGGGGACAGGTAGGATGCTGTTTTGACTCACTGTGTTCCTGTTTTTTCTGCCATTGTCCATTGTTGCTGCTCCTTCTGCCATGGAACTGCCGCCTCCCCTGTCTTATGGTGTCCACTGCACACTCCGAGCGCAGGCTCACATTCTGTTGCTTTATCTGTTCGCTCTGGCGCGCTATTTGAATAGCTCTTTCAAGAGAGAGTTCCGGCTCGAGCTGTAGCTTCTGTGATACATCGTTGTCAGATATACCAATAACTATTCTGTCCCTGATTTGCTCATCTTTAGTGTGCCCAAACTCACAGTACTGTGCCAGTTCGTATAAACTTCTCACAAAAGCCTCTACTGACTCACCGGGCTTTTGTGCTCTCTTGTGAAAACATGCTCTTTCATGGATCACGTTTCTCTTGGGCACAAAATGGTCGGAGAATTTGGCTATCACCGTGTCATAGTCCAACTCCGGTCTACCTCTCTCCTCTTCCTCGTCAACCTCTCCGCTGTCATCGTACACAAAGGAATCATAAATCGCTTCCGCCTCTCTCCCCATGGCATAGAGAAGCGCGTTTACCTGCACTTCACCGCTATCTTTGTCCAACTTTGACGCCACCCGAAAGCGGTTGAAACGTCGGCGCCACATCGGCCATTCCGCGGGGCGCGTGAAGTCAAAAGATTCCGGAGGTCCGAGCTTCGCCATGTCTTATTTTCAGAGCGTGAAGTCGGCCACTTCTGACACCATGTCGTGTGTCGATGCTTTAACCCCCATAGGTCGACGGTATCGCCGGCGATACCAGCTCGCTTTTTTTTTATCAGCGTAAAAGAAACTCATAAATACTCTGTTGACTTTGATTTTCCATAGGAGTTTCATACATCAATCGATTCTGTTAAATGTGTATTATTTTTGTGTATACTCACAATAAAAACAAAGTGTTGTGCTTTTCGCCAAATAAACACGAAGCGAGTTCTGCCTTCTCTCTGTCCGTGTAGTCCATTCTGAAACGCGTCCGAAAATGAATCATAACTCAGCGAATACTTCTCACATATACACGTGATATATGTCTTTATAAATATCTTCTTTTAAATGAAGTAATTTATATAAAAAACAAATGTTTTCAACTCATGTAATCCGTTTGAAAGCAAGGAGAGGTACCGTTTTTCCGTCTCCCTTCATTATCTCTAAATGAGCTGAGGCCGCCCCGCCCCCGGCGCTATTCACATGTAAATAGTTATGTGATCTAGTATGCAGCGCACCCGCCCCCGATCAATGCCATAAAAACACAGTTTCTTCATCAGACTTACTGATAGTTCATCGCGTTTTGAGTATGGCACGCTTCTCCAAAGACGCCCTTCAGATGATTCTGGACAGCGAGGAACAATGCACCTTTTCCTCAGAGAAAGATTGTAACTCAGACAACGAACGGCAGCATTTTGAAGAGCAAATTCCGCCGAGGACACAATTTCGGAGTAAGTTTTACTTAAAAGTCTTTTGTCTTTTATTTTTCGTGTTCGCATTTATGAGGAAAAAACAATATTACGTGACAGTTCTCCATTATGGACGCGAGCGCTCTAAAAAAAGCACTAAAAGACTTTCAAACTTTCACAGAGACCTCAAAACAGAAAGTACAAATCCTTTCTTTAAAACGAATTTCGTTTTGTATCAATTGTATCTTAATTTTAATATTTTTTTCATTAACAAATTTCCTGGATTTAAAGTAAATATAGGCTAGCAATCACAACATAAGGTGCTTGAACTGGAGATCATCATGAACCAGACCGTAGCCTACTCGCCTCACAGGTCTAAAAAATGTGAAATATATTTACAGAAAGCTGGTTCTAAACAAAACCATCCAAAACAAAAAACTATGTAGCCTAATAAATGTGCATTTCTCCGGTGCGTTCACTAGCCTACTGCAAAGATCGCGAGTCAATAGCCTATCGTCAACTTCATCTTTGCCAGAAGTTAAATTTAATTTAATTAATTTAGTGTGAATGAATGATGATGTTTTAGCAAACTGTATTGCTATTCGAAATATGAAAGACAACATCTTGTTGACTAGATTTGGGTACAGTTTTTACTGTAGAATATACTGCCACGTCAAATAAGCTTTTGTTTAGCAATTTCTATATATAAAATACTATTTTTGTCAAAAATAAAGTCATCAACTAAGATGTTAGCTGTTCCAATGTTGACTAAATTCAAACTAATGAATGCATAGATAAAATGTAGGCCTATAATCATTTTTTTTTTTTACAAAGAAAGAGTACACTTGAAATATTGTTGAAATTGTAATTATTGTTGTAATTGTAACCTTTTTAATAAAATAGCAAAACATATTTACAAGATAGATGTAAGCAAAATCTTAAATGGTCAATATAAGTCTTCTTCTAAATATATCTTTTGTCCTTGCATTGTGGCTCAGTCAGTTTCACACCTGAGTGAATGGCTCATCATTATGCAGAGTGGGTGGGACATTGTATTCTAAGGTGTAAACCACTCCTCGTTCACGCCCCCCTCGCATATTGGCTTTCCAAGCAAAACCTGTTTTACATCAATTTAAATCAATGTATGGTTTTATGTGAACGATAAAGCAAGACTATTTTCACGTAATTTTGAAGAAAAAACTCTAGGCGAGGACATCCATTAGTCAAAAGTCTTATTGACACATATTTACTATGTGTTTTGTGGCCTTATTTCAGAAATTTTAGTTTTTAGTTTTTTCAATAACCATGCATAAACATTATTCTCTCAAAAATGAAAACATGTACATACACGTGGCTCACATATTATGGTAGCCCTGTTTGTGCTTTATAGAGTGAATTTACACCTTTGCCATTAATATGTTTATAAGCAACTGAAAGAAGCACAAATGTCAGGGCATGTCAGAACATCTCAAGGGCCCAGAAAACCGCTCAGACTCCAGAGGGTTAAATGAAAGAGGAACCGAGTCGTCTTACTGGGAATTAACTGTTTTTATTAACTGACCTTTTATTGCTACAGCTAAGCTACTCGAGCATAACACAGTCACATGCATCCGAGCGCTCTCTAAGGCGACTCCATGACGTCACAGTTGCGCGACTCCTGTAGTTACATATGACAACACATATTTTCTAATTTCACTAAACATTGCATTAAGTTTCATGAACATTTTTATTAAACATGGACCATTATGTTCATTAAAAATACTTTTTATGAATGCTCATTTTTTAAATGTAAGCAACTAATTTAGACATGCAAACTGGGTGCCGGTGTGGTGAGAAGTTCGAGCTCGGCCAGATTCGGCTTGAAGTCGTTCATCTTCGGATGCGGCGCCGCGCGCGTTGTTACAAAATCTGCCGTGCACACTGCCAGGCGAAATGAGCCCTTGCGCACCCAACGCGCGCGACCGCCCACACAGCGATGACATCATTTTTGCCGCGCGCACCTTCGCGCTCGTGCGGACGCGTCGAGTATAAACCAGGCTTTAGGAGATATCATTAGGAAGCATGGAATTAGCTTTCATTGTTATGCCGACGATACTCAGCTCTATATTTCTTCAAAACCTAATGAAACTTACCAATTCACAAAATTATTCTAACTTCCATTTGTTTACCAAGTAACTTTGACATTTCACATAATAGGCAACATTTACCATGCTATTTGCATGACGTGCTTTTGATATATTTTTTTCGTTTCAGGCTTTCGTAATACACTAAAATAAAAGCGATTTGAATCTATAGAGTACTCCTGCCCTGAGAGCAGCACGTAATACACTAAAATAACAGCGATTTGAATCTATTGAGTACTCCTGCCCTGAGAGCAGCGCGTAATACACTAAAATAACAGCGATTTGAATCTATTGAGTAACGTTACTCCTGCCCTGAGAGCTGCGCTTAGGCGGGAGATGTATCATTTTGACCATTGAAATATTGCGGAGATTTGAACAAGTTCTGTTCACGCATATCAATTTAACAGACAGCGAGGTAGCACTGGAAAAGTATGTTTTACACCAGTTACCCCATAATCAGATTTGTTGTGGTCGACTGATGAAACCGTCAAATCAAAATGCATATAATACGATATTTAGACGATGATTTTTAATTTTCGCTCGCTCTGCTACTCCGGTTATCTCTGTGTATATTTTAGGCAACGAAATATGTTATAAAACACCATACTAACTCTTTTCGTTTTCATTTAAAGAAATCTTAAACATTATAGCCACACAAATGTGGTTCAGGCAACGCATATTGATTATATTCACTGCACATAACGTTTGCCAATTTATGAAAAAACAAAATATAAAACACAAACCTGCCTCTTTTCATTTTAAATATAATATAAAAATATTAAACATTTTATGGTCCAGGCAATGCATTTGTACTAAACAACAGATTTTGCAGTAAACAACATTACAGATCATCTTCGTTGTATTAAAATTTAAAATGACAAAACTCAACCCAGTCTCTTTTTGTCAAATTTCAGTTTTATCAATATTAGCCATTATAAAAGTAACGTTATAAGTAAAAGGTATAAGAAGCTATACAAATAAAGCAAACAATTCAGTCAAACATACAAAGTCAGTGCTCTAGTCTAACCATACATCGGTAAAGTTAAATAGCTTATAAAGTTATGAAACTTCCCCTCAGCCAAAACGATTGCCCAGGGAAAAAATTATAGATTCACGAGACCAAAAATCGCCCATTAGATATAACGTTACACAAGACGAATTATATCTCATGTTTAACCACTACAGAGACGCCAGAGTCCGCGGCATTGGCGGCAAACCTCAGAACGACTAGCCGAGGAAAGGCTGCTCCAGGCGGGGTACATGAACGCCGAGCGCCCGGTCATCGCTGGATCAACTCGATAAAATTTTCATAAATCTTTAAATAAACCACAGATTTGAGCTTTAAACAACTACATTCTCGCCTGAAAAACTCTTAAAACTACATTTCATGATACAGAAACAGTAGTATTATATGTCAACTGTATTAAAAAAATGGCGCTTCTTATGTTGTCATTCTCCGTGGCGCTGCCTTGTCAGCTGTCAATCAAGCTGTCAATCAAAGATAACCACGCCCTTATTGTCATACATTTTATATCTAAATACCAGAGGTGGGGGACTCGAGTCACATGACTTGACTCGAGTCGGACTTAAGTCGCAAATGAGACTTGCTTAACAAATATTTCTAAAAGACTTGACTTGACTTTATATTCATGACTTGAGACTGGACTCTGACTTGAGTTAAATGACTCGAAATAACTTGTATTCTGTTAAATAAATATCTGTTTTTGAACGCACCGCAACCTAACCACGTGACGCAGCAGGCAAGCAGAGAGCGCTAACAGGCTTGTTCGACTTGAACTGGCGCTGCACAGACTAGGGGTGAAACGGTACATGTATTCGTATTGAACCGAAACGGTACGGGCGTCACGGTTGGTGCATGAATTTAAACGGTATAAAAATAAAATAACACACGTGCAAATTAATGAATGTAATGCGGAACTACTGTTAGATACGCGGGTTCTTAACGGTCACCTAATCTGTCCCGCCTTAGCTCTGTGGCTATAATGAACAGACTGCGAGTGCGATGTCAAGATTGTAATGCTGAAATATGTTGCGTGTGGGTGTGTGTGATAGAGGCGTGGGCGCGATCGAACAGTGGAAACAAAAACATACTCTTGTTATTTAGTTCATAGTACAGGATATCATTCAAACTGCAAAGTGTTTACTTATATTTGTGTACACTCGCAATAAAACACAACCTTGTGCTTTTGTCAAACTGTAAACTTTTTTTTTTGCAATCGTACACTGTCTAATAATTGGTCTTCAGTGTTAGACTTTGAGTGAAAAGTCTCTCTCTCTCTCTCTCTCTCTCTCTCTCTCTCTCTCTCTCTCTCTCTCTCTCTCTCTCTCTCTCTCTCTCTCTCTCTCTCTCTACAACAACAAAAAAAAAAAAGGAAATATCTAACTTGAGGATATATATGTTCATGTTCAGTAATCTGAGTGGGGTTCAAATAGTTGGGTCTAATTGCACTGTTCATTTATCAGCGTATGCCGATGATCTGATTGTGATGGTTAAATGCCAAAGAGATATAGATATTTTAATGAAATTACTTGATGATTTCAAAGTTTTATCTTCTGCTAAGGTGAATTGGAAAAAAAGCGAAGCTGTGGTCTGTGGAAAATGGAGAAGAGGAAGGTTAAAATTCCCTGAAGGGTTACATTTGAACACAGAAGGTTTAAAGTACTTAGGAATTTTTTTAGGTAATGAGACAATCATACAGAAAAATTGGGATGGTGTTATTGACAAACTTAAAGGTCGGTTGGCAAAGTGGAAGTGGTTAGCCCCAAAAATGTGTTACAAGGGGTGAATTTTAATTATTAATAACTTGGTTGCTTCATCCTTATGGCATAAGTTAGCTTGTATTGATCCACCTCAAAAAATTTTATCAGATGTTCAAGCCTTATTAGTAGATTTTTTTTGGGATAAGTTACACTGGGTCTCTCAGAGTGTTTTATATTTGCCTAAAGAGGAAGGTGGTCAGGGGTTAGTGAATTTGCAGAGCAGGACAGCAGCTTTTCGTCTGCAATTCATACAGAAACTTCTGTCTGGATCAACTCGTGTCGGCTGGAGAGCTACTGCCTGTGCAATTCTACAGAGTTTGGGTGGTTTTCAGCTGGACAGAGCTCTTTTTTTGATGGACCCTCTTAAACTGGACCTTGCCAATGTCCCAGTGTTCTATCGCAACCTTTTTAGAGTCTGGAGTCTTTTTAATCATCAGAGGACATCATCTTCGGACTCTCTTTTTTGGTTGTTAAATGAGCCTATAATCCATGGAGGCCGATTGGACATTTCTTTCAGAGACCAAAAATTTCCTGGACTAAGTCATTTACTATGTAAATCTAAGACCACTACACTAGGTGGTTTGGTAAAGGTGGCTGGTCCCAATTTCATGAACACCGAGAAAGCTGCTTTACATCTTGGTTTTTTTTCCACTCGTAAAGTTGATGAATTTTTGACAAAGTTGAGGTCTGTTTTATCATCTGAGGAAAGGGAATCTCTAACAGACTTTCATACAGGGGCAAGGATTCCTAATGCTGAGGACTCCTTTCCAGATACTATTTTATTACCTAAATTAGATGATTGTATGGGGATTTTTTTCAAACCAGGTGAATCATTGTGTTTAAATTTTCTTTCAACTAATGGAAAAAACTTGTACAAAGCTTGTGTTCTGTTTTTTAACAAAAAATTATTGAATAACAAGGTGGATGCCATGGCGTTCTTTTTTAAAATTAGATGAGGAGGTTAAGCCCGAAGGATGGAGAATCTTGTATAAACCACCGTTAGAAAAAAGAGTTGGAGATATGCAGTGGAGAATTCTCCACGGTGCAATTGCAGTCAATGCCTTTATCTCTGTGTTAAACCCTGAAGTGAGTTCTGAGTGTCCTTTTTGTTTTAAGAGGGAAACAGTCTTTCATGCTTTTTTGGAGTGTTCCAGGTTAAATCCTTTATTCAGTGTATTAAGGAGTATTTTTGCTTGTTTGGATGAAACCTTGTCAAATGAAAGTTCCATTTTAGGTGTTAAATATGTAAGGAAGAAATGTAATAGATGTCAATTACTGAATTTTATTGTGGGTCAAGCTAAATTAGCAATGTACATGAGCAGAAAAAATATGATTGAACGGACAGTTGGACAGAATGTTGTTGTTTTGTTTTTTGCTCTTGTGAAAGCCAGAATTTTAATTGATTTTAATTTCTACAAGTCAGTAAATGATCTTGCTTGGTTTGAGATGAAATGGTGTGACAAAGGAGCAGTGTGCTCTGTTGTTGAAGGAGAAGTGGTCTTTGCACACTTCTTATAATCATGTTTTATTGAATCCATTGGTTGTTTGTTAATCTGTTTTTGTCTTTTGTAATAAAGAGTAATTTAAAATTCAAAATTCTCTCTCTCTCTCTCTCTCTCTCTCTCTCTCTCTCTCTCTCTCAAGGGATTGTGGGTAGCGGGAAGATTGCAGGTGCTTGAGCACGCGTGCGAAAACTTTTCTGTTTTTCCTTTTTCAACTTTCATTGTTTATAGTCATTCATAAATTGAACGAAAGGATTGTTATAGTATTTACCCGCAGACTGCGCATAGCGCAGGGTTGCGAATAATAATGGAGTCAAACGACGCTTTTTCGCGTCTGACTCTCAAACACGGATTCAAGTGCATGCCGCAGGAGAACATGAACATTGAAGACGTTCTGCTAGCCGTCAGCCAGAAGGTTAGTGGTTCAAACATTAAGTCAGCTGCCAGGATGAACAAAGCACTTGTTGTTTTTCTTACTGAAGTTGATATGGTTGATGAACTAATCGAGACAGGGCTTGAGGTAAACAATATGTTTTTACAATTACTGCCACTATCTAGTCCCTCCAAAAAAGTAGTTCTTTCCAATGTACCGCCATTTATAAAAGATGAAACTTTGAAAGAAATACTTCAGCGTTACGGTAAAATAACTGCGCCGATCAGGATGATCCCTTTAGGACTCAAAAATCCTGACATAAAGCACATTATGTCCTTTCGACGTTTCACTTATATAATACCGAACGCACAATATGACCCGCTTGAAGTAGCGATAAAGATAGCAATCGAGGGTAAAGATTACACAATCTTTATCAGCACGGAACAAATGCGCTGTTATGTTTGCGGTGACCATGGTCATGTTCGGCAGACGTGCCCCAGATCTCATAACAGTGCAGGAGAGAACAGCTCTAATGTGCGTGAAGAGACAAACTCAAAGCCTCAAAATCGAGAGGAAAATACAAACGATGGCAAACAATCAGAACAGAGAGCTGAGATTTCTGATGTAAGTCAGTCAGAAAACGCATGTTCTCAGTCTAAAAGTAAGGAAAATACGAGTTTACCGCAAAAAGACACAGAAAAACAAAGTGTTGTGACAAATGAAAATGAATCTGAAGAAGGGAAAAGTAGTCAGTGGTCAAATGTAAGTACAGATAATATCCTGTCAGATGATGATTCAGATGATGGAAGTGAAAGTGAAGGGAGTTTTTTTGACATGGAAGAAACCGGTTCACAAGCAGGGTCTTTAGAAACGAGTGATACAAACTCCAGACTATATTCTGTAAAACAAATTAGTGTCTTCCTTGATAAAACTAAAGGTACCAGGAATCCCCAGATGGAAATGTTTTTTCCAGATTTGAAAGGCTTTCTTGCCTCCTCCAGATATGTAATGACAAATGCAACTCTTGAAGAATTCAATAGACAAAAACGATATCGCCTCAAGAAAATAATGACTAAAGTGAAAAAGATGATCCAACGTAGCAATAAAAAGGTGTAACAGGTTAGGATGAAGCTTGCAATAATGGTACTCAGCTGCATTATTTTTTCCCTGTTAATAATTATGGCATCCTTGAGCATTGGTTCTTTAAATGTTAATGGATGCCGTAGTGTAAGGAAAAGATTTGCTCTTTTTAATTTTTTAACTTTAAAGAAGACAGGTGTAATTTTTTTACAGGAAACTCACACTGATAAATATAACCAGCCAGAATGGCTTAGTGAGTGGAAAGGGCAAGTTTTTCTCAATCATGGGTCAAATGTCAGTGCTGGTGTTGCTATTCTGATATCTGCTAAACTCCAAGGACAGGATTTCAGTATGATAGATATTATACCTGGTAGAATGCAACAAGTAGATATTATTTTGCAAGGTTTATCTTTTTCTTTTATTAATGTTTACGCCCCTAATGTTGGTTCTGACAGAATTGAATGCTTTAGAAAATTACAAGAAGTGATTAAAGGAATTCCCCAAGAAAGAGTAATCGTTGTAGCCGGAGATTTTAATTGCACTGTTAATCATACAGTTGATAGGAATCACGATGAACCTCACCCAAAATCATCAGAAGCACTTAGAAATGTTTTAAAATATCATGCACTTGTTGATGTGTGGAGAGAATCGTTTCCTAAAGAAAAACAATATACATGGTTAAAGATGAGTTCAAAAATTATATCTGGAGCCAGGTTAGAAAGGATCTATGTTCAAAAAACTAAGAGACAGTATTTTCTTAATAGCAGTATTAGTCCCACACCCCTGTCTGATCATCACTATATATCTGTCACGGTCACAACATTGAATACTCATAACAAATCTTACTGGCACTTTAATAATAGATTGTTAAAAGATCACTCTTTCGTGCACTCTTTTACTCTTTTCTGGGGAGCTTGGAGAGAGAGAATGTCAGTGTTTAAATCCTTAAGCCAATGGTGGGACATTGGAAAAATCCAGATGAAGTCTTTCTGCCAACAGTATACACAAAATAATACGAATGAAACTAAAAAGAAGATCAAACGTTTGGAAGATGACATTTTAAAGCTAAGTAGCTCCATAAGTGGAGAAGATGGGGAAAGTGAAGATCTGCTTGAACAGAATAAATTTATTTTAAAAAATCTGTATGAAGAAAGAGACCAAGGAGCAATAGTTCGAGCAAAAATTGCTCAACTTCACAACATGGACACTTCCTCAAAATTCTTTTTTGCCTTGGAAAGGAAAGTTCGAGAGAGAAAATCAATTGATCATCTTAAACTACCCGATGGGAGAGAGACAACAGATAAAAAGGAGATTATCCTACAAGCCTTGTCATTCTACGAAAATCTTTACAGTGCTCAGTCTTGTGATCCTAAAGCTGTGGAACGTATTCTTAATGATGTCCCTAAATTAAGCGACGATAACAAGAAAGAACTAGAACTTTCACTGTCATTTGAAGAATTAAGTACAGCTTGTGAACAACAATCTGCTGGACGATCCCCAGGGTTGGACGGTTTAACATCTGAATTTTACAGAGTTTTTTGGTCACTTATTGGACCAGATTTACATTCTGTTTTTACTGAAAGTGAAAAATTGAAAGTTTTACCTCTTAGTTGCAGAAGAGCCGTAATAACTCTATTACCTAAAAAAGGTGACTTAAGGTCCTTAAAAAACTGGCGGCCCATCTCAATTTTAAACACAGACTACAAGATACTCTCGAAGGCATTGACGAATCGGCTGAAAGAATGCTTGGCTTCCATAGTCCATGAAGATCAATCATACTGTGTTCCGAAACGCTCCATCTTTGATAACTTGTTTCTGGTGCGTGATTTACTACAGTTAACTGACATACACAAGCTTGATGTTGGACTTCTGTCACTTGACCAGGAGAAGGCATTCGACAGAGTCGACCATCACTACCTCTTTAAAACTTTGACTGCCTTCGGGTTCGGAGAGAAATTCATTTCACAAGTTCAGCTACTATACACTGATGTATACAGTATGTTGAAGATTAATGGAGTTTTAACAAGAACTTTTCCAGTGTGCAGAGGTGTCAGACAAGGCTGCAGCCTTTCTGGACTTTTATATACCTTGTCCATAGAACCCTTGCTGAGACTTTTGAGGAAAAATCTACATGGCATTTCAGTTCTTAATCCTGATATCTCAGAAGTAACTACCGTAAGCCTTACAGCTTACGCGGACGACATCACCGTGATAATACGATCTCAAGAAGATATTGAGCACTTGAATATGAGTCTTGACCTGTATCAGGAAGCGTCTTCAGCACAGGTGAACTGGAATAAAACCAATGCACTACTTCTGGGCCATTGGCAGGAAGAAAGTCCACCTCATCTTTCTCAAATGTGTCAGTGGAAAACAGATGGTTTTAAAATTCTTGGAGTCTTCTTTGGTACTGATCAATACATGACAAAGAACTGGGATGGAATAGCAGAAAAAGTGTTGGGGAAACTTCAGAAATGGAAGTGGATTCAACCTCAGCTGTCTTATAGAGGAAGGGTATTAGTTATTAATAATTTGGCTGCTTCGATGTTGTGGCATCGTCTGTCCGTTTTAGACCCTCCAACAGACCTTTTACAACTACTCCAGAAACACTTTGTGGATTTCTTTTGGGGAGGATATCACTGGCTGAATTCAGGAGTCTTGTGTTTGCCAGTATTTGAGGGCGGTCAAAGCCTTATCCATCTAGTCTCAAAAGTGAAAGCAATGAGATTACAGATAGCTCAAAGACTGCTTTATGATCGAAACCCTCAGCCATGGATTATGTTCAGTTTAGCCATTTTACGGAACACTGGTGGAAGAGGACTTGACAGACAGTTATTTCTGATGTCAAACGAAATGTTTAAAAATGTATCTTTTACTAGTTTCTATAAGAATGTTCTAAGTGTCTGGAATCATTTTAAAACAGACAGAGAAGAGCATTTTGGTCTTGACGAACCACTTTTTTATAATTCATGGTTTTGCCAAAAAGATATGTCAGATACCGAAATTAAGAATTTTGTTTCAGGAGGTATTTCAAAAGTAGAAGATTTAATTGATTTAGAAGAAAGAAAATGGATTTCAGTACAAGAAATTTGTAGACAAGTTGGGGGAAAATCTGAGAGAATTGTTGGAAACATCTTAAACAAGCTGAAAGAATCCTTTCCAGTGTTACTTAGACAGTTTATTGAGAGGTTTTTGTCTACTGGGTTAAAGCAATGCCTCTTTCCTGAGGTGTTTATTACTCCACATAGTTATCAAGATGTTAAAGAAGAAAGACCGTTCCTTTCCTTTCGAGAGCTAGAACATGAATCATTTCTGGAAATAAATAAAAAACAATTGTATATTGTATGTGTTAAAATTACATTTTCTAAACAACTAATAGAGAAGAAAGATACAAAATGGAGAAGTTTCTTATCTGTATCTCAAGAACAGTCACCTTCTTGGCGGTTGTTTTATAAAAGTCCTTTACCGAAGCGCTCAGGAGACCTGCAGTGGCGTATTTTGCACTGTGCAATGCCAACAAAAACCTTTCTGTTTAAATGTAATCCTGAAATATTACCAGTTTGTAGTTTTTGCAATGTATTAGAAACAGTGTTTCATACTTTTTGCGAATGTCAAAGACTGTGTGCTCTCTTTAGTTTTTTAGAGGGTATGTTATCAAGTCTTGGTTGGGTTTTTTCAAAAACAATATTTATTTTTGGGTGTAAATATTCATGTTCTCAAAGAGAAAACTGTACTCTCTCAAATTTTTTGATTGGTCAAGCAAAACTATCTATTTGGAAGGCATATAAAATTGAAAATGAAGGAAAAACTATTAATATATTAGCCTTGTTTAAAGCTTTGGTTAAATCTAGAATTAAATTAGAATATGAATATTATAAAATGAATGATGATATGTTAAGTTTTGGAATGAAGTGGTGCTTAAGCACAAATTTGTTTTCTTTGGAGGATGGAGAGTTACTTTTCCTGTGGTAGTAATGGGAAAGGTGTAAAGGTATATTAAACACCTTTGTTGTTTTAATGTTATAATGTCAAATAAAAAGGTGTTTTAAAAGTCAAAAGTCAGTCTCTCTCTCTCTCTCTCTCTCTCTCTCTCTCTCTCTCTCTCTCTCTCTCTCTCTCTCTCTCTCTCTCTCTCTCTCTCTCTCTCTCTCTCTCTCTCTCTCTCTCTCTCTCTCTCTCTCTCTCTCTCTCTCTCTCTCTCTCTCTCTCTCTCTCTCTCTCTCTCTCTCTCTCTCTCTCTCTCTCTCTCTCTCTCTCTCTCTCTCTCTCTCTCTCTCTCTCTCTCTCCCGGTGAGGGTGAGGTCGTGTGTGGTGGCGTTGGAGAGCGTTTCTTTCTCTTTTGGGGTTTTTCCCCTTCTTTTTCTATGATTTTGTTTTTTTTCTGTTTCTTTTCCCCCTACGTTACTTGTTAAAAAAAAAAAAAAAAAAAAAAAAAAAAAAAAAAGCACCAGGTGCCGGTATGGCAGCCGTTCCGGCGCGAGGAACGGCCTGCTTATCCCTTCGTAATGGGTGCAGGTGTGTGCCAGAGGCGGGTGTAACAGTCGAAGATTTGTTGGTGGCGGTAGGACAAAAGGTTGGGTTTGATAACATAATCTCTGGCTCGCGAATGAACAAAGCGGTCGTAGTTTTTTTGAAAGCTGAAGCATTAGTGAATAATTTGACTGTGGACGGATTGTGGGTGAAAGAGGCTTTTGTTCCGGTTTCACCGTTGTCTGCCCCAGCTACTAAAATCACAATTTCAAATGTCCCGCCGTTTGTTTCCAACGATGCAATAACAAAAGAACTTCTGCGATTTGGGAAAATTGCAAGCCCTATGAGAACGATTCCTTTAGGGTGCAAAAATACGGCGCTAAAGCATGTATCGTCTTTTAGACGTCAAATTTTTATGTTTCTAAGCTCCCAAGATCGATCCTTAGATGTTTCTTTTCGAGTCAAACACGAAAATAATTCGTACATGGTATACGCGAGCACAGAGAGTTTGAAATGTTTTGATTGCGGCGAAGTCGGACATAAGCGCTTCTCGTGTCCGCATAAAGTGCGCGATGAACCTCAGCCTTTAACGATTACATCTAGAGCTGAAGAACCAAATGGAGAACTTCAAGCGATTGAAAGGAATAGACAAGACACTGCGCAGATTGATATAGTGACGGAGGAGGTGAAGGAACAAGATGAGGTGAGTGGAATTGTTTCTAAAATCGTGAGTGATCAGCCTGGATGTAGTTATGCTGTAGAAAAGCCTGCTAGTGCTTGTGGTGCTACGGATAGGATGGTGAATGAATGCAGTGTAGAGGATGTGCTGCAATACTCTTTAGTGACTCAGGTGAATTGTTCAGAGGAGGAAGTAGGAGATGAAATGGATGGTTTATCTCAGAGTACTGAAGATAGCGTGAGAGATGAACAGTGGTCTGAGATGGAAAGAGTAAGAGAAAGTGATTTGTACACTGTTGAACAAATCAACAGTTTTCTTGATGAAACAAAAGGGAAAGCAGGAGTAGAAATTGGTGACTTTTTTCCTGATCTTGAGAAATTTGTTTCTTCAGTAGCTTGGGCCAGAAAAATGAATAACTGTACTGAGCTTTCTCAACAGAAAAGGTTTCGGCTTAAGAAACATATCACATCTGCTAGACAAAAATTGAAAATGTTTGGAAAAGAGCAGCTAACGAGGGGGAAAGTTAAAGACTCATGATGGGTTTCACTTTTTCTTTAATTTTTCTTTGCGGCTCTCTTTCCTTTCTCTTTCTGATGGAGATCTTAAGAGTAGGATCACTAAATGTGAATGGGATGAGGGATATGAAAAAACGTGTATTTCTTTCTGAGATTATTAATTTGAAAGAGTTAAATGTTATTTTCTTGCAAGAAACCCACAGTAATTTAGATAACGAAGTTGACTGGGGGCTATGGTGGAAGGGAGAACACTTTCTTAGTCATGGGAATAATTTAAGTGCAGGGGTAGCAATTTGTTTTGCTCCTTCCCTTAATTTCAATATTTTGTGGAAAAATGAATTGGAACCTGGAAGACTCTTGATTGTTAGAGCTGAAATACATAATCTGAATTTCATTTTTGTGAACATTTATGCTCCAAATTTAGGCATTGAGAGAATAAGGCTCTTTTCTAAATTAGAACAGTTTTTAAGACAACAACATGATGGAGATTTTATTGTTTTTGGTGGAGACTGGAACTGCACCTTAGATTTCATAATAGATAGGAATGGGGAAGAACCACATCAAATGTCAGCTACTTGTCTTGCAAGATTGGTAAAGAACTTTCACTTATCAGATGTATGGAGAGAAAACAATCCTTTAGTTAAACAGTACTCTTGGGTGAGTTTTAGTAATGATACACTTTCTGCTGCTCGTTTAGATAGGTTTTACTTATCTCATAATATGAGGAACAGGACTCTGAATTCAACTATTACTCCTGTCCCTTTTTCAGACCACAAACTAATCACAGTTGAATGTAGTCTCATAACAAAAACCTATAAGAGTTCTTATTGGCATTTTAATGTTAAATTGTTGGAAGACACATTCTTTTGTGAAAATTTTAAGAATTTTTGGGAAGATTGGAAGACTGAGAAAGGAAGATATGACAATATTATTCAGTGGTGGGAGATTGGGAAAGTGTTTATTAAAGAATATTGCCAACAATATTCTTCTCATTCTACTTTGTGTTTAAAGAAAACATTAGAGAGTTTGGAGCAAGAACTTAAGATTATTGAAGGGAACATGATTGAAAATGCTTCTCCTAATTTGAAGGATATGTGGACTGAAAAGAAAAACTGTTTGAATTTAATCCTTGATGAAAAAGTCAAAGGAGAACTTATAAAAAATCGTTTTCTAACAAAAAGAGACATAGATGCTCCTACGTCCTTCTTTTTTAATTTAGAACGGAAAACTAAACATGGGAAAAAGATGTTGTTTTTAAAAGATAAGGATGGACACCTTGTTTCAGACCCGGAAAGGATGCGTAGACTTGCAGTGGACTTTTATACTGAACTATATTCTGCTGATTCCTTAAATGATCAGTGCAGACGTGAACTTTTACAAGATCTTCCTGAGATATCTACAGAAAAAAAACAGCTTTTGGAAGCACAGCTTACTTTTAATGAACTGACTTCAGCAGTAATGGATCTCTCATCAGGGCGAGCACCAGGAATTGATGGACTTCCTGCTGAATTTTATAAACGTTTTTGGACTATTATTGGTCATGATTTTTTTGAAGTTGCTCAGAAATGTATAAGTGAAGGATGTCTATCAAGAAGTTGTCAGCGTGCTGTTTTAACATTGCTTCCAAAGAAGGGAGATTTGACACTACTAAAAAATTGGAGACCTGTAGCTATCTTATGTTCAGAATATAAAATTCTTTCTAAGTGTCTTGCTAAAAGGTTAAATGATGTATTACATGAAATTATTCATACGGATCAATCATATTGTGTAAAGGGCAGATCTATTGCAGATAATTTACATCTGATGCGGGATCTGTATGACTATGCTTTTTACAACAATGTTGATGTTGGGTTTTTGTCAATGGACCAAGAGAAAGCCTTTGACAGAGTTGACCATATTTTTCTTTTTGAGACTCTTAAGGCTTTTGGATTTGGAGAAAATTTAATTTCATGTATAAAATTGCTTTATAATGAGGCAACTTGCTTGATAAAAATAGGTGGCAGTCTCAGTGTCCCCATAAAGGTTCAGAGGGGTATTAGACAAGGTTGCCCTATCTCAGGGCAGCTTTATAGTATTGCTTTTGAGCCATTACTCTGTAAATTAAGAAGAGAATTAATGGGACTGCATATCAGAGAAATAGATTCTTCACAGTTTATTAAAATGTCTGCATATGCGGATGATCTTACAGTTTTAATAAGAGGTAATCAAGATATTAATGTTGTTAAAAAGTGTTTAGAAACTTATGAAAGAGCATCCTCTGCAAAAGTGAATTGGGGCAAAAGTGTGGCAGTATGGTGTGGGCAAGACAATAATGGTCCCATCCTTCCTGGAGAGTTGCAATGGGGAAGAGAAGGTTTTAAATACTTAGGGGTGTTTTTAGGATCTGAAGATTATAGGAAACAGAATTGGGAGGGACTAGTGGAGAAAACATGTGCTCGGTTGTCTCTATGGAAATGGTTGCTCCTTCAGTTATCCTATAGGGGTAGAGTTTTGGTCTGTAATAATCTTATTGCTGCTACTTTATGGCATAAAATGATGATATTAGAACCCCCAGAAGAATTGATAACGGACATTCAGAAAAAACTAGTTGACTTTTTTTGGTCCGGGTGTCACTGGCTAAAAGCACCAGTACTTTATCTGCCCAGGACGGAGGGAGGTCAAGGACTCATTGACATCAGGTCTAGAATCAAAGCTTTCAGACTTCAGACAGCTCAAAGACTCCTGTATGGTGAAGAAGTGAGCTAGCGTGGGGTAGCCCATGGCCTCCTGAGAAGAGCAGGTAAAATGGGTTATGATCGTCAACTGTTCTTAATGGACATTAATAAGCTGGACTTAACTGGTCTGTCATCGTTCTACAAGTCAATGTTGAGAGCGTGGACTCTTTTAAAAGTTTGCAGAGATATAAACGGTGAACAGAGTCAGTGGTTATTGGAAGAACCCTTGATCTTTAACCCAAAAATTGATGTGGATGTTCTAAAATCAACTTCTGTGAGGCATGCTTTATGGTCTGCAAATATTGTAAAGATTGGACACTTACTGACTGAAGATGGATGGATTTCTGCAGAGACTCTGGCTACCAAGCTTGGTATAAGATCAGTTCGAGTTGTGCAGAGGATGTTGAACCATCTATATGAGTGCATGCCGGTGGACTATAGAGACTCTTTATTTTTACACAAAAAAGAAAATGCTGTTTCTTCTTTCCCAGAACTGGATATTACAGCTGCGACTGGCTTGTGGCAAGGAATTGAAGGTGGTATTCTGTCCTTTAAGACACCTCAACTGGGGCGTTTCAGAGACATTGGGAAAAAAGCTCTTTATATGCTGTGTGTAAAAGTTATTCATCTTCATGCACTTGAAACTGTAAAAGAGTCTAAATGGACAGAATTTTTTGGATCAGACTCTTCCCCGAAAGGTAGCTGGAGGACCATGTACAAGCCCCCCATTGAAAAAAGGTCTGGAGACCTGCAGTGGCGCGTTGTACATGGTATTATAGCTACAAACAGACACAGAGCACATTTTGATCCACTAGCGGGGATAGGGTGCCCTTTCTGTGAACAGCAGGAGACAGTTTTTCACTTGTTTGCTGACTGTAGTAGACTATTACCTCTTTTTGAAATTCTTGGAGGGTGGTGTCAGACTTTGGGAGAAGTTTTTACACTTGAGTTTTATATCTATGGACCTAAATATAAACGTAGCAAGAGAGAGATTTGTCATTTACTCAATTTTATTTTTGGACAAGCAAAGTTAGCTGTTTGGCTCTCTCGTAAAAGTAAAATAGGTGGTATGGGACAAACTGATGTGGTACTGATTTATGAGGGTTTGATGAAGTCAAGGTTAAGAATAGAATTTGAATATTATCGACTGAATGAGAATATTGAAGATTTCAAGTTCAAGTGGGCTATAAATAACTGTATTTGCGATGTTGACTATAATGGCAATTTACAAATCTATGTATAATTATATATGATGATAATGGTTGTAAAAAGGTTTATGGTTGTTTTGTTATTTATTTATTTTTTTTGTTTTCTTGTTGGCTAAATAATTGATTGAAGACTGTTTTTTTAAATTTTTGTAATAAAAGTTGTTCAAAGGTCTCTCTCTCTCTCTCTCTCTCTCTCTCTCTCTCTCTCTCTCTCTCTCTCTCTCTCTCTCTCTCTCTCTCTCTCTCTCTCTCTCTCTCTCTCTCTCTCTCTCTCTCTCTCTCTCTCTCTCTCTCAAAAAGTCAAACTCAACCATGCACATGCAAACAATACACTCTTCACTCATACATATGCACACACATTCACTCACTTTAATCATACTAAATCAAATAACCTCTCTTTCTCTTTCCTTTATAAAAAAAAAAAAAAAAAAAAAAAAAAAAGGAAATATCTAACTTGAGGATATATATGTTCATGTTCCATAAAGGGGATGCTTGTTTGAAGAATGCCATTTGGTGGCATAGAAACCATTATACTTGCATTGATTAATACTTTTTAATGGTCTTCTGCAATTTTTGAGGCATATTTAGGTACAGCAGCTGTTTCGATATTTTATATGCTTTTATGTTGGCCTAATTTCAGTTACATTTTAGGCTATGTAGTTTTACATTTTATTTATTTTTTTATTTTTAGATTTTTATTGTATTAACAACTCAGCTGTATGTGGAGTCCTTTTGAGTAGAAATGCATATTGCATTTTTTTGTTGCAAATAAAAATCCCATAGTCCGTAACTACTACAGTTTTAACTTATTTTAATATATAAATTCAGTTAAATCGTCAAACATTTGTATGACTTGCCAGTGACTTGCTTAACCCAAGCTACGACTTGACTTGAATTGCTTGACATAAAGCAGTGACTTGACTTGACTTGACTTGCTTTTCACAAAATTGACTTGGACTTGCTTGAGACTTGAAGGTTAAGACTTGAGACTTACTTGTGACTTGCACATGTGTGACTTACTCCCACCTCTGCTAAATACGATCTAAACTAACGAGTTAGAAAAAAATTCCCCCCCCCCCCCTCACAGTTGTCAGGCACTCGGAAGCTATCGAAAAATACAATAAAAGTCCATGGGACCAACCTGTAAAAACATGAATTTATGCTGTGAAAACGGACATTTTAACATGGGGGCTATGGACATTTGCTCCCTTTTGGGACCTCCCTCTAGCGGATTTTCGATGTATTGCAGTTTTTCACACTTCCGGGTAGGCTTCATTTTTCAGATCAGAATGTTGCCGCTTGGTTTGAACCAGCTATTATGGCACACTCTAACTGCGCAAAGGACGCCAGTCTTTTTGTAGTCCATATTAAAAGTTATCTAGACAGTCAAAATTACACAGTCGACGCAAAACTATGGGTTCACAATACAACTAGGCTACGATTAGCGGAAAAACGGCGATCGACGCCCGCTCTTGTGTGAAAAACAAGGTGGATACAGGTACGAAAGTGCTTATTAACAAACTAAATTTAGGCCATAATTGGAAAAGTTCAAGAATTATGCTGTTCATGTTATTTAATTTCAAATAGCAGATCAAAAATGTTTTGTTGTGCTGTAGTCAAATATTACTTATTTTCAGTACAATATTTGCATAATTTTGTAATATATATGAAAAACATGTGGTGTCCAAAAACTTATACAGTTTAACACTTTAAGACACTTTTATGCTGATGGGTACAGCCCATCTTTCAGAAGTCTCTAATATAGGAAGTGAACAGGATGACAGGCGTTACACTCAGCCAAATATAGCGGCAAGGAAGCTCTCAAATATTTAGCGCACCGGTTGTCTTCTGATGAATTTAGGCACTGTTTGAGGACACGACATTAAGTAAGTGAAAATATTACATTTTATACCTACATATGGACTATTTAAATGTATTAATAAATAAGGCTTGCACTGTGCTCCACAAACAGTGAAATTAAACCAGGTTCATGTTTCAAAAAATGAAAACAATGTGATTCCAAAACAATTCTGATTATTATTAGCACTAGCTGTAAATTATGACAAAATGTATTCCCAGGTGCTGAACTTTGATGCAGAAATGGTTTTCTGTTGCTGTTTATTGTCACTCTTTCTCTGGCTCAGAGGTTAGTAGAATGAAAATGGTTATCATGTATGACAGCTGTTTTTATGTTGTAAATAATGTTTTGTCCTGTTTTAGTGAATTTTACACAATAAATGACTTTAATTCTCAGTTAATTTTCTCAGATATTAGGCTATTCAGTATTAAAAATAAAGTAAAATGAGTCATTCCTCAGACATAGGAATTACAGTTTACTTACAGACATCTATGGGAAAGAAACTATTAGGTGTACCAATATGAGTGTCTAGGGGAGGAAATAAATTTAGACTCAAACTAAGATGAAACAATCATTGCAAAAAAATAAATAAAATAAAATAAAATAAAATAAAGGAAACCTGTGCGAATGTTACATGATGTGCTGTCACTGATATACGATTAAAATAAACTTTAGAAAATATTATATAAAATATTTTAATTGGTCACTAAATTGTCATATGAAAAATGATAAAATATAATTCCTTTTACTGAATTATTCTTCTTTCAGTGTCACCTGCTAATGCTAACGGATGGAGCAATGATGTGCCTGCATCAGTGGTGGGTTTGCTTGACTCATGTGTGGAGATTCCCTGTACGTTCAACTACCCAGCAAGAGGAAAGACATACACAGGATTTACAGGAGTCTGGTACACAGCGGATTATGAGTCAAAAGTATTCCATACAGATACCTCAAAAATCAGTGAGGCATTCAAAGGACGCACTAACCTCATTGGTGATCTGCACCAAAACGATTGTTCTTTGAAAATCAGGTCTCTGCGTAAGAGCGACACTGGGCCATTCATGTTCCGGATTGAGATTGAAAATTTGGACAAGTATACCTATGGGGCGAAAAAAGTTTCTATAACAGTGAAAGGTAAGAGAAATTTGTTCAATAAAATGATTGTGTTCAATCACAGTAATGAATTAAGTTACACAATTTAAAGGAGAACTTGGTAACTTTTTTAACTTAATAAAACTGTCTAGAAATCATTTGAATGGTTAAACAACCTGTTCTGGTGATATTGGTGACTTTCCCCGCTCCCCCCAGCGTTCCCAGGCGGAAAACCAACCTTGCAACTTGGGCACTACCGTCCCGGCAAGATAGAAATTGGTAGTCTCGTGAGAAGCGAGAATGAGAACGAGAACGAGCGCGAAACACGAATTGCTTGACGGCAATTCGACATAAACACACATGCATGTATGATGTATTACCAGATTACCCACCTCGGTAGACATAGCTCCACACGATACAGTTGGCTTGCTCCGATCATAACAAACGCACATGAGCAGCGGTAGAGAGGGGGAGGAGGCTGCCGCAAGTGAGTTTTTTACGACCGTGTTGTGAAATATACACCCCCCCACAGCTGTAGGGGGAGCTCGTGGGGAAAACATGCGACAACAAAAGGGAAAATCAGCGAAGAAGTGACTAGAGTTCGCTAGAGTTGCCGAGTTCTCCTTTAAGCGTTGCCCTGAGATTAAACAGATTAAAGAGCAAAAGAACTATAAAGAATCAACATTTTCAGTCAATAACACGTTTTATTCCAGATTTTAAAAAGTGTAAACAAATGTTTGAAAATAAATAGCCTGTTCAGTCTTTAAATATTAAGTATTTGATGGTGTGATGTAATGGACACCTAAAGAATACAAAAATCTAAATGATTGTTTAAAACATATGTTTAGAAACAGAAAATAGCACAGCCTGTTTTGTTTATTTGTTTACCGTTGTAATGGCTGCATTACTGCTGTTCTGTTGTCACACCGTGGTTATCTCAGGAACAGACTGAAGATTCTTATTAAAGATGCAAACTCAAACATTACAAATACTCTGGAACAAGCTGACAGACAGTGTAAACACACATTAATGCAACAGAGACCAGACCAAGACTGAAAGCAAGGCAAGGGTGCATCTTAAATAGCAAACAGAAACGAGATAATTAATCAGACACAGCTGAGACAAATTAACTCATAATGACAGTAACCCTAGAGACAAAGGAGTGGCGGGAAACAGAACAAATGAACAGGTCAAAATACAAACAGAAAGTCCACACACAAACTGAAACGTGACATCCGTAAGCGCTATCTGCTGTCAGAGAGTCAATGTGTATTCTGTGTTGTTTGCATTGTTTAGCCTACACCAGAGTGTGCATGCCTCTGACGTAGCATACATGCAGTTGTATGTATATATGTATGTATGTACGCTGTATTTTAAAGTGCCTATGACATCAATTTCATGCATGCTCATTATTGTGATATATCGTATTACAGTAACGGCACATGTCCTTCTGTGTGTCTTTACCAGAGTCACCAGAACAACCTGCCGTCTCTGTGAAAGATGAAGTGACATCAGGGAATCCGGTGACTGCTACCTGCACTGTGTTACATTCCTGTCCATCAGACCTTCCTCATATCACCTGGAGCCATGATGGCGATCACTCGAGTCCATCACAGCCGCAAAGTCACGGTCAATGGAAGGCTACATCCTACAGCCTTACCTTCACTCCTTCTAGAGAAGACCACAATAAAAACCTCAGCTGTTCTGCAGAGTTTAGAGGGAAGACAGTGACTGGCTACAAAATGCTCAAAGTTAAATGTAAGTTTGCTTTAAGTGAGTTTAGGACAAATAAATGATCAGACACTAATACAAATGTGTTTTTGTTTGCTGTTAATAGTAGTGCTGTCAGATCGATTAATCGCATCTAACATATGTTTTATTAACAAAGTTCGGGAGGAACACGTTCAAATTGCCTGTCCAATCAGTATATATATATATACACATAGCCGACTCATCTATATGTTCCTCAACAGTTTTTAGCATCCCTCCAACACCCAGATTCCACATGCTTTCCTGGTTACTATCCTAACCAGTGATATGGGGGAGTACACAGGGTTCAGAGCCCTCCCCTCAGACAGCACGCCAAATAAGCTTGTGAAATACACATACGTATACATAGGCCTACATACACACATTTATGTTAGATGTACTATAAAGCCCCCCATCCAACACAAGAGTCGAAGGCCCCTCAAATTAGATATTTTGTAGGATGACAGTGATGTTTGTTTTCAAACTTTTAAGGTGTTGAAAAAAAAAACCTTCAATATGCCAAATAATTAACCACAATTCATTTTGTGATGAATGTTTCAAGAACTGCATTTTCTTTGAAATATATATATTTTTAATATGAGGCCCCCTAGTGAACCCTAGACCTGTGGTTCAGAACCACTGTCTTAAAAATGCATGCTAACTTAACCCTAAAACGCCTTATTGTATCATATTTAATAGTCAAATTCCTAAGGCCTCTAAATTATCAACACAATCAAAACTTGGCTGAAAAAAAAATTTGTTTACAATCTTCTACTCGCATTTAAATATAATCTCAATAAGACAATATTGGGAGATGGGAGTTACAATGACAAATTATACTATCTAATTAGTCTGCAGTTATAAAGTTATCTTTAATATACCTTACGTTTTCAGAATTTTATCTTACTTTTTTGGCCATATAAACATAAGCAAATTGTAAAATGCACCAAATTGCATATTTTTGGTCAGTTTGTGCCTCTGAATAAAATTAAAAGAAATGAAGGAACAGACAGTTGTTGACATAACATTTGTTCAACATTTCATCTCAATCAGATCCTCCATATGATGTAAACGTGGTGACTAAACCCTCAGTGAAGGAGAATGACTCTGCAGAACTGACATGCTCCAGTAACAGCAACCCTCCTGCTAACAGCTACCAGTGGTTCAGCTTAAATGGGGAGTTGCTAGGAAATGAGCCCACTTATAAACTGGAGAAAGTGTCTCGTCATACTGAGGCTATTTCCTGTACAGCCATTAACACAGAGGGACCAAACAGTTCTAGTCCAAGGAAACTTAATATATTGTGTAAGTATGTGTGAAGGTTCAACAATCAGTGTTTAAATTGGTATTGTTAGTGAAAGAAGATTGCTGGTTTTGATTTAAGATATATCTATCATTTATCTAATTTAGATCCTCCTGAAATTAAAAACGAATCGACTTGGGGATAAAAGGGGATAGGCTAAAAGTGTCCAAATAAATGGGGAATCTGGTGTCCTCTCTGTGCTGGGGCACGTGAAGGAAAGGGAGTGTTTAGACAGGACGGTCCAGGTAAAAGGTCCTAGCAGCCGCATACTTCTTTAGCGGCTCATCTACCCAGGGCCACAGAGCTGAGAGCAAAAGCGTGCCCTGCCATTCTCAGCCCGACGGCGGTGACGTGTGCATCCTTGCATAGGCAAACGGGTCCAGTGGCTCTACGTCATCGTGGAATGATTAGATTAGATTTATTTCACCTGCCTGCTCCCCTCCTGGACCTGCGAGGACACCAGCGTGCATGCACAAAGAAAAGAGGCCGGTCTCTCAAGGAGAGGCGCACTCAGCATTTAACAGCGGCGGTGATGAGGCTTCATTATCTGCAGGTGTGCCTCACCACGCACCTCCAGTTCTTGTTGTTTCAGCGCCCCTCCTCTCTCTCACACCCACTCCAGTCGGAAACCTGGCAAAAGGCGGCGATTTAAGAGACAGGGTGGCGCTGATAATAAGGGAGAGGCAGCCGTTTAGTCACAACACAGTTGTAGTTTATTGTATTGTTATAATTTCTTATAATTTAGAATGTCTTTTTTTTATAATTCCTCCAAAAGCCTAAGTGTACATACAGGCCTATATAGTGCATAAAACAAATTCATAAGGAAAAAAAACTGCAAATAAAAAAATTAGCTCCATTGCGGATTCCAAGTGATCAAGGTCTTAGGATGTTCCATTTAAACATATTGCAAGGGTTCCGCCAGTAGTGGGCACTGGGAGGTATTCCAGAAAGCAAGGTTATCTTACCGTCAAACAAACCCTTAACTCTTGGTTGGTAAACCCAAACCTTGCTTACTCGAGGTATGCTGGTTCCAAAAATGTGTCCAGAAGTAAGTTCAGTCAACACAGAGTTTGTCAACGGTTAACACAAGAAATTCTCAACAGAACGATCAATCGACGAGTCACAGACGCTAAGAAAAAGCGAGCCATACTACCTCTTTCTTCTTCTTGTCAATTTCTAATTGCCAATTTCTTCATGTCAATTTACATACTTCGTGAATATCGGCACCTATTTGGTGGTTGTGCAATAATTTTTAAATCTTTTAGTTTAATAATCTTTAATCACTGTGAATAATAACTATATTATTTGTTTGATGCTAATTATAAAATATTTACTTTATATTAAATTAGACTATTAAATTCTTAATATAAAATTAGACTAAATAACATTTTGTGCTTGCAAAGATAACATGGCTGTAAAAGTTTATTTTTTATGTTTAGTCATTTTGCTTCTGCATTGTTTGAAATGTAAGATATATCATGAATGTTTTTTTTTAATTATTGAAATAAATTATAGCATAGAAAATATCCTGTTGCAGAATTAAACATCTGAACGCAGATGAACGATGTGTGAAATGATATATATATATTTAGTTGAAAACGGTGTGGTGTAAATAGCCCCTAAAAGTCCATGAAAACTGACAGTAACTGAACACAACTGACATATCGTGACATGATAGAGCTTAATTTGCACTGAACCTAGTCCTGTTGGGCTGAACGATTAATCACACTTTCCATGTAATCGCACTTAAATCGAGATGGCTTATCGCAATTTTAAAATCGCAAAGGCTGCGATTATTTTTATGCACAGCTTGTCATTGATGTAACTTTATGGCTCTGTAAACGCTGCTCCATCTGAAAGCACTGTGAGTTTGAGTCACTTATAACGTGCATTTGAAAAAACAACACGCATCAAACATCTTTCCAAAACATGAGAAGCATTTATGAACCTCTTGTCCAACAACAGACAACATTTAATAACATGCATTTACTCCAAACTCTCTTCATAACGACAGTTGAGCATCCTTCTGTGAGATGATGTGCCTTCTTACACAGAATAAGGCAGTCGTGTATTTATAAGTCAGTGTTCTGTTTATTCCGCTACAGCGATGGGGATTTCCTGGAATGATGCGCATTATAGAGAGCCTAAGTCCCTCCCCTCCGCTTCCGGCTCATGGGATCTTATTTCGGAAAAAATATGTATGGTAGTCAATGGCGAGAGACAACTTATCTTTTTATTCCGTCTGAACTGTGCCCTGAATTACACATATGATGTTTGTCAAATTAAAAGATAATTATGAAAGTCAAGAAAGTCGCAGTTTGTCATAAAACAGAAGAGTAACATTTAGTTTTATGTGAAAATCGCTCAATGAACTACATCTCTCGTCTCGTACTATGTATGTCACCATCCGTTGCTCGTATGTGTGCAGTCTGGTACAAAACACTCAGGCATGACGGCGTAACGTTACGATTATAACGCAAGACTATAGAAAAAATGACAGACGTTAGCTTCAGTAAAGTTAGCTTCATTCATTGAGAGAAAAGGAATGACGTCACATGTGCGCCTTTTGAGTTTGTAGTCTTTGTAATTACGTATTTTCACAGTCTTATACCTCAACAGTTTTACATCAAACTGCGACTTTCTTGACTTTAAAATGTATCTTTTAAATTGACAAACATCATATGTGTACTTCAGGGCACAATTCAAACGAGATCAAAATATTTGTTGTCTCTCGCCATTGACTGCCATACAATATTTTTCCGAATTAAAGGGTTAGTTCACCCAAAAATGATTTTTATCAACATTTTATTTAAATCAGATCCTCCATATGATGTAAACGTGGTGACTAAACCCTCAGTGAAGGAGAATGACTCTGCAGAACTGACTTGCTCCAGTAACAGCAACCCTCCTGCTAACAGCTACCAGTGGTTCAGCTTAAATGGGGAGTTGCAAGGAAATGGACCCACTTATAAACTGGAGAAAGTGTCTCGTCATACTGAGGCTATTTCCTGTACAGCCATTAACACAGAGGGAATAAACAGTTCTGGTCCAAGGAAACTTAATATATTGTGTAAGTATGTGTGAAGGTTCAACAATCAATGTTTAAATTGGTATTGTTAGTGAAAGAAGATTGCTGGTTTTGATTTAAGATATATCTATCATCTATCTAATTTAGATCCTCCTGAAATTAAAAACGAATCGACTTGCCAGGGAGCGATGTTGACAGTCTGTGTCTGTATTGTGGACTCCAACCCTCCCAGCGAAGTCAAGTGGTTTGGTCCAGATTTCTCGAAAACCTTCCCCAGCTCCAGCATCAAACAAAACGAGTCTCTGACCATATTCACAGTAAAAAGTTGGAAGGGTTTACCCGAGACTGTCCAGTGCTTTGCCAATAACAGTTTGGGAAGCTCTTCTATCACTTTGGAAGCTCCTCAAAATGGTGAGAATTTACATCCAGTCTTTTTAAAGCACTCTATCATTGTTTTAATGCAGAGGGGGAAAATCATTCAAATATTTGTTTGTTTCTTTTCACAGGCATAATAATATACATTGCTGTTGCATCAGCTATTTTAGTTGTTTTAGTTGGCGTTTTGGTGTATGTTGTGAGAAGACACTGGTAAGGGGCTACAGCTACACATTAAATGACTCACTCAATCGGTCATGCTTATTCCATATTTTTTGTTCCTCATTTGTTCTCTGGCAACTTTAAAATACCTATTTTTCTTGCAGTGGGAACAGAGCTACACAACAGCCTGCAATGAGGAATGAAATGAAGACAAGACCAAAGAGGTCTGATTTTAAAAAGTCTCTCTCTCTCTCTCTCTAGTCTGAATTTTCAGCATTATTCCAGTCTTCAGTGTCACATGATCCTTCAGAAATCATTCTAATATGTTGATTTGCTGCTCAAGAAGCATTTCTTATTATTATCAATGTTGAAAACAGTTTTTGCTGCTTAATATGGAAACTGTGATACACTACAATTAAAAAGATTATAAAAAAAAAAAGCTTTATTCAGTAAAGATGCATTAAATTGATCAAAAGTGACAGTAAAGACACTTATAATATTACAAAAGTCTTCTTTTTTAAGTAAATGCTGTTCTTTTGACATTTCTATTCATCGAAGAAACATTATACATACAGTTTCCACAAACTTTTGCAGCAGCACAACTGTTTTCACCATTGATAATAATGAGAAATGTTTCTTCAAATCATCATATTAGAATGATTTCTGAAGGATCATGTGAAGACTGGAGTCTTGTTCACAGGAATAAACTACATATTAAAATCAAACATCAACAGTTATTTCAAAACCAAACAGTTATTTTATATTGTAATAATATTTCACAGTATTACAGTTTTTACTATATTTTGGATCAAACCTTTGGAATCATTCTATATAGTTTGTTCCCCATACCTATTTCAGAACTCTTACCATTGATTTTTTATCTAACATTTTATGCAAAGCAGTAAAGAAGAGAAAGGCCGTGATGAAGATATTTATGCAAACAGCCCGGACGGTCATGATTATGACAACTGGGGGGTAAGTATGAATTTACATCAGTAAGAAAACACTGTTTTACAACTAAGAAGTCTGTTTGAGTGCAACAATTCATTAGACATTTATAAGAGTGTTGATTTTGTTGTGATTTGAATGTGTTTTTGTTTGTGTGAAAATCTACTCGACTGAACTGTTTGCACATCAGCTAGCTGTTAGAACTGACAACATGCATGCAGACACTAATATGCAAAAGCTATGACTTTAAAACAGCACTGCATGGGCCTTTACATTTATAATTAAAAGGTATTATTTAGTGAACCTAATCTTTTTTGTTTAAATGTCTGTAACATATTTTGCTTCTTTTTAATTAGGATTATGTGGGACCATTGTCATCTGAAAGCTCCTTGAAAGATGAATCCATCTATGAAAACATTTGATGAAACTGACACATGCTTCCCTACCAGAAATGACAGAGACTGAGAAAGACCAAAAAAGGCAAACAAATCTGTTGACTCATAATGTGCTGGAAATGTTCAATGCTAAAAAGGTCTTGCAACTGGAGAAAAACCTTGCTATGTGTTAATATATTGATTGTTAATATATATGTGTTAATTAATATTTGAAAGCTTTTAATATATAAAGAATGAACTGTAGGCTATAAGCCAAAATAGGTTTATATGCATAATAGGCTATTATAGTATCAATTAAGTTTAGATGTCATCAAACTGAAACAAATACAAGAATTCCAGTAGTACAATATTTGAAATGCCTGTAAACTGAAATAATACAGTAAGAACAAGTTACTACTGCTTTGATATATTCATATTCCGTAGTATTAGATGGCTTGGATGGCTTAAACCAATTCCGCATACTGTGCAATCTGCAATAAGCTGACTATGTTAGAGATTTGCTTTTATGTTCAGTTCTATGCATTGTGATGCTTTCATTAATTTTCTTTTCCAAGTAAAATAAGGCATTTTCAAGTGTAGACTACTGGACACTAGTGTGCTTGTGAAATTGGTTTAACAGCAGTTGGCACACATCACGTTCCTCAATTCTACACCACCTGGCACGGACTATGTAGTTCCCAATGAACATTTCTGTTTTCAAAAAAAAAAAAAAAAAGTTTCATTTCCTTTTTTTTTTTTATAACAAAACAAAACTGAACACGTATTAAACTTTTCTCATGAAATGAAAGTGAAAGACTAAAAGTTCAAAAGGTTTTTTGTATCCTGGGGAATTTGAGAGGCTGTGGAGAGAGGCAGGAAAAGTGTAGTTGGTTTCATGTTGAAAGGGTGTTTGATGTGAATATTTAGATCTGGTGACTTTGTTCATACATTCATTGTTTAGCTCACAAAACACATTTAAAAACAACATGTACAACACCGTAGTGGGACATCTACTCACCTTCCGATAAAATTGATATATTTCACATATTTGGAGGGGACTTGCGTGTTTAAAAAGTTGTTGTTCAGCGTCAGCTTATGTATTCTCTGTGTCTGTGTCCACAGACTTTTATTTTTATATTCTTTTGTCTTACTTTGCCTGTGTTCAGTACTGGTGTGTTCTTGTTTCCTTGTTTGCCATTGTCATTCATCATTGCCTAATTGATTAGAGTCTCACCTGTCCCTCATTACCACTGTGTATTTATACCCTCAGTTAGCTTCTGTACTTTGTCTTGTGTTAATATTGCAACCTGAAAGTGATCTTTGTTTGTTTGCTGGATTATTTCTTTTCAAATAAATACTATTTAACTGATCAGCCAGCAGCAGGTGTGACAATTACACTTATGTCAAAATTTCATGAATTTAATTTTTACTTTTTTCATAATCTGCCTGTAAATGTTTGTATCCCCCGGGATACATCGCCATTTGGGGATATAAAAATAGACTCTGTGGTCTGTAAACTGTATATACTTTGAGGCCCATTTTAGAAAATCAGTTCAGTACTTAATACTACATGAATGTTTACATTCCATCATTTAGCCATTAATATTAATTTAGTTAGCACTATTTAATTCGGTTTTAGGTCAACTATACATGTTCGATATTAGAACTGAAAAGGTGATGGTTTATTTCTAGCTTTCCTCAAGGGTGTCGATCAGAACAAACTGGATTCGATCAGTTCCATGCAAAGGAGGTACTTACAGGCTTTACAGCTTAATAGTGTGTTGTTTAGATGTGTGTGTGTGTGTGTGGTCTACAAAGGGAAAGGGATAAAGATATATTAACAAATGTCTTGAGTATTATCACACAAACATTATTTCCATAAAGCTACCAATCTCTCAAATAAAAAAATTATGAAGTTCAATTCTAGAATAAATTAATTAATATACATGCAACAAAATTCGTATGCAACACCGCCACCCAGTGGTCAGAAATAGTAAAACATTCAAAACCGAAACTAATTATGAAGTGATTTAAATGAACGGCACATAGGCTAATTAGAAACATCGCGTTCATAAACTTAAAATAGCAAGCGTTTCAGCTGTTAATGTTATGATCGCACATACATACATACATACAAATCACACACTGGGTGCAATATAAATACTACGAATTGCAAGTAATATTGAACATAACTTGCACATTCACGTGCACTCGACAGCACGCGATAAACTGCTTCATCACTGTTGAATATTCATCACTTAGTGAAAGGATGACATTGTATCAAGGCTTTACAAACTCCTTAACCAACATGGATCATTAACTTGGTAAACAGTCAACTTACATTTGTTTATTGACGCACACTTTGCACACGCAGACCCTTGCACCTTGGTTGAGTCTGGCCCTGTCCCAAATGACACCCTAAGCACTCGTGGTCTTCCTATGAGTCATTTCGTTAAGTAATGCCTTTGACTGTCTGAAAGAATTCCGAAAGTGCATATGAAGGTGTCGCGTGTCCGTGAGACAGTGTCCCATTTGTCATTTTAGGCCTCAGAAGGGTGCTCGTGAGCGCCCCCTTTGCGGTCGATAAGCGTCCTCGAAGCGCACTTTTGCCGAGCCCGAACTGACTGGCAACTGACAGACTTCTTCCCGACAGTCAAAGCGGCATTACGTCACGAAAGTGCGGACTCGTAGGAAGACCACAAGTGCTTAAGGTGCTATTTGGGACAGGGCCAAAGTGTGCCATTTGGGACAGGGTCACTCGATGCTGATGATGGCCCTGTCCCAAATGGCACACTCCGGACTTGTGGACTTCCTCAGAGTCCACACTTTGGTGACGTCATGTAGTGCAAACCTATAGGGCCCTTGGCACGAGTCCACGAGGGCGCATTGAGAGGTATTTTTGGGACAGACTCGATCGTCAAGACGGAAATAACGGTCTGGTTGTTGTTGGACAGGAGAAATCACATTTTTGCGCTCCGACGTGTTATCTCCATGTCAACTACACAGCCTAATTTTACAGTTCTATATTTTGATATTGTGCATGCCACCTGGGCATTAGACAATAGATACATCAATGTATCATTTAAATGATGTATACAGTTGTACATAATAATACATAATGTTCCAGTTGAACTAAGATTACAATTTTAACACATAATGAAAATGTGCATGAGTTTCAGATGAGTTTACAGGTTTCAATATTCATACTATGTTTACATATGACTCAGTAAAGCCCTGACATTCGGTTTTATTTAATTAATCATAATGTGATCGTATTATTCAACGCACTATTATTATGTTTGAGACATCAACCACTGGTCGATGACCATAATGTTTGTATAAACTGTAGGTAACATCTGGTAAAATGTACATCTACACTGTAAAAATAAAAGGTGCCTGGAGGAACCTTTTGGGGTTCTTTACTTTGCCACACCGGCGGAACCGTCTGTAGATCCTCTAGGCACCCTTTAAAAAGGGGTGGTTCTCTGAGGAACCACACAGGTTTCCTGAGGAACTCTTATATTAGGCACTGTGTGGAACCACTTTGGGTGCCTCCAGGAACCAAATTTCATTTTTTTAAATATTTAATTTCATGTTGTTACTATGGTTACCTTTGACTTCTATTATAATAAACAAATTGAACCAAATACAAAATAAGAATTGTTTATTACATATTTTATATTCATTTTTATACATAAACTTCCATGCACATGGGAAAAAAGCTAACTATAGATTAATATCAATGAATACACAAAAAAATAGTATAATACATAAGCAACATGAATAATCAACCATGTATATACAATAGGCTATACAAGAAAAGACGTTTCAACAAAATGCATGGAAACACATATGTTCCACGGAATAAATCAATGTAAAATCTTTTAATTTTGACTAATTAAAAATGTCCATCTTTACTTAACTTTAAAACATTTGTGTTTTAGTCCGATGGTAAGTCTGACATCACTGTTTCCAAGTCCAAAAGCTCTATCAGATGCCAAAAACAAACAAACAGTGCTAATATACACTCATTGTGCTGTAATATTCCTGAAAATTATGATCCTAACCTTTATCTCTATACCGAAATCTCTGATGGTTAGTTATTCAGCTATTTTGAATCATAAAATGTTGAAGTCTGGGATGCCGTTAGACTGGAGACTGTAATGTACACTATGGCTTTTGAAAAGCTTAAATGTGTGACTTGAATCAACAGTGTTCATAAATGGTTGTTAAGTATTCACATGAAACAAGATAGAGGAAGTAGAAGTAGAGGCTTCGACCTGGAAACAGTATTAAGGTGCAGTAAAATTATCTGTTGTTCTGTGAATGTTCACTGGTGAATTCCAGTCATTTCAATAAGAATCCACACGATCAGCAATTTCATTTGTGGTCAAAAATGTCACTATGGGACCAAGTTGGTCACTGGAATTCGCTAGATTTGACCAACAGAAAGCTGCTTGAAAGTGACTCCTGTGTGAGCTGTGCTTCATACATTACGTTGCTACACTGCTGACAATGGTCAATGGACTTTTTTTTGCCTGTGTAATTTCACGAAATTCAAAAATGTGACGCACCTTTAATCACTGCAACATAAAATGCAATAAATAATAAAATCTTCACAAGGGACATGTGAGGTACTTAACGAGTTAGAAAAGTGAAAAGGTACAGCAGATTCGGTTTCCGTGTGTTTTTCCTCTGTTCTGGTGGATGGTCCAGGCACTTCAGTGATTTTTCAGGTCTACAGGACGACTTTTATTAGTGTTCAAACTTGTATTTCAGCTTACCGAGGTCCCTGCAAAGAACAAAATTTACTGTTAGTAATGTTATTAAATTGATAGTTGTGAAATTTAAATAATTTCCTTGTGAAATTCCAAACCTGTTTGACTTTCTGTCTGTGGAACCCAAAAACAGATCTCAGGCATAAGGCAACCCCTGTCACCATTCAATTTCACTGCATGAAAAACAAGCAGAAAAAAAATGTGTAAATCATTCATGAAACCATTCATATGTACAATTGTCTAGTTCAATTCAGTGCCACAATTTATGTAAAAATGGTTAGCTCCCAGAAAAGATCCTAAAAATAATCAATGAGTTCACAACTCATGTGTTATCAGTTGTGTTGTAAGTCTTCTGAAGCCATATAATAGCTTTTTCCTTTTTTTTTTTCCGAAAAAGACTAAACTTGAAGTTATAATTCAGTTAAAATGCAAATGATAAAGATATAAGAAAAAATGCATAGCATTATTGGCGCCAAATCTGTGATATTATTTTTCTGAGTAACATGAAAGAGATTTGAGAGCATGAGGGAAGATTTTCAGAGAATAACTGATTAAAAAAACACAAGTACACAGTCAAACAATACAATTTCACACAGAGAAAGTTCATAGTAATAAAGTATTTGCATGTGGTGCAGGTAACTTACTGTAATTCAATGTTGCCACTGAAATGTTCAGATTATTTTAGAAATGTATGTTACTGGTTGTTCTGGGGAAACAAAAGAACAAAGCTGATTATTCACAACATAATATTTATTGACCAGTAAATGGCTTTAAAATGGTATTTGAGAGAATGAGGGCACCTGTAGTAAGTAAAGTTAGGCTAACGTTAAACAAAAACAGACCAAACTAAGTTACCTGCTTTTGTTATTCATAGCAAACGCCAATGACGGCAGCAGGAATGAGCTAAATTAGTTAGGCTATATCAGCAATTTGAAGACACAGTTGTACAGAATATGTTGAATTGAATGACTAAATCAATCTAAGACAATAAGTCAGTAATTTCCATTTGTTCATTAGATCAATGTAAGTTAGTTAACATCGCGGCTAAAACCTAGTTTTTACAGTGTAGGTCATAAAAACTGTAATATTTTCTTCTTAGCCATGTCAACAATTATCCGTAAGCAAAATCTCCTCCCATCTGTTGTCTGATTGGCCTTTCGCGGATTCCTGGGTGTGTGGAGCCTACATTGTAAAAACTAAAGGAGCCTCAAATATCCTGTCGGATTCTCAAGGAACTTCAAAATGTAATTTAAGTGCCTCAAAGCTCTTTCTCCTATAGTAGGGTTACTGGAGGAGCATTGACAATATTTGAGGTTCTTGCTGGAACTTATGGGATCCTTTAAGCACTTTGTATTTAGTTCAGAGGTTCTGGAGTCACCTTTTCATTACCATGAGACCTCAAAGTGCTTTGGGGGAAAATAGAGGAGCTTGAATGCGATAAAAGGGTTATTGGAAGATTTTTTAACATTTAAGTGGTTCCTGGAAGATCTCTTATGTTAAAGCCAGCATCTGGAGGAACCCAATGGTTCAGTGAGGCCAGAATAAGATTATTATTATCTTATTATTATTATTATTATAGGCTACTTAAGTTTGATTCAGTATACCCAGGTGAAAAAGACGTACTATTAAATGTATTAAAAATGTACTTGAGTGTGTTTTTATTAGGCCTACAATACAAATATACTTTAATCCATTTTTAATACATTTAACAGTGGCCTACGTCTTTTTCACTTGGGTAGCTTACATTTATTTAGTATAGGCCTATTTTATTGATTAATTTAAACCTTAAACAACAACACTAAATAACAATAATATGAAGAAGAAGAAGCAGGAGGAGAAAAGTTTTATTCTGTCACGAAACTGCTGCTATTCCTCTGCTGTCGTCGCTTCAGTGATGCTCGCGCTGCTCGTGCACAACAAAGCTCAGCTGATCAACGTCATCGGGTTTGAAAGTAACGGCTCCTCTCATCAAAGCTTCCGCCGTTTGTTCGGCTCTCTGTTACAAGGTTTGTAAACTCGCCAAACAAGAAATATAAATACAGTCTACTCACTATATTCTAACACAAACATATATAAACTAAATGTATTATACATTACTACGTTTTTACAGTGTTAACCACTCGTTTATTGCACAGTATGTGATATGAGTATGAAGGTTAGCCGCGATGCTAACTAATCTAATGAACATATGGAAATCATTGACTTATTTTCTTAAATTGTTTTAGCCATTCAATTCAACGTATTGTGTACAACTGTGTCTTCAGATTGCTGATATAACTAATTTAGCAGATTCCTGCTGTCGTCATTGGCGTTTGTTATGAATAACACAAGATAATGTTAGTTTGGTCTGTTTTTGTTTAGCCTAACTTTACCTACTACAGGTGCCCTCATTCTCTCAAATACCATTTTAAAGCCATTTACTGGCCAATAAATATTATGTTGTGAATAATCAGCTTTGTTCTTTTGTTTCCCCAGAAGAACCAGTACATTTCTAAAATAATCTGAACATTTCAGTGGCAACATTGAATTACAGTAAGTTACCTGCACCACATGCAAGTAATTTATTACTATGAACTTTCTCTGTGTGAAATTGTATTGTTTGACTGTGTACTTGTGTTTTTTTAATCAGTTATTCTCTGAAAATCTTCCCTCATGCTCTCAAATCTCATTCATGTTACTCAGAAAAATAATATCACAGGTTTGGAGCCAATAATGCTATGCATTTTTTTATAGGCTATACCTTACTCATTTGCATTTGAATATAAGACATTTGAACTCTGAATTATAACTTCAAGATTAGTCTTTTTAGACAAAAAAGCTAGCCTACTGTATTATATGGCTTCAGAAGACTTACAACACAAATCATAACACATGAGTGTTGGACTCTTTTTTTTTTTTTTTCATATTTTTACGATCTTTTCTGGAACATTTTTGGAGCTTAACAGAATATTTATCAATTTTTACATAAATTGTTGCATTGAATTGAACTAGACAAGTGTACATAAGAATGGTTTAATGAATGATTTGCACATTTTTCTTTCCTGCTTTTTTCATGCAGTGAAAGCAAATGGTGACTGGGGTTGCATTATGCCTGAGATCTGCTTTTGGGCTCCACAGACAGAAAGTCAAACAGGTTTAAAATGTCACAAGGCTGAGGAAATTATTTTAAGTTCACAACTATCACTTAAATAACATTACTAACAGTAAATTTTGTACTTTGCAGGGACCTCGGTAAGCTGAAATACAAGTTTCAACAAGAATAAAAATTATTCTGTACACCTGAAAATCGTTGAAGTGCCTGGACCATCCACCAGAAAAGAGGAAAAACAAACGGAAAATGAAGCTGATGCACCTTTTCACTTTTCTAACTCTTTAAGTACCTCACATGTCCCTTGTGAAGATTTTATTATTGATTGCATTTTATGTTGTAGCGAGTAAAGGTGCGGTCACATTTGTGAATTTCGTGAAATTACACAGGCAAAAAGGTCCATTGACCATTGTCAGCAGTGTAGTGACGTGATGTATGAAGCACAGCTCACACAGGAGTCACTTTCACACAGCTTTCTGTTGGTAAAATCAAAACCTTGGTCCCATAGTGACATTTTTGACCACACACGAAATTGCTGACCATGTAAATTATTATTGAAATGACTGGAATTCACCAGTGAACATTCACAGAACAACAGATAATTTTACTGCACCTTGGGCCCTATTTTAACGATCTGAAACGCAAGTGTCAAAGCGCAAAGCGCAAGTAACTTTGTGGGCGGGTCTTGGCGCTGTTGCTATTTTCCCAGCGGGATAAATGACTCTTGCGCCAGGCGCAAATCTAAAATGGGTTGGTCTGAAGTAGCTTCATTATTCATAGGTGTGGTTTGGGCGTAACGTGAAATAAACCAATCAAAGCGTCATCTCACATTCCCTTTAAGAGCAGACGCGCTTTGTTCTAAAGCGGATTCCTATTATAACGGCGGATTTGCCAGACGCGCGCCAGGAGCGGATCACAGCCAAGGAGAGCAACGCTCTCGTCAGGGACGTTGGGGATGGAGAAACCCACCCAAATTAACTTCGGTTAAAAAGGTGTATGATAATTTGGGTAAATGTGTAAGCTAGATGTATGCTTTTATATAAATTGTCTATCTATCTATCTATCTATCTATCTATCTATCTATCTATCTATCTATCTATCTATCTATCTATCATAATAATGTATGATTTTCAAAAATGAAAACTGCTGCTTCTGTGTAGATGAGAGAATCAAAGTGTATGCGCGTTGTGCACACGCTACATTGATTATGGCCAAGCATGCGCCCTTAAAATAGCATATGAATAACATGCGCAACGCGCCACTGACTTTAAACTATTTTTTCCTGGTTAGTGGCGCAATTGTTTTCTAAACCTGCAAAATAGCATGAAGGAACGTTTGCGCCGGAACACGCCTCCTTTTTTGCGCTGAACCGCCCAGGGAGCGCAAGTTCATTCCCTAGTTTAGCGACGTGCTTCTGTGGAGGGAAAAGCGCGCTTTGCGCGAGTGCAAAATAGGAATGATACATGCGTCGGTGTACAAAGTCAATTGCGCTGGGTGCAAGATAGGGCCCCTTAACTCATGTTAAAATGGAAAATGTTTTCTGCTTGTTGTGACATAAGGAATACTGTTTCCGGGTCGAAGCCTCTACTTCTACTTCCTCTATCTTGTTTCTAGTGAGAATACTCAACAACCATTTAAGTCACACATTTAAACTTTTCAAAAGCCATAGTGTACATTACAGTCTCCAGTCTCACGGCATCCCAGACTTAAACATTTTATGATTCAAAATAGCTGAATAACTAACCATCTGAGATTTCGGTATAGAGATAAAGGTTAGGATCATAATTTTCAGAAATATTACAGCACAATGAGTGTATATTAGCACTGTTTGTTGTTTGTTTTTGGCATCTGATAGTGATAGAGCTTTTGGACTTGGAAACAGTGATGTCAGACTTACCATCGGACTGAAACACAAATGTTTTAAAGTTAAGTGAAGATGGACATTTTTTATTTAAAAATTTATAATGATTTATTACATGGAACATGTGTTTCCATGCATTTTGTTGAAATGTCTTTTCTTGTGTAGCCTATTGTATATACATGGTTGATTTATTCATGTTGCTTATGTATTATACTATTTTTTTGTGTATTCATTGATATTAATGCTTGGGCTTAATACATGGCTGCAAAAAACCTGCTATATAAAAGGAGTGAACTTTATTGACAATTTCAATCTTTTCTGGAGTCAGAGACAACTTTTTCATCGGGATGGCCGTCACCCAAACAAACTTGGTTCAAGAGTGTTAAAGGACAATATCTACTTCTCCCTCAATCATCCTTCTGCAGTGTGTGCCAATCAACTCAATCTGAACGGCACACACACACCTGGACACAGTATGAATGACGACGGGACTTCACTTCAGCAGCAAAATGGACATGCGGTTGACATATCACACAAGGACAATGATAACACCACTCCGCCACAACAACCTCTGCTCCCACAGAGCTCACCACAGACAGACATATTAGAACTGCTCGAAGATTCAGCACCCAAGGACGACTTCCTGGAAAACAGCCAGGGAAGCCAGGACTGCATATCACAGCCTCCGATAACACCAGAGCAACAGCCCCTTTCACCAGACACTTTTTCCCTCTCTCCAGCATCGCCACTTCTGTGCTTCTCACAGAAAATGGAAGAACTGGTGTATGCTGGAACCAGACTATCCCACTCTTTTGCTGCAAGCCCCCAGATACCAACCAAAAAACGACAGGCACCACAACCACCCGTACCAAAGCCTGCACCAAAGCCTGCGGGCCCAGCTCGCCCTCCCCCTCCTGTGAGAGCTCTTCGGCCTCTGCCACAACGCCAGGGCCCACACCCTCCTCCATCTGCTCGAGGTGAACCAAAAACAACTGATACCACCTCTCAGTGATATGTGTCGGGTCCCCGCTCTGATAACAGTAACTTTCTCAAATGTTTACAGAACAAGCGGGAACCCAGTGTGCCTGTATCTTTCTCTATTGCTGTTCTATTACAAGATAGAAAGTCTAAGGCCTTCAATAGCCGCACAGCAAACCCAACTAATCTGGTGCCTCTTACACGTCAAACTAATATTGCAGTGGGGACAAAAAGTAAGACTGTTAAGTTAGCACTTTTAAACATTCGCTCACTTAAAAATAAATCACTTCTAGTCAACGACTTAATAACCACAAACAACCTGGATTTTATGCTTCTAAATGAAACCTGGCTAGAAGAAAGCTGCAGTGCAACAATCCTCAATGAAGCAGCCCCCCCGAACTTTACTTTTATGAGTGTCTGCAGAGCTGTTAAGAGAGGTGGGGGTCTAGCTGCTCTTTTTAGAGATATCTATCAATGTAAGCAAATATCATTTGGGAATTACTTGTCTTTCGAATATCTGGGTATTGTGTTAAAAGGTGCTCCACGCATTTTACTTGTCATTATTTACAGGCCTCCAAAATACTCTCCAGCCTTTGCTGAGGACTTTACAGAACTGTTATCAACAATTACCTCAGAGTTTGACTGTTTTGCCATTACTGGAGATTTTAACATCCACATAGATAGTGCAGAAAATAATATGGCAAAAGAAATCAATACTGTTTTAAAAACTTTTGATCTGACTCAGCATATACATGGACCCACACACAATCGTGGACACACTCTAGATTTACTTATCAGTAAGGGTCTAAACATTTCACTGATTGTTATTAAGGATGTAGCACTGTCTGATCATTTCTGTATTTTCTTTGATATATTGATCTCTCCTGCCACTGAAGCTAGATCTGTGTCTGTTAAGAAGAGATGCTTAAATGAGAACACTAGTGTACTATTTATGAAGGCTATATCCTTAACACCAAGCATATCTGCAGACTCTGTTGATTTTCTCCTTGATTCTTTTAACTCAAAAGTTAAAAGTGTGATTGATGATATTGCTCCTGTGAAAGTCAGGAAGAAGAGTGGCAGACAAAAAGCACCTTGGAGAAACTCAACAGCAGTGCAAAATATGAAAAGACAATGCAGAAAAGCAGAACGCATGTGGCGGAAGACAAAACTTGTAGTCCATTATAACATCTACAAAGACAGCCTTCATGCTTTCAGTATGGAACTAGGCAAAGCTAGACAGACTTTCTTCTCAAATATTATAAACAGCAATTTAAACAACACACGCACTCTTTTTGCTACTGTAGAGAGACTGACAAACCCCCCAAGCCAGATTCCCAGTGAAATGCTCTCAGACAACAAGTGCAGTGAGTTTGCTTCTTTCTTCTCTGAGAAAATCAATAATATCAGAAAGGTGATCAGCACATCCTTGAGTTGCCCTGGGGTTAGACAGATCAAACCACCTGAGAAAGTAGTTACTATGTCTGACTTCAAAGAAATTGATGGCAAAATTTTGGAAGAAACTGTACAGCACCTTAAAACATCAACCTGCGCCCCTGACACACTTCCCACATCCTTTTTCAAAAGTGTGTTAAACAGTTTAGAAGCAGATCTTCTAGAAGTGGTAAATGCCTCACTTCTCTCTGGGAGTTTTCCAAACTCCCTTAAAACTGCAGTTGTCAAGCCCCTCCTGAAAAAGAACAATCTGGATAAGACCATATTAAGCAACTATAGGCCGATCTCAAACCTTCCTTTCATAGGCAAGATCATTGAAAAAGTTGTCTTCAATCAGCTGAACAAATTCGTAAGCTCGAATGGATACTTTGACAATTTTCAATCTGGTTTCCGACCGCACCACAGCACAGAGACAGCGCTCATAAAGATAATAAACGATATTCGCTTAAATACTGATTCAGGCAAATTATCAGTGCTGGTATTACTCGACCTCAGTGCTGCATTTGACACTGTCGATCATAACATACTTCTTGACAGGCTGGAAAACTGGGTGGGGCTTTCTGGGATAGTCCTAAAATGGTTCAGGTCATACTTAGATGGGAGAGGTTATTATGTGAGTATAGGAGATCATAAGTCTGAGTGGACATCCATGACATGCGGAGTCCCTCAAGGCTCAATTCTTGCGCCACTCCTGTTCAACCTGTATATGCTCCCAATGAGCCAAATAATGAGAAAGAACCAAATTGCCTACCACAGCTATGCAGACGACACACAGCTCTACTTAGCCCTATCGCCTAACGATTACAGCCCCATTGACTCCCTGTGCCAATGCATCGATGAAGTCAACAGTTGGATGTGTCAAAACTTTCTTCAGTTAAACAAAGACAAAACTGAAGTCATTGCGTTTGGAAACAAAGATGAAGTTCTCAAGGTGAACGCATACCTTCACTCTAGGGGTCAAACAACTAAACATCAAGTCAGGAATCTTGGTGTGACACTAGAGTCAGACCTTAGTTTCAGTAGTCATGTCAAAGCAATAACTAAATCAGCATACTATCATCTGAAAAATATTGCAAGAATAAGATGCTTTGTTTCCAGACAAGACTTAGAGAAACTTGTTCATGCTTTCATCACCAGCAGGGTGGATTATTGTAATGGACTCCTCACTGGCCTTCCCAAAAAGACCACAAGACAGTTGCAGCTCATACAGAACGCTGCCGCCAGGATTCTGAGCAGAACCAGAAAATATGAACATATCACACCAGTCCTCAGGTCTTTACACTGGCTCCCAGTTAAATTTAGGATTGATTTTAAAGTATTATTACTGGTATACAAATCATTCAATGGCCTTGGACCTCAATACATTGCAGATATGCTCACTGAATATAAACCCAACAGATCACTCAGATCATTAGGATCATATCAGCTAGAAATACCAAGGGTTCACTCTAAGCATGGCGAATCTGCTTTTAGCTATTATGCCAGCCGCAGCTGGAACCAGCTTCCAGAGGAGATCAGATGTGCTCCTACAATAGTCACATTCAAATCCAGACTCAAAACACATCTGTTTAGCTATGCATTTACTGAATAAGCACTGTGCCACTGTTTCGTCCGACTGTTTGTACTGTACTGTATTTTATTTCTATTTTTCTAAACCGTTTTTATTCTTATTTCTTTTTATTATTTTAATTTCTTCTATGTAAAGCACTTTGAATTGCCATTGTGTACGAAATGTGCTATATAAATAAACTTGCCTTGCCTTGCCTAATCTATAGTTAGCTTTTTTGCATGGAAGTGTATGTATTAAAATGGATCTAAAATATGTAATAAACAATTCTTATTTTGTATTTGGTTCAGTTTGTTTATTATAATAGAAGTCAATGGTAACCATAGTAACAACATGAAATTAAATAAATAAAAGAAAAAAAAATTGGTTCCTGGAGGCACCCAAAGTGGTTCCACACAGTGCCTAAAATAAGAGTTCCTCAGGAAACCTGTGTGGTTCCTCAGAGAACCACCCCTTTTTAAAGGTTGCCTTGAGGATCTACGGACGGTTCCGCCGGTGTGGCAAAGTGAAGAACCCCAAAAGGTTCCTCCAGGCACCTTTTATTTTTACAGTGTACATCTATGCAGGCTTCGCGGAAGACCGCTTCAAGGGTAAAAAAGGGGCGCTGCTGAGCACACTTCAGAGCGTTAAAATGCTGAATGGGATGGCCTACGGACTCGTAGACTCGGCGAGCACGCGCAATTTAAGTCCACGAGACCGAAAGTCCACATGAAGTGCGCCATTTGGGACAGGGCCCTCGACTGGCAGAATGTCGCGCATGCGCACGTGACTCGGCCTTTCCAACAATACATGGATTTTTCAGACAATTTCTGTCAACAATTTCTACGAAGAAAGGGACAGTGTCAGGCAGTAGTTTTTCCACCTGGGGCTTTGGGCCCCCTCCAAATGGGCACTTACACTTTAAAAACAAATATTATGTTTCTATTTAATTCTTTTTTTTTCTGTATTTAATACAGTTGTGGTCAGAATTATAGCCACCCTAAATATGATCAAAGATGGCTGTAAAAAATGCATTGTTTATCCATTGTGCAAAAATTGAAGGAAAATAATTGAAAATTTACTCATAAAAATTCCAGGGGTGCCAATAATTGTGGCCAACGTGTTTTGGAGAAAAACATTTATTTCATAATGTGATTTTCTGTTCAATTTAAATTATTTTACTTCAATGAAAGGTTTGATTTTTGCAAATGTGTACAGCCATCTCTGATCATATTTACCACGGGTGCCAATAATTCAAACCTTACTGTACATCTGGCTTTTATGGCTCATTTATGCAATTCATTGCAATTCAATGATAATTGAGAGATGGACAAATAAATGTTCCCCAAAAGCCTGTTGTGTCACATTTGACATTTACATTAACTTGAAACTCTACATTAACTCAAAATATTACAATAATTTTAAAAATATGGTAAGTATCATATGAATACTCAAGTAAACTCAATTTGCAATCTTACATTTACTTTATAAAAATTAATTAAAGTTTTCACAGAAAAAAAAAAAAAATCTGCTGTCTCTTTATGGTCTTGTCCTTTTCAGGGTTAAACATTGTGAATTGAGGTCAGTTTCACTGTGAAACTCACCTAAGGGAAACATCACCAAAATTTCAAAATTGTGTTAGCAACACATAAAGGAACAAACACACAAAATATGAATTATTTCCTACTTATAAAGGAAAAATCACCTATGGCATATATATAATAGGTTGTCGCACAAATTTTCAGTTGCAGAAAGAAGGAAAAATCAAGGAGCTACTGAATGTTTGAACTGTCAACACATCCTCCAATTGCAATAATCCTCCTCAAAATTGACTTTGAGCATTTTGATTCATCATAATGATATACAGTATACTTAATGTAATACATGACTAGACTTCCTCTCAATGGCTATGGCATCTGCAGAACTTACAATAATAATAATAATAAATAAAAAAAACATTTGCAATAAATTAGCCAAGAACAACAGTGTCTTAAACTGCCTTGCTGGCTCTAATACTGTGCTTTGAGTTTTGGTCCCCTGGAGAATCAGGAAACGTCCTAAGAAAAAGATCAAATAAGTTGTTTTCCTATTTGGCTACAGTCTGCTGTTTGGACAGGCTGATGAATGGTCAGATATGAAGCTTCTCTAACCAAAGTAGCCTACAAAACAAGAAATGGTAACATCCTATCAAAGGCTGCCAGGATGATTTCTGTCAAACTTTTTCTAAGAAAGGCACATCATCAGTGTAGTGCAGGATTTTTCGTGTTTGGTGTCAATATCCACTCAAGAGAAAAAAGAAAAAAAAGAAAAGAAAAAAAATCCAAATGGAGCATATACTGTATACGCCCAGGGCCCGGTTTCCCAAAGCGTTCTTATCTCTAAGTAGTTCTTAACCTATTCCTTAACCTCTCTCTTAACCTTATGGCACGATTCCCGAAACGTTCGTTCGCTAAGTATATCTTCTGTAAGTCACACTTTCGTAAGGTTGGTCTGGACCACTCTTAGCTTTACCTTATCACTGTTGCAGGTCTATATGAATATAATTCTGAAGTTTTAATACACCCAGACAGTATTAAATTAGGCTAATTCAAGTGTTTTCATGCAAAGAATAAAATTGTCATTACACTGATTGTTGTTAGATTTTTAATTATATTATTATACAATATTATTAATTTAATTAAAACACTCTTTTAAAGGGATAGTTCACCCAAAAATTAAAATGCTGTCATCATTTACTCTTCCTCAAGTTGTTCCAAACCTGTATGAGTTTCTTTCTTCTGCTGAACACAAAAGAAGATATTTTGAAGAAGTTGGTAACCAAACGACTGATGGACCCCGATGACTTCCATAGTAGGAAACAAAAAATACTATGGAAGTCAATGGGGACCAGCAACTGTTTAATTACCAACCTTCTTTAAAATATCTTCTTTTGTGTTCAGCAGAAGAAAGAAAGTCATACAGGTTTGGAACAACTTGAGGAAGAGTAAATGATGACAGCATTTTCATTTTTGGGTGAACTATCCCTTTAAAGGCCAGTGAAAGCATAGGCTACTGTCAGTTAAGTCCTATTCGGACGCTAATATTGTTTATCATGGGCTCGTCCGGTATTTTAAACATTTACAGGGGTAAGTCGGTGATTTTAGTGCCGTCCGAATCCATAATATCAGTGTTTTTCTCACCCAACCCGCGTAAAAATCCCTGGCCAAATTAGTACCTTCTGTTTTTTGACAAACAGGTCGTGTGGTAATTTAATTGCCGTCTGAATCCACATCTCTGAGTTTACAAGAGATTCAAAATTCACGGTTTAAATCCTTTTTGATCACTGCCGAGCACCGTACGCAAGATGTAAACTTTTATTACTGAAATGCTGGAAAGTATTTACAAGAACAATATTTCATCGCAGCTCCACCTCAGCGAACAAAAATGGGAAAGAGAAGAAGGCACGTAAATTTTTGAAAAGGTTATTGTGGCAGCAATATATGTTACAATTTTAAAATATGTAGGCTAGGCTATTATAGGCTATTATAGTTTGGATTATTTTTTATAATATCCAATAATCATAATAAATTGCAATTTCAACTATTTCTGAAGTGCTTCATTTATAAAGATCACCGCTTTCTCACATAAACAGCCCCTGCACGAGAGAATAATTGATTCTCGAGCCATCGATATCAAACAATTCAGCACCATCGCCACGGACAGCACCGGGTAACGTCGCACGTAAGAAGGTATATCTTAAGCAGCTTCCTAAGGTATGGTTCGGGGAACACACTTAGGAACATAAACAACTTTGGTAAGATATATCTTTCGAGCTTTCTTAGCGTGCTAAGAGTGAGCGTTATCGGGAAACCAGGCCCAGATTATTTTCTTTCAAAATATGAACATATTCAGACATAAAAATTTAATAATTAATCAAACAAGGATAAATGCAGAATTAAGAGAAAATATATTTCAGTAAAAAGGCTAAATGTATTTGATCCACAAAATCCTTTAAGAACATAAATTAATCGTTTTGGCAATTACTTTGGATTTAACTTGTATAACCATCATCGTTTTTTTCTCACAGGACATCAAAAGCAGAAGGTACTAAAAGAAAACACTCTTATAAAACACATTTCAGGGATCGTGACTGATCTGCAATAGCCATCTTCATTCATGACACGTAAAAATATACGTCATATTTCCACTTCAGATTTACAAGGAAGAGGGGGGATATCTAGTGACTGATTGTACAAATTAGTCTATTTAACCCAAACCTTGAAAACTAACTAACTGACTACTGTAAATAGGTTAAATGTGGTTTAAACCCATTGTCAATTAAAGACGTGTCATGAATTGAGAATGAACTTCTCAGTTCATTACTATCAAACAATTTACGTTCAGTAGTTTGCAGCTGTCTAGGACTACAGATTAAAATAATATGTTCTTGATTTGATAAATACCTGTCAAGAAAGATGAAAAGATAGACACATCTTCATAGTTCCAGATTAAACAGTAACATGTAAATGTAAATTTAAAATGTTATTGAACAAAGAATTTCTACTCTATTAACCCTAACCCTAACACTTAAAAGGAAAGTTTATACAAAATTTAAAATTCTGTCATTTCATCAGTTACTCATCTTTGTGTCATTCCAAAGCTTTTATGACTTTCTTCTGTGGAAGACAAAAGAAGATGTTCTGAAGGTATCTTTATTTTATATTTTTAAACAATGTCTGCATTCAGCAAGACACAAAACAGCATTCTAATCTGCATCCAGGTAAATTGGTAGAATTGCAAATATATCATAATTGTTTGTTCACATTCACATGCAATTATGATTTCTAAGCATCCTAGACATAAATGATGAACAATCGTCTACAGTCGACACTTAATCTTTATAATCTAGAACTGCGTCTACCGTCGACAACTGGCTTTAAGTCGGATAACATCTCGTCCCATAACACTATGTTGTGTCTAGTAAGTGTCTAGTAAGCTTCACTAACTAACTTGCAGCAATAACCAGACTTCAGCAAAATGCCCTTTAAATGCTTTAATCACGGCCGGGAGAGTTCTCGAGCATTTCTCAGAGAATCTCTATCAGAAAGAAGAATACATCAGGTTTTTATAGGATAGAGACATATACAACAGTAATATTAATTTTGACATATTACTCATGGTCACCTTCCTTCAATATGATTGGTTTAATCTGTGCAAAACAAGCTCCCATTTCACCCTCTGTTACTGGCAGAGCAAATTTAGATCTAGAGATTTAAAGGTTAGAAGTTCATTTGATTACTCAATATGTCATGAGACTATTATAGACTATTATATGTTTGATATTGTCTAGCCAGCATCTCAAAATTTCCACTGGTTTTGGCACACCAACAATCTTCTGAGTACATTTTGTTCAACTGTTAGAATGTTTGGCCTAAAGGAGAAGTGAGGTTAGATGTTAGAATTATATGTTATGATTAGTTTAAATTACAGTTTACTATTTTATTTATTAAAAAATCCATCACATTTGTATTCCTCAATCAATTCATTATTAACAACATAACAATTTTTATTTTTTTTTATTTTTTTTATTTCCCATACATTCTTTGTAAAAAATTGTATAGGGTCGCTAACGACCCAAGGTGTGTAACAGTGTAAGTACAGTATACCTTTTCTGCACTACAGTAATTGAATATTTTATGACCTTTATTATATGTTTGATACACAATGATGAAGTGACGTTGCACTGATAGTTACAGCAGGCAGAAAACAAAAGAATAGGACGTATCATCAGCAAAACTTGAAATGGCTCACGATTTACTGCAGAGCAAGTACTGAACACAATCAAATATTAGTGTCACTGTCACTCGATGATGGATCAGGTGAAGAAGCTGTCAGTGATCAAATATTGATTTTGAAGATGTTGAAAATGATAGTTTTGAGAATATGTTAGATCGCAAATATGAGCCAGATGCTGAATGTTCTGGGAAATGAGCTCTGATGAGGACTTTGATGATGGTATAAAACATCTGCTCAAACCAAACTCTCCCAAGTTCCAAAATGGTAACAAAATATGTTTTGATTCTTCTGTAATTGTTACTCTAATATTGTCACAGTTGTGTTTTGTCTGAGTCTTGTAGTCCGAGTAGTCACATGTCTTCCTTTGTTCTGTCTTCCCGCCACTCCTTGGTTTCCATGGTAACCTTCATTAGTTAATCTGTCACACCTGTTTCCTCATTAGTCTTGTCAGCTGTGTCTCATTTCCCTGATCTGTTTCCCTATGCATTTAAGCCCTGTGTGTTACCTTGTTCATTTTCTGATCTCTGTTGTATTAAGTGTGTACCTTCTGCCTGTCTTCTATGTACCTGTTTGAGTTATATTGTGAGTAAAAGTTTGCACTTTTTCACAACATGCCTGACCAACCAGAGAATCTTCACGTCATGCCTGCCATAGTGATGGCAAAATCGAGGCCTCGTGAACCAATGAAACAGTTGAACCAAATGTGCCATATTGTTTCGAGGCTTCGAATCAATCCGACACCCGTCTCAACGGTGACACCTAGTGGTCACTTGCAGGTGTTGATCTGAAACAACCTTGACGAGCCATTAAAAAAAGTTGTTTTTTTATTATTATAATGTTCTAATATGTGAAGCTTGTAACCTATAGGCTCCTCACTGTGCATAATGTTATTTTGGTCATGAAAAATGAATATTAATAAAAGAAATCAAGCCACAATGTCTCACTTTTTTAGAGATTTTTATTCAAAAATATTAATTTATCTGCTGTGGAAGGACTTAGCCTACTTCTTTTTTTACAGATAATTTCTCCAGCCTTTGAAAAAATCCTCTCACAAAAACCCACGAGGTCAAAATGCGTTTATTTCACTTTTATACAGATGTGCGATTGTGTGGTCTGTTCCCGACCGTTCCAATCAAACGCTGATTCGGCGGACCACACCTGATGAAACACTTAGTGAAACACTTCGAGGCTTCGTTTGGTCATAGTCACGTGACATGGGTGTTTCGAATCACGCTTCGGATCAGTGTTTCGACACATCTGCGCTTCGGGATCTCGCAAAGCTTCGGAACGACTGTTTCGCTTCAGCCATCCTTAGCCTGCCATTAGTGATGGCAAATGAGGCTTCCTGAACCACTGAGACCTCGCAGCCCATTGCTTCAGCCAAAGGTTCATTATCAAAGCTTCATTCAGCATTGCTCACTAGTGACACCTAGCTACTGTGCAAAGAAATAGCAGAATTAATTAATTAATTCTGAACCAGTGTAGACAGTTTTAGTGCAGTGTTGTGCTTATTGGACTGGGGATATAGAGGAGCAACCTGCAACACTGCAGTTTGGGGTGGGTGAAGGAAGGATTACAATATATTTTTATTGAGAAACAGATTTATTTCAAGTGTGTTGGGGTTTAGATGATTCTTCCTCGGACAAAATCTCTCCAGCCTTGGAAAAGATCCTTTCACAAGGAACAGAGGATGCAGGGGAACATACAAATGCCAGTGCCAGCTGGTATAAATGAGGACACTGATGCTTCTGTTGAGACAGGGGAGGATTTCCTCTTTCTTGCTGGCTCCATTACCAGGAATAAGGAAGAGGTCACAAAAAGCAAACAAATCCAAAAGGGTAATCCAAGTCAAAAAGCAATCCAGTCCAGATCCAAAAATCCAAAGCAATCCAAATAATCTTAAATAATTAATATAACAATACTATGATATAGCTACTATAATTAATAATAACAATATACTATAACTATTCTAACCTGATAATGTAATAATATACAGCCCTAACACATATATGACACAATAACGACAATGACAATGATAGTTATCTAACTCTCTGACACTACTACAACTGCTTCTACTACTCCTGACAACACCCACAAGGTGGCGCGAGATTCGAACCCCCTTTTTCCGGAAGCAACACTCAGACCGAACCGATGACGTATCCACACAAACTGAGGCCTCGTTTGTCATTAGTCAACACAAGCCTCGAATCGCGGCTTCATCTGGCACACCCATTTTTTCTCGACACAAGCTCCGACGCCTCGGTTCAAATGTCACATCACTACCTGCCATGCCTGAGCCCTTGTCTTCAGCCAAGAAGGCCGCCGCCTCGCCGCCTGAGCCCTCAGCCAGGATGGCCGTCGCCACGCCAATACCTGTTCTTGTCCCAAGATCTGTTCCTGTTCCTTAATCTGTTCCTGTTCCTAGACCTGTTCCTGCCCCAAGGACTGTCCATATTCCCAGATCTCACTGCATGAAAAGTGGGATTTTCGTCAGTAAGCGGCACTGTAGATTGTCGTGGAAGTTCAGGTTTACGGCTGCACACGGTAATTTGCAGGCAACACCGAAAACTGACGTGAATTGTCGGAAATTGACGTGGACCTTGCTTGGCAGTTGTCCCCCCATGACCCCCCTCCCCCTAATTCTAGGGGAGGCTTTAACATGTAAATGAAAATTCTGTGAGCTATACAAATGCAAATCAGGGCAGGGGGAGTTTTACCCCAGGTAACATTTTTCTAAAAGGTATTTACTTCATTCTAAGAAAGTCTCTGGTATAAATAGATCAGGCTCAGTATAGCCTAATTATAGACTCTTAAATTTTAGCTTAAATTGATATATTTAATGAAAGTAGCTAGATTAGTTACTATGTGTCATTAGCAATAGCCAATGTTATGTAAAAAAGACACAAAACCATTTATTTCAACAATTAATTTCAATCAGGCTTTGCCACAAAGGTAAAATGTGCATTCCATGCAAACAGCATCACAATCTCCTAGAGCTCAACCACTGTGCATAATACAACTGTTCACGAACAGAAGATTGTATAGCTTTCTTGCATCTTCAAATTTACTGTAAACTGTTTCTACAATTTCTTGTTTTTTGTGTTTTTTTTGTTTGTTTTTTTTTAACTAGTGAAATCTAATTTTTTCTTGTGAAATCTCTTCAAACAAGGCAAACTTTTTTCTTAATCAGACTTTTATCTGTTTAATTGTGCTTCCATTGACCGCTGTCACTTATTTTAAACAGCAGTCAGAATAAAACCCCAATTTCAAAAAGCATAGTTTGCTTCCAGTGTGTATTTCTTCAATTTCACCCGGTTGAATTTTTTCTCCTTTATTGTTTAATTTTACTGTGACTTATGTTGTTCTTATTAACATCACTCTCATTTAATTGTTTTCCAGGTGCCTTTAAGACATATTATGCGACAGTGCGCAGGAGCTTCAGGTACAAAGCGAGAAGCGAGTCGAGCGAGAAGAAAGAGGGTAAGATTTATTAGATTCGTTTTTGGTCAATGTGACTATTTTTCAGGTGCATTAATAGATGTGTGTTGTCCATACGCAGTGCATTGCGCAGTACTGATTGTCTTTATTGTTTTTTACAGCTGCTAGAAGCGAGACAGAGTGTGCTAGCTGAGGATGAGGTGGGCCTTCGGAAGTGCGCTACCATAGACCTGATGTCTGATGAGGAAGACAGCATCGTCGGCGGGGTGTCTGGATGGATTGTGCGACCTCCGTCCTTTCGCAGCCAGGAGCTCACCGAGCTCTGTGCCACGCTGCAGTCGAGATTAGAGGCGACTCCAAAGTACAGGGCAACGCACCACAGACGTCTGCAAAATGGACCGAATTCAGACAGAATGCCGCTAGTTACCTATAGCTCTGAAGCAGAAAACAGACACTTCACGGTGCTGTAGGATTTTGTGCTTCTCATGAGCTTCCCATTTGTTGTGTGGGCAAATCTCCTATGCTTTGTACATATATGATATATGATATTAGTTGTGTGTTTGTTTTTGTGCTAATAAAGCTCTTTCTTTGAATAAACAGCACGTCCCTGGCAAATTTTCCTTTCCTCAATAAATTCATTCATGTCCTTGATGATGGTAATAGACCCTTTTACAGCCCACGTGATCAAATAGTTGCACGCGCATTTTGGCAACGGAAGTGGTGTTTTTCCCCACTGGCTCTAACGTGTTGGCACCTCCGAAAGTTTATCAAAACGGTTTCCCAGCATCAAAATGTCTGGTTGTTGCGTTTACGGTTGCACTAATCGATATTCCACCAAGGGGCTTAAGTTTTATAGGATTCCGACAGGATCACGGCCGTTTCAGAATAGTGGCTGCAGGCGATTAAATGTGTTGATTGGAGCGAGGACATAATAAAAAATGCTCGCGTCTGTTGTTTAATCCGCTCGCGTAGCTTGACACGCTGCTGATTCTCGCCATACTTCCGTTGCCAATATGCGCGCGCATACGTCATCGTTGTGTACAAACAGTAAAAGGGTCTATAGTGTAGTCCATAGGATAACAATGACATGAATATACATCATAACATCACATATATATATATATATATACATATAATTATAATTTTGGGGTGGGGTTTAAATTTAAAATGACCCAGGGTCACCAATAGTAACAGGTCTGCCAACCAATCACGAGTGATTTTTCTTGTTTAAATGTAGTGGTTTCAACCAATACCAAGTGAGGAAATTCAAGCCATTCTCTGGCAAGGCGCGGGCGCTGCTATTCATATGCAAATTAGAGCCATTAGCACCTCCGCGAGCTCTCCACATATGTCATGGTTCGTTTCCATCAATATGTGGCACAGACGAACGCGACGTTCACAGGCTGTAAATTGTCGTTAACTGCCGAAAATTATGGAGATTTCCGGCCGTTTACGGGGACGAAAATCCCACTTTTCATGCAGTGTCTGTTCCTGAGCCCTGAATTCCCTCCCAGCCTCCCTCTCCCACTATCACCATTGTGTTCTGTCTGAGGCCTAGTCCACACAGACACGGGTATTTTTATAACCGGAGTTTTTCCTCCTGCGTTTAAAAAAATAATCCCGTCCACACATGCTCGGTTTAAAAAAAATCTCTACCTACATAAAAACGCAAAAACACGCTATCAAGCGCTGTCAAGAGCATGCCACACCAGCAGGCGGCGATATAACCCTAATCGTAAAGCCACGTTGGCCAATCAGAAGCCTGAATCAGAAGCAAAAACCCCGGTTTTACTGTCTACACGACAACACTGCAACCGGTGTTTCTGAAAATCCTCACCCTGGCAGGGGTTTCAAAAATGTTTGGTTTCAGTGACCTGGGGCTCGTTCTTCGTACGTTGCTTATTACATCCGAGATCAAATGACACATCCAAGATGATATCATCGTGCGAATCATGATCTGGCTAACTCGGTTCTTCGAACACACTTGCCGGATATGATTAGTATCGCTGGATTGAGTTATCTGAGATAATTGCGCGTTCATGTGCTGGTTTAAAAGGGGATATGTATCGATAGTAGAAACATTGATCAGCAACGCTGCTATTGGCTGTTCAGCATGGCCAAAGAGCGCGCTCAGTTTTTCTCCTCAGCAGAGCAAGAACTAATAGTCGAAGTTTATTCAGAATTTTAATGTTTAATCAAAACGCCAGGGAACACCTCAAAGTCTGCAAAAGCCAGGAGAGAGGGCTGGCAAAAAGTAGCAGACAATTTAAATCTGTTAGAAGTGGCCATGTTAGATGTTTTTATCACTTATTAGCCTATATTTTTGTATTTTAATAATTGCATAATTACTTTGTTCATTGTAATGTCAGTCACCACACTAGAACATGGGAACAAATAAAAGTGAAGTACAAAAATATTCTACATAATGGTAATTTTCAGTTATATTATAGTCTATTTTATAAAAGGCACTGTTAAATAAATGGTTGTCTGTTTATAAAAGCAACCAAGAAAAAGGCTGAGAAAAAAAGAAAGAAAATATCTTAGTAGCCTACACTGTAAAATAATTTTGCTGCATTAAATTAAGGCTGTATAGTCATTTCAACTGTTAAATCTTGAGTAATGATGAATTGCTTTGACTTGTGAAAGTGAAAACTGATAAACTTATGTTAATGTAAAAATATTTTGCCATGAGTTATTTTTCCCCAGTGTAGTTCATTGTAAAGACATTGTGTTTTCCTCTTTTGTGCACTTTTACATAATACACCAACACTTGTATCTGTTCCCAAGAAAGTGGTGGCTGAAATATGTGCAGTAAGTGGACATTTTCTAACTTTCCAAAGGAAAGAAAGTATAAGACTTTGTAATGTCCATTTGTTTCCATTGCACTGGAAAGTGAATAAACCCTCTCAGATAACTGTCATATGGAGGAACTAGCCTACCTGCAAGTGCATAAATAACTTAATTTATACTTGTATGCTTTATGGCTGCAATATAAGTTGCAGGATTCCACATCTACAGAAAGGCCTACAGAAGAGTCTGCACAGACAGAGGAGACATAGGCCTACAGGTGGGCAGTGTATAGCCAACTTTTCCTTTTTATTTGTTGCATGAGGCATGTGTCTAATATCTCTTGTTGCAGGCACTTGACCACTGGCTTTTCTTTACAAAGAACAATTGAAATAAAACTCAAGGAACTAAGCATATTTGTCTGAAAAGTGTTTTTTTGTTGTTGTTTTTTTGGCAATGTTGTATAATATGGCACATGCAACAATGTCACAGGCCCTGTCAGGTGTGCAACCCCTCAGACTTTTCAGACACTGAAATCTTCCCTTTAGTTAGCCAAAGTTCATTTCATTGTGTGCCCTTGTCCTGGCTAGAGCTGCATTGTAAATGGTTTGGGTCAGGGAATGGGGTCATAAAACACCTGTCTGCAGGCAGGAACATGTCATAATCACCTATAAAAAATGCAGTTCTGGATCAGCATAAGTGTATGTACAGTGAGCTTGATATTTAATTGTGGAACTTTCCTTACCACTTTCAAATAATGTGCATGAATGTGAATCTCTGAAAATTATTAAGTCATGCACAGATCCTTGCCATTTTGCTTTCACATTTGTGATATGGAAGATTTTAGTCAACTGCCTTTTTTTTATTTGATATAATATTATTAATCTGGAATATTAAGAATCACAATAGTAACTGGGCTGCACATTTGCATTGTGAACCCCCTTTCTGTTCACATAATCCCCTTCATTGAGGCCTTGATGGCAGTCTATGGTCTAGCCTATATAGTCTATGGTACCAATCACGTTAGTGAAGCCTGAGTGACACATACTGTAATCGGCATGGTCATGATTGCATGATCTTCATAAAAAAATTATGATAGCCTTAAAAAAACTGCTTTACAGCATTGGGTCTTAATTAGTTGGAAATGCCACAAAAAAACCAAAACTTTTTTTTAAAACCTAAAAGCGCCAGGTAAACTCCGAATGACACGACAAACACCACTTTCCATCAAGTTCGCGCATCTCCAATAGTGTAAAGGAAAGAGCCGCAAATAATCTTAGGGCAATGTAAACAGTTTGTGGTGTAGTTAAAGCCCGACTCCGACAAGTCGAAAATAAATGTGCGTTTCCAACAAATTAATAATGTAAACGACAATCTCACGATTCACGAGAAAAAATATATCTCTCAGAAAGTGCACTATCGCGCTGCGCTGGACTTCCCGTATCAGCTCCGCTTATGAAGGCGCGATCTAATCCTGTTAACATGAAATAAGCCTGCTCCCGAGCAGGTTTAAGATTGCGCACCTGTTGCTATGACAGCAAGTCCAGGATGAGCTTCGAAGAACCAAACAATCCAAGATCATGCCAAATCGCCAACAATCAAATCCAGCTAACTGAGTTAGCGACGTACGAAGAACGGGCCCCAGATCCGGGAGGGGAAAATACCCAGAGATGCTGCAATACTGAAACTTGCTTTTTGTTTGAAGTTTTGTTTGAAAAAGACTTTGATTTTGATTGAATTAAAGAAAGGTTAATAAAGAAAAATAAATAAAGAAATATGGAAACAAGATAAATAGATAAATATTGTTATCCTGAGATTTATGAATTTTTACATTTTGAAATAAATTAAACATTGCAGAAATTGTTAAAATGATCAATCATAATAATAGGAATATGCACATGTGAAATACTCTGTGATAATTGGGAAATTTTGAATCATAAAGAAACTTTTATGAGTTAGACTTTAATTATGTATTTATGTAGATGAGATATATAAAGCTGAGCAATAGAATTTAAGCAATTCACTACTTTTGAATTTAGGCAATCACTTAAAGTAATGAATAAATAATAAGATATAGGGCCCTATTTTGCACCCAGCGCAACTGACTTTGTACACCGACGCATGTATCATTCCTATTTTGCACCCGCGCAAAGCAGACTCACAGTGTGTCTACGTTCAGTAGCTACGCTGGAAAAGTTGTTACCATTCAGATTTAATGGTATTCCACTCCTAATATATGTTCCCCATTCAGTTCATAAACTGCTATGGCAGACAAAAAGGTATAATTCTCTGGCCAGAGAGGGGTGTATGAATGTGTGTGAAAGATGGTGTTCTGAGAAACACAGAGACAAATTGTCAATCAAAACAGCTGAATCTAAATTTATAAAGTGGGCCCACAGGGTAAAATATGACCCACAGGGTAAAATATGACCCACAGGTTAAAATATGACACACATGGTCAAATATGACCCCACAGGGTAAAATATGCCCAATAAAATAACGGCCATGGATGATTTTGGCTAACTATCGTGGCCTGGGATTATTGTTTTGGCAGAAAGAAACAATGCCACACCTGCACAGCGTATAACTTTGGGAAGGCAGAGAGCAAGCAAGCTTGCCCTGTCCACCAGAGTGCGAATTACCCCACCATAATTGGGGGGTACTGCCCCTTCACTTCTTCTATGACCATCATGGTCCACTACCATATAAATCCCCACCGTGATCGCCAAGTGCAACATGTGTTGTGCAACACACATACAAGGTCTAAACATGCGACAAACTGAAAATCAGTAGGCTACAGAATATCTCATTGTTATTATATATCCAAAAGAGAACTGTTTTGATCAACTCCCAAAAGTTAGAAGTTAAGTGCACTGAAATACCATTCTAATTACTAGTAAAAGTAATACCTTTACAGCTTTATTGACCCTATTGTAAAAGTTGCTCATGACAAAAATACTTGGGTATATTGAAGTAACTTTCCACAACACAGGTGAATTATCAGTTCATGCATTCCCTGAAAAATTAACCCATGACTTTGGCGCTGCTATCACCATAATCTACTTTTTTACAGAACAAAAACATTTAAGCCTACAAAAACATTTAGTAGCATTAGACTTCAACAACTGCATGTTACACTGTTAAATTAAAATAAATTGTTGTCAAAATTCCTATCGATTTGATGCCCTTGACCTCTCGTTTAAAATGTAAAAACAGATAGTCTTTAGGATCAGCTGAATATATATTTCTATGTTAAATAAAAAAATTTCAGGTGTGATAATGTTGGCCTATAGCTCTTATCCATGTTTTAGATCTTGTAACATATATGAACTGTCTCTTATGTTTTATTGCATTTTTGGTTCAGTCCTGTGTCTTAGTTTTCCTGAGTTGTCATTAGTCATCTAATTCACCTGTCATCCATTAATTATCTTATTAGCTCCCTTTGTTTGATCTGTTTACTTAGGCCCTGTTTACACAAAGGGAAGACATATATTTCTCTGCGGTTTGGCCTCTCATTTACACGAAACCCCTGTTTTTATCACAGAAAATGATCATTTCTAAAAACTCTGGCTAAAGTGGAGATTTCTGATAACGCCGGTTATGTGTTGCCGTGTCAACTGGGAGAAACGGGGTTTTAGGTTCTCAAACGTCACATTATGCGATTCTGATTGGCTTGCATGGCTTTATCCTTTTCCCTACACTGCCACCCATAGGTTTGGCATAGTTATGATGGCGCTCGACAGCATATTTATGCCGGTTGATGTAAATGACAACTGTTTTGAAAACGATGTTGTGTGCACAATGTTATAATTGAAAACGGAGGGGGGTAAATATTTGTTTCTCTAAATACCTGGCTATGTGTAAATGTGGCCTTAAGTTCTGAGTTTTCTGTCATGTGTTGTCTGTCTTTGTCGAAGCTTGTTTGTACAAGTGGTTATCTACTGAGTTTTGTTATTAAAGTTTGTTCCCTGAACCATTCCTCACGGTGCGAATTTATTCAGCCACGTTTCGTGACACATCTGTGGTTAATTAGTACCATAATATTTGTTTTGAGGACATAACAATAATTTAATTCATTTTGTTTTTTATTTTACTAGAAGCAGAAACCAGGCTCAAAAATACAAGCAGGATGATGGCCTTAACAGACTTAAGAGGCAGCGTGTGGATACCTTGAAAATATACTCCAAATAGACCTCCTTAATCAAAAAGAGGAACAGAAAAATGCAAATGAGAAAATTAAATCTTGCCATATCTTCATTTACAGATTAATGTTTGACATGCCACCCACAACTGTGCAGAAAGACAATGTTAAGCAGTGCCGGTCCTATACTGCTCAGCGTGGCCAAAGAGCGCGCTCAGTTTTTCTCCTCAGCAGAGCATGAACTAATAGTCGAAGTTTATTCGGAATTTTAATGTTTAATCAAAACGCCAGGGAACACCTCAAAGTCTGCAAAAGCCAGGAGAGAGGGCTGGCAAAAAGTAGCAGACAATTTAAATCCGTTAGAAGTGGCCATGTTAGATGTTTTTATCACTTATTAGCCTATATTTTTGTATTTTAATAATTGCATAATTACTTTGTTCATTGTAATGTCAGAGTCACCACACTAGAACATGGGAACAAATAAAAGTGAAGTACAAAAATATTCGGTAACACTTTATATTACGACCCGCAAACAACTGCGTAAGTAAACCGAAATCACGGTGTACGTTTCTGTAATTATAGTGTACTTCCGTGTAGGTATAAGGGAACAATATGTTAAGTTTTGGGTAATAAAGGGGTACAACCAGATATACAAGCAAATTATTTATAATGTAATTATTTTGAAACTAACAGGTACCTATTCTGTTAATATATTCCAGGCAAAAATTGTACGTCTGTTGTATATAAAAGTTTTTATCACATTTCTGGCAAAATATGTTCTTGTGCAATGTAGTTACAGGGTAATTTTGACATCTGTGGGTTGTAAATTAAACTTTATATATATATATATATATATATATATGCACAGTATGATAAAAATTGAATCTAAAACAATTTTATAAACACCTGATTTCGAAAAACATGGGCAATGCTATTTATTGGCTTTTCTTACTAAACTACTTAACGTTAAGCCAAAAAAATTAGTTTCTGCTATGATTTTAATTTTGACCATGTAGTACTTAGTACTTACCTTATCACATTGTATTGCAATGACACTTAAATGTCAGGGCAAATATACTGTGTAATTAAAAGTTTTTTGTTTTGTTTTTCTTAATAAGAGTACCTTTCTCTGTAATTACTGTGCAAATAGTGTTGTTTCGTATTGTTACATAGTAAGTAGTGTTTGTTACCCGTTTCAACTGTGTATTTACAGGGTAAGTGTAACTCCTGCGGGCTGTAAATTAAAGTGGCGCTTGTTACCCCCTTGTTCTGTGTAGTTACAGGGTAAGTGCAGTAAATATACAATAAAGGATCCCATTTAATTTCTGACTTTTATTTTACAAAAAAATTTCAAAACACTTTTTTATCTTAATAAAACATTGTCTTTTCTACAGTATACTCAAACAACAAAGTAACACATTATATCCCCCCATTATATATATTTTTTCAAAATCAGGTGTTTATAAAATTGTTTCAGATTACATTTTTATCATACTGTGCTTACATACAGCCATATATATATATATATATATATATATATATATATATATATATATATATATATATATATATATAAAAGTTTCATTTACAACCCACCAATGTCAAAATTACCCTGTAACTACATTGCACAAGAACATATTTTGCCAGAAATGTGATAAAACCTTTTATATACAACAGACTTACAATTTTTGCCTGGAATATATTAAAAGAATAGGTACCTGTTAGTTTTAAAATAATTACATTATAAATAATTTGCTTGTATATCTGGTTGTACCCCTTTAGTACCCAAAACTTAACATATTGTTCCCTTATACCTACACGGAAGTACACTATAATTACAGAAACGTACACCGTAATTTCAGTTTACTTACCAAGTTCTTTGCAGGTTGTATATCTGCTTGTTACCCCTTTATTACCCAAAACTTAACATATTGATCCCTTATACCTACACGGAAGTACACTATAATTACAGAAACGTACACCGTAATTTCGGTTTACTTACGCAGTTGTTTGCGGGTCGTAATGTGTTACCAAATATTCTACATAATGGTAGGCTAATTTTTAGTTATATTATAGTCTCTTTTATAAAAGGCACTGTTAAATAAATGGTGTTTGTTTATAAAAGCAACCAAGAGAAAGGCTGAGAAAAAAATAGAAAAGATCTTAGTAGCCTACACTGTAAAATAATTTTTGCTGCATTAAATTAAGGCCGTATAGTCATTTCAACTGTCAAATCTTGAGTAATGATGAATTGCTTTGACTTGTGAAAGTGAAAACGGATAAACTTATGTTAATGTAAAAATATTTTGCCATGAGTTATTGATCACATTTTCCCGAGTGTAGTGCATTGTAATGACATTGTGTTTTCCTCTTTTGTGCACTTTTACATAATACACCAACACTTGTATCTGTTCCCAAGAAAGTGGTGGCTGAAATATGTGCAGTAAGTGGACATTTTCTAACTTTCCAAAGGAAAGAAAGTATAAGACTTTGTAATGTCCATTTGTTTCCATTGAATAAACCCTCTCAGATAACTGTCATATGGAGGAACTAGCCTGCAAGTGCATAAATAACTTTACTTAATTTATACTTGTATGCTTTATGGCTGCAATATAAGTTGCAGGATTCCACATCTACAGAAAGGCCTACAGAAGAGTCTGCACAGACAGAGGAGACATAGGCCTACAGGTGGGCAGTGTATTGCCAACTTTTCCTTTTTATTTGTTGCATGAATCATGTGTCTAATATCTCTTGTTGCAGGCACTTGACCACTGGCTTTTTTCTTTCTTTTTTTGGCAATGTTGTGTAATATGGCACATGTAACAATGTCACAGGCCCTGTCAGGTGTGCAACCCTCAGACTTTTCAGACACTGAAATCTTCCCTTTAGTTAGCCAAAGTTCATTTCATTGTGTGCCCTTGTCTTGGCTAGAGCTGCATTGTAACTGGTTTGGGTCAGGGAATGGGGTCATAAAACACCTGTCTGCAGGCAGGAACACGTCATAATCACCTATGAAAAAATGCAGTTCTGTTAGGATCAGCATAAGTGTGTGTACAGTGAGCTTGATATTTAATTGTGGAACTTTTCTTACCACTTTCAAATAATGTGCATAAATGTGAATCTCTGAAAATTATTAAGTCACGCACAGATCCTTGCCATTTTGCTTTCACATTTGTGATATGGAAGATTTTAGTCAACTGCCTTTTTTAATTTAATATAATATTACTAATCTGGAATATTAAGAATCACAATAGTAACTGGGCTGCACATTTACATTGTGAACCCCCTTTCTGTTCACATAATCCCCTTCATTGAGGCCTTGATGGCAGTCTATGGTCTAGCCTATAAGCCTGAGTGACATATACTGTAATCGGCATGGTCATGATTGCATGATCTTCATAAAAAATTATGATAGCCTAAAAAATAAAATAAAAAATAAAAAAACTGGTTAAAAAAAAAAAAACTGCTTTACAACATTGGGTCTTAAGATGCTTGGAAATGCCACAAAAAAACCTAAAACTGTTTTTTAAACCTAAAAGCGCCAGGTAAACTGTGACACGACAGACAGCACTTTCCATCAAGTTCTCCGCTTCTCCAATAGTGTAAAGGAAAGAGGCACTCGCAAATAATATTAGGGCAATGCAAACAGTTTGTGCTGTAGTTAAAGCCCGACTCCAACAAGTCAAAAATAAATGTGCGTTTCCAACAAATTAATAATGTAAACGACAATCTCACGAGTCACAAGAAAAAATATATCTCTCAGAAAGTGCACTATCGCGCTGCGCTGGACTTCCCGTATCAGCTCCGCTTATGAAGCCGGGATCTAATCCTGTTTACATGAAATAAGCCTGCTCCCGAGCAGGTTTAATCTTATGGACCTGTTGCTATGACAGCAAGTCCAGGATGAGCTTCGAAGAACCAAACAATCATGATCAAGATCATGCCAAATCGTCAACAATCAAATCCAGCTAACTGAGTTAGCAACATACGAAGAATGGGCCCCTGATACTGCGTTTCCGTGTGGACGAACGGCCGAACCGCGTAAAAAAAAGTCACGGTTATAAAAATATCACGTGTTCCTGCCACTCCTTGGTTTCCATGCCAACCTTCATTAGTTCATCTGTCACACCTGTTTCCTCGTTAGTCTTGTCAGCTGTCTCATCTCCCTGATCTGTTTCCCTATGCATTTAAGCCCTGTGTGTTAACTTGTTCATTGTTCAATCTCCGTTGTATTAAGAGTGTGTAGGCTACCTTCTGCCCGTCTTCTATGTACCTGTTTGAGTTATATTGTGAGTAAACGTTTGCAAAACTTTTGACTTTTTAAACTACTGAAAAACTACTGTGGAAGAGACGTACCTTTATCAGGATCGTTGAGCTGGAAGATGTTGGGTTGATCCAGATCATCCGGCAGAACAACCATCCAGCCCAGAACCGACACTTTCTTACACGCCCGAGACTTGTACTGTTTTCAGGAGGAACATTTCAGACGTGTTATCTTTATTTAGCAGTTCTTCCATTTCAAATGATTCGATTTTTTTCTTCTTAAAAGAATCACATAAACCTCCATCAATGTTTTGACAATTTTTTTTTTTTTAATAATTTTTTTTTTTAAATGAGGAATTGCTCTGACATTCTTTTAGCCTGTATCATGGCAGAAACACTTACATGTTTCCGCTCAGCGGCTCGCAGGGCTTTAGATCTGTAGAATATCAGAGTCGAACCACACAGTGAGATCCAGTACCGGCTCCATGAGGCAAGCTAGAACAAGCATAAAATAAAACATCACACAGAATCCACATACACTACGATTTAAAAAATAAATTAAATAAACTGACACTTATATTCAGCAAGAATGCATTCATTTATTCAAATATGACTTTAAAGACTTTAATGTTACAAAAGATTATATTTCAAATAAATGCTTTTGAACTTTCTATTCATCAAAGAATCCAGAAAAAAATGTATCACGGTTTCCACAAAAAAACATTAAGCAGCAAAAACTGTTTTCAACATGACAATAATCAGGAATGTTTCTTGAGCAACAAATCATCATATTAGAATGATTTCTGAAGGATCATGTGACACTGTGACATTTTACAATATATTACAATAGGAAAAAAACAATTTGAAATTGTAATAATATTTCACAGTATTACTGTACTTTTGATTAAAATCAGAAAATCAGTCTTAGTGAGTATAAGAGACTACTTTCAAAATATTACAGACGTTACACTTTTGAACGGTAGTGTGCATACATACAGTACATACTGAACAGTAAATAACTATATAACTGCACAGAGCTGGGCAATACTGGCTATGAGTTTTTGGCAATATTAATAATTGTGTTAAATTAGTTCAAAGCTGTCATTGGAAAATATGTCTTGATTATTTTAATTTCAAGGGAAATCTTTTGGATATTCTTTCTAGATACATTGTTTCAAAGAAGGCACACAGCAGAGTTAGATTATGGCCTGTTTTTGTAGATGTTGGTCACTAGATGGAGCGGTTGAGTCAATATTCAGCTCAAAGCCACAGGAACACCTGCTGGGAATTGTGAATGTTTTCTCAAACGTTGAGCCCTGTAAAGCCCTGAAACCTCATGCAACCTTTAACCAAATAAAGTCGAAGCTACAAACTTGCCCCATTGCATCCTTTTTCTTTGTAAAGTATGTTGTCAAATCAGCAAACCAATATCTGGAGAGCTCTCCGTTTGTATTTCCATGCTCTAGAAGTATGAGATCTGCAGTTACTCATGTGTGCACCATTTCAAAGCAAATGCAGAAATATCATTATACGCCAAATATTGGAAAATGCTGAAAGATATTTAAAGGTCGAAGCACAGGTTACTAGTGGAGGAATATTGTTTTGGTAATTATGCGAGTTATGCTCATGATCGCAGATGATCACTTTATCAGTTCAAACTTTATTAATGACGCCAAAACTTTTCTAATAACAGATACATATATTTGAAAACTGAGCAGGGAAGTAGCTTATATCTGTTGTAGTTCTGACTTGTTGAAATCAATTGTTTTAAAGTAAGTTGGTTGGCAACGCTGACATTAGACGGCGGTTGCTAATATCAGATCAGGTATAACAGTGGAAACTATAACTTGGCAAGGCTATTTAAAGGCAAATACACCAAAGCTGGTTTAGAGAGTGGCATTGTTACCAACATAACCAGTGTTTTGTGAAACTAGTCAATGCACAGCAAATGTGCTGCTATGCAAAATATGTATTATTATGGAAAATATGTAATATATTGATGTTTTATTATGTGTACTGTTGCTTTTTCTTCATTTTGAGGCTTAAAGCCTTTCTTTCCTTTATTTATGTTTATGATGTAAACATGCATGGACAAATGATGAAAGTATGCAGTCAGGAAATCCGTAAAATATAAATAATTATATGAGGCTTAGTGGATTAGGGATTAGAGTTTGGAGTTTTATGAGGTCTTCGTTGAACACAAAAAGTTACATAGTGGAGACATTTCCCATAACTCTGTATTACAGTCATAATGTATCCTTATGTACCATTAGTCTTTTGAATCTGACCTTTGCTTCAACTCTCACCTTCTAGCTGTCTGTAAACCGTGTTGTTATTGTTTCTGTGTGTATTTGACTGGAATGTGATGTGCAACTGCAATCGCTCATGTCTTGGGCAAATATCTACTGTCCATTTATTATGTATGAACTGACTGTTTGTTCTTTGCTGTTATTGTGAAGCATCCTTGAGCTTGGGAAAGGCGCTATATACATGAAACATGTTATTATTAGTGTTTTGAAGCATCATCCCAGTGTGATGTGTTTTTACCGTAGGCTTCTTGCCCTCCTTCATCAGGGTTTTCCTCTTCACCGGCCCCTCCATCATGACGCCTGGCTCTCCGGGACTCACACTGGACTCTGCTACTGACGGACTGACAGTGGGAAAACACATCAGCTGAACACCTCGAATACAACAACCGACCCCTGTGTGTGTGTGTGTGTGTGTGTGTGTGTGTGTTCAGTGGACATATGGTGATAGTTGCTTCTCTAACCATGTAATGAGCCCTAAGAGAACAGAAGTTGCAGTGCACATCTGATCTGAGGATGCGATGGAGTAAAGATGAGCACGTGTGAGTGTAAAAAGGACAGAAAGATTCCCTTCACCAGCAAACACCCACTCAAAAGATACCGGCTCTGTGTCAAAACCCAGTGAGCTGCCTATAGGAAGCCTTTTAACTCGCTGACTCTCCATGTAAACACTGAAGGTCAACAGCCTTTCATATCTGAACTTCCAGTGAAGACCTACACTACCCATTTCTTTACTCTCTCAAACTACTGATATATTGGTAACACTTTACAATAAGGTTCATTAGTTAACTACATAAGTTAACATTAACTGATAATGAACTGCACTTATACAGCATTTGTTCATCTTTGTTAATGTTAATTTCAACATACTAATACTTTATTAAAATCTTGTTAACATTAGTTAATGCACTGTGAACTAACATGAACAAACAATGAACAGCTTTATTTTTATTAACTAACATTAACAAAGATGAACAAAAACAGTAATAAATGTATTGATCATTGTTAGTTCATGTTAGTTAATACATTAACTAATGTTTAATAAAGGAACCTTATTGTAAAGTGTTACCGATATATTTGCACATACAGTAGCGGCCCAAAGGTGATGTCCGGCTTAGGAAATTGGACATCTTGACACTTTATGCAAATATTATTAAAAATGTTTACAGAACGCATGCAAAAACAAGTGAGAACCAACGGAATATTAATAACGGATTATGTTGTAGTCAATGCTTTTTCCCGTGAGATCTATGCATTTTTTTGCATAATAGTAAAATAAAACCTGTAGCTGTAGGTTGCCAAATAATTAACCAAGTTTAGTGTTTTGTTCTTCACTCATATTTGGAAAATGTAAAAATTATGAAATATTTTCCTCATATTTTGATTGTTTAATTGAACTTGTTGGGAGATAAAAACAAATATCTGCTCTGGACATCACTTTTTGCCACTACTGTATCTGGATATATTTTACAATGAACTCCTTCATTTTACACTATACCATCATTGGACAGTCACTGTTGCAGTGTGTGGATTCGAGTCTCCTGTGTGTTTGTATCACACTTACATTGCTTCTAGAATCTTCACTCAAAGAAACCACAATCAAAGCACTTAAACGTGTTGTTGCACCGGATAAAAGTTTCTGAGGCTTTCAATCTTTTAGATGCCCAGATATGATCATCCTTGTGTGAGGGACCCCATCCTAACATTTAAAAATCAGACATATGCTTTCATTTATAAAGACCCAATTTATATTGTGTAACATTTATATTATAAATATGTGTAAAATATTATATAGAAAATATTTTGTTTCTATTACATTATATGATGTATTTTTGGACTAATTAAAGTACTGCTCTGTTAGATGTATTATTTATTTAAATTAATTATTTATTTTTTAATTTAAATATTATTATTTATAATATTATTTATTAGGGCCCGAGCACCGATGGTGTGAGGTCCTTATTGTAATTGGTCCCTATATTAACTTTATTAATTAATCTTAGTGTTATTGTTTATTTATTTATTTTACTAAGTTTATTTAGTTAGTTAGTTTAATCATGGTTTTATTATTTATTTAAACATAATTGTTATTGTTTATTTATTTTACTAAATCTATTTAATTAGTTTAATCTTCTTTTTTTATTTTTTAAAGAATAATTTATTTTTATATTTTATTTATTTAATGTTTTTGTTTGTTTTATTAATTATTTTAACCTAACTGCCATTGTCTATTTTAGTCAGTTAATTTATTGATTTAGTGTAATCTTGTTTTTTATTATTTGTTCATTTAATTTTTTTTACGCCCTAGCACTGCCTTGCCTCCCCTGTTCTGGATGACTGAATGTAAAAGTAAATGTGATATGAATGCTGCCCATGTACAGTGTTACTCCAGTTATGATTCTCCATCAGAAGGAAGTCTCTAGGTAGGCCCAGAGGACAGAGGACCATAAGACAGCTCATTAGGTTTGGGAACAGAGCTTTTCTCTTCTATATATACAGTAATTCTGGTCTATAAACATCCTGACATCTGGAAAAAGAGAAAACGGATGACAGACATGACAGTCTTTGGTCTAAACCCAAAAGAGAGGGAAAACTGGGATGTTAAAGAAGAAACGCTGCATGCCGAGACAGGTGACCCCGACGCCCCAGAGGAATGGAGAGGTGACCTTTGACCCCGTGGAGTTTGTACCTGTGGGCATGGCTGCGGTCTCTGGGGGAGTTGCGGTGAGGGACCCTCCAGTTAGGGCCCAGAGTCGAGTACATGCGGCCCCTGTTTGCACATTCGGCACAATCAGTTTAACGTCAGTGCAATTTGAGCCGACAACTGCACTCAAAAGAAATAATTAGGCCTAAATTTAGGGATTCGAATTGCATATACAATTTCCCTCTGTTTGAATTACACAACTTTAACATAAACAAACAAATAAACTTAATGTGATGAATATTTGTCTGTCATAATTAAAAGAAACGGGTAAGATTTCTGCACTAAAAAAAAAAAAACGGTTTATTATTAGCTATTTGCATCTTTTTGATTTTATTCACATAATCTAAAAATGCATTTATTCAAATTGAGTAGAATCAGCATAAATCTGTGCATTGTTATTCAGTGAAAAAGTATGAACTGTAAAAATATGGTTAGCTGTATTACAGCAAATAAAATGTATGAAACAAATTGGATTTATTGATAATAGATACATAAACCTAGTTATTGTGTATTTAAACACATTCATTTTATTAGTCCAATCATAGAAATATTACCCGTTTCATTTATGTATGACTGACAAATATGCATCACATTAAGTTTATTAGTTAAAATTGTGTAAATCAAATGGATGGAAATTGTAAATGCAATTCAAAAACATAAATCTTAAATGTAGGTCTAAATATATATAATTTTTTAAGTGTACACGGAGTCTCACTGACTAATGAAAAAATAATACAATTATTGAATCAGGTTGAAGGATAGTACACCCAACAATTAGAGTTTCTCATAATTTACTCACTTTCTCTTTTCCATGCAGTTAAAACATACAGTACAGTGATTACTTTCAACTTACAAAAACATCATTTCACAGTTCATTCGACTTATATTATATATTAAACACTATATATATATATATCAAGTCTTCTGTATTCATATGTTCCTGTGCAAACTTAAGACTAGTCGTAAATAGTGCAAATATTGAAATGCTTCATGGTGTTTAACAGCCCTTCGGTCACATGGAAAAGAGCTGCGTGAACATCTGCTAAACATTTCCTTTTGTGTTTCACAGAAGAAAGAAAGTCATACGGGTTTGGAACGACGTAAGGGTGATTAAATGACTTTTCATTGTCAGGCGAACTATCCATTTAAACCTTAAACTGTTCTGAGACCAGTTTTTGTTTGCTTTAGTTGTGTTATTGTGTTTTGCTGTATGTATATCTACGCTTTTCTGTGGAATGGACATAAATGGATGTTAAACATTTATAACGGGAAACGACAATTAAAAAACAACAGAAATAAGTACAGTTGAAATTTGAATGAAAAATTTAATTAAAAAAACATTCTTTTTAGAACTCTCATTTTTAACCTTAAGCATGAAAAGATACATGGCAGTTGATCATATGAAGGATTTATGGCAACACTTTACAATAAGGTTACCGACTAATGTATTGCTCATTATTAGTTAATGCATTAACTTGTAAACTAATGTGACCTTATAAAGGTTACCAGTTAGATTACCTCTTATTAGTAATCACAGACTTTTGGGCCATTTTCTAAAATAAAGTGCAATTGTAATAACTATAAATGATGCATAATAACATGCAACTAACCCTAAGCCAACCACTATTAACAAGACTAAACCTATAGTAAGTACATTTAGTTAATTATTTTTACTAAGTAATAAATGTTTAATTACACTGTAACACAGACACATTAAAATAAAGTGTAACCAAAAGTGTCACATTCACGCTAGGCCTGTGTACTTCCAAGTACTTCCACATGTATGTATGCATGCATTTATTTATTTGAAGTGGAGGGATAACACCCGGGACATGCAGTGAGTGTGTAAAGTGCATTTTACAGTAGACAGTAGTTTTTCCACAGTAGACTCTTCTGCCTGCACCACACCATGACACATATCAGGAGAGTTTTATATTATCGCAACAGGTAGAGATCCATCCGTGTTTGATATAGATCCGAGTCGCTAAAGACCCAAATATGTAATAAAGATTAGCGAGACATTCATGCATTTAAGGGTTAACATTAATGCACTGTGAACAAGAACATGATCATTTTTATTAACTAAGATTAACAAAGTGTAGGAAATGCTGCAAGAATATGTTGTTCGTATTAGTTATTGCATTAACTAACTTTAACAAAAGACATTATTGTAAAGTATTACCCAGGTTTTCATTGCACTTCTTGTGAAAAGCGTGAGCGTGCATCCAGTTTAGCTGTAGTCTGAATGTTTCATGTGGGACAGGCATGTCATTGTCACATCATAGATTTCCTGTTAGCACCTAACAGCCTTCTGTGTAGAAAAACAAAGTAAGACCTCACTATTTGATTATATCTGAAAGCATAAACATGCAATGTATTTTTTCAAAACACTGCTTTGGCCAAAACACAAACTTTGCATGAAAAGTAATGGATGACAGCTGTAAACTAATTCAAGTCTTTAACTTGTTAGTTAACCTTCATCCTTCCTGAATATTAATAAGGCACAGGAAGTGAGACCGTAACAGATATGCGTGAAAGCCCCCTCACTGACTGACATGCGGATAGATTCTGGTTCTGATAACAACAACAATATTGTAGGAAGCCACTGATTTGTGAGAAGCTCAGAGGTAAGTCAGACAGCATCGACTGAAACAATTCAGCATTTATTTCAAATGTTATCAGAGACTGTACCCCCAAAATGACAAGACAGATCATATGTTTTCATGTTTCAATATTTCAGGATGTCGGAAATGTGCTCCGTAACGTTCTTCACATTAAATGATGTGTTTTACTACGTGTAGCCTACTTAATGTAACGTTAAAAGCCATCAATAAGAAGAGAAGAGAGCCAAGTTTTTTTCTGATAGGTCTAAATAAGTCATGCTGTATATAATAAGCAACAGAAAATGGCACTGAATCTGTTATAAGATCATTGTTTTTCAAATTTACAGACAGAGATGTTATTCCATGAGGTTGTTTTTGCCGCTGTCTTCTTTGCTTTATATCCCTCAGGTAACACACTTACTCTTATTTTCAGTTTCTATTGTATTTACAACTAATGGCTTTAAACTTAAAATATATTAATGGATCAAAATGCATCCTATTATTTCAAAATAGAATATAAATATAATACAGAGCTGGGTAGTAACTGACATAATTACATAATCAGATTCCTAAAATTAAATACTTGTAATTAGATCATATTACATTTTAAAATACTCGTAATCAGACTACAGTTACTTTTTTATTGATTACTAAATATTCACAAAATGACAGTAAATTATTCATAATTCAATGATTCTCCATAATTCTAAGAATTTTCTCTTTTAAAATGTCCTTTCTAAAAAAAACTATTGCTTATATATGTTCGGAAATGTTTTGTGGAATTACGCCCACAAGAACGACCACTAGGCAGTTATTACATGGAAAATTGAGAGGCCACACAGAATAAACAAGCAAATATATATATATTTTAGTAAGTGCAGACATATTTGTGTGATATGTTTTATTTTGATTGTTTTTATTTTAAAATATTTTAATTGATTGTCAGCTTTTCCTCAATTTTACCCCCTGATGTTCCCACACAAGCTCCAATTTGAAAAAGCCAGACATGTTTAATGCACTTCACGTTGTTGATAACAATGAGTGGAATACATTTTCTTTCTCCTTGCATTTTTATATCAATAGGCCAATACTTGAAATCAATGAAATCAATGTGATAAATGAGTTGGGTCAAAAGTACTAAAAAATGTATCCGATATAATATTATATTACCTAAAATGCGTAATGTAATCTATATAAAACCCCAATGAGCTTTTTTCTAAGAGTGCGGCATCAAGATTAAACATCTTAAATATATTTTGGATGTTTCTCCATTCTGGTTCTTTTTCACAGGAAAGGCTCACACACAAAACAGCGTGAAGCAGTGGCCAGGTGAGGTGTACAGCACACCCGGAGGAAACATCACCATACACTGTCACACTCATGGAGACATTCAGGAAGCCATCTGTTTAGTAAACTGGTACTATGAAAGAGTTGGGAAACATGAGAACATCAACAAGCTTGCTCAGTTTAGTGGGAGACATTCTGAAAAAGCAAACAACTCACGCTCAAGCTTTACCCTGACCTCATTAGAGCTCAACGACACCGGCATGTTCAGCTGTAATTATATCTGCAAAATCAATGGCACATTTGAGCAGCATTGTGGGACTGGGACTCGACTTTTTGTCCATTTTAGGACTGAAAATGTGACTCAGGGAAGCCCACTTTGTACTTCCAATATTACAGGTGAGGATAATTTTCTCTTTGTAAACTCTTTGTAAAATAGCTGTGGAACTTTTATGTTTTTGTACAATTTCTCATTATCACTCTCTTGTTCTCTGACCAGATGGAGTGGAGGATGAATCCAGAGTTGACCTGATTTTCCCCTTTCTTGTTTTAATTGTTTTATTATCTAAACTTGTGGTATTTATATTTATGAGTTCCATTGCACTTTTTTCTCCACATTAAATCCAATCCTCATGTTTTCTCGATGCAAGGCATGTTTATTCATATGGCATATTTAATATACAATGGTAGCTGAAAGTGCTTAAACTGTCATCATTTAAGGAGAAAAAAATCAAATGAAAAATATAAATCTTTAACAATTTTTTTAAATAATCTAAGAAAAAGCGTGCTCACAACAAACAGGACTAGAACACAAGCACATGTGAACAGTAGTTTTGAACAGTAGTTTATAAAAGGACATAACGGAATGAAATAATGTAGAGCAATCAGATAAGTAAAAGTACAGCGCAGTGCTTTGGTGAGAATGCACAAAACATTGAAAAAAATATTATATCTTCAAATCATATTGAAAACACCCTTCATTTTCTCAAATTAATAACAATGAAAGATGTGAATCAGTGTGTGGGCACTGGGAAAATTACTGTTGGTGTGCCCGGGTTATGCAGAGTTCAACAGTCACTACATTCATTCCACAAGAAATGTTTTCCATTAGGTTGTACCAGTGATGACAAAAGTAAATGATTTTTTTTCCAAGATAAAATGCCCTTTTGTACCAGCTTTGTATTTGGTTTTATACTGAAACCCATGTGGTCCAACAGTATCACTCTAAAAAACATATGGGTCTCACATTTTTTATTTGGGTGTTTGTGATCTGATCTTTGTTTGCTGATGAAGGGCGGCATCTAGTGGTTAATGGTTAGTGGTGTATGTGCAGGTATATGTACACTGATACACTTTGTGCCAGTATTTGCAGACATAGCCATTATCTGCATAACCTGTTTGCTGAGCTGTATGCAAACATTAATATCAATGGAAATGAGCATATAAAAGATTCTTCGTTCTCATTATTTCATCATTTGGAGGAATAAAGCATGATAATATTTTCGGTCTCTTGAATATGATGGAATGGAAGTTGCGCACGCAGCTATATACAGATAAGATATGATAACATATACATCTTGTAAATAAAGAAAGGGCAAAAAACACTCACCACAAGGGGGAAACATTGACCTTTATGTCCTCAGCGCTTGCAGCTCCGAGGGCTTTCAAACTGAGAGAGAGAGAGAGAGAGAGAGAGAGAGAGAGAGAGAGAGAGAGAGAGAGAGAGAGAGAGAGAGAGAGATGGTCATATGACAGGGATGAGGGGTGTGCTCACTATCAAAACACTTTCTCGTACGTCTAAAATGAACTTTCAGAAAGACCGCCGAAGACTTTTTACCTTCTGAATTTATCAGCTCGTGACATCGCGACAACTTTAATGCCTGAGAGAAAGACACTTCAAAGGATATAGCACAATGATCGCATCTTGTGATGAATCACATGTAGAAGGGAAAGGTAAAAACCATCTGGACATTAATGGAAGCTTTGGCAAGTTTAAGGGAATGAAGTGCAGCGTTTCTACAGGGAATAACAACATCTGTCGGTCCGTCGCCCCTGTGGCCTCACCTGCGTCTGCCTGCGCGCGCATCTCGCTGCCAGGTGTGATGGACGCTGAGGGGCGAGTGGACGAATCCAGACTCAGAATGCATATATTTAAAAACGGTAAATAATCGATCATCATCCATATAGTGTGTGGAGAGTTGGTATGATAACATAATTAACCTAGTTTAAAGCTGTTGGAAATTAATAACTAGAAACATGACCAAAGGCCTCCTGAGGTGACAGACCTAGGTCTCTGTTTTTAATGTATGGATTATCATTTGATTATGACAATGTTACTGGATCAGCAGGTTCTCTTGTTTATATTTGTAGATAACTTTCATCTACTTTATCACTTGAAATATCATGTGTGGGGATTGCAACACTACATTTTTAGTGTATTTCTGCTTGACCAATAAAGGATGAAAAAAGGAGATAGCATAAAATAGTGAGTAGGCCTATAGCCACCAGTGTTAGGTAAGTTACTCTAGAAAAAGTAATTAATTACTAGCTTACATCTTCAACTGTGTAATTAGATTACTGTACTAATTACTCTCTTTAAAAAGTATTGAATTACTCATTACTTTCTAAATCCCAAATCAGCCCTGACCAGTTGAACAATACAAGGATATAGACATGAAACTGCTCTTTTATTCTTTCAAATAAATAATATAGAGTTGTATAAGTTGTTCCTGAACTGACCAAAGTATTTAAGAGGAGAATGTTACATTAAACATATACGTTTTAACATTAGATGTTACATTTTGATGTTAAATCCACTGTTATTTTATATAGAGTTGTTCTATAGTCTACACAGTATTTAATACAATTAGCCAAATTAAGAGTAATCCCTAACTTGACTTTTTCAAGGGAAAAGTTATTAAATTACAGTAAATAATTACTTATTAATTGCATTACACCCAGCACTGATACATTTGCTAAACACAAACTCATACTTGCTTATACACTTTTTTTTTTTTTTGCCTTTTATATAATTTGTATTACTTTATATTTGTTACTTAACACTTTATTTTACTTTGCACTGTTTTGAGATCAGTTGTAGATTTCTACTACTTTTTTGTCAGATTTTCTATGTATTGGTTGGTTATTTATAAAAATATAGGCTAATAAATTACAGTGGCACAAACTCTTGTTAAAATGTTAAAGGAATTCTATGAAATTTCAGAATTTTAAACCAGATTTCTATTTCTATTTCTATTAGAATTAACAATTTCCTGAAGTACGGCCTGAGATTCTGAAAAAAATAGGAATTTAATTTAATGTAATCTAATCTTATTTGTGTTTTGTTTGATGCCTGTAGGAGTGACTTGTGACTTTATTATCATTCTTTCTTAAAAAAAAAAAAAAAGTTAGAATATTTAAGTGTTTATTATAAATTATTTATATGTGCACATCATTACTTTTCTTCATGTGCCCTCATAATATTTAATCAAAATAACTGTCCCTCCCTCTTGCAGCGACATCTCTTCTCTTTTCTGATGATGTGTTTAGTGGCATGTGGGCGGGACAACCTGTCACTCACATGAGATTGACCAATAGCAAACCACAACCATCCAATTAATTCCCCATGGACAAAATCAAATCCCGCCCCACATTTTTTTTCTTGTTTGAGAAGCCGTTTCACTTAGATATACGGCACAAAAGGGAAGAAAAGACTATCGCAACTTCCGTTTCATGCCGACTTTAATACATAAATGTAATAAAGTCTTAATGAAAATGTAAAAATGCAAAACAGTTTGTGTGAGTGTTAGGTGTAGGGGGTACAAATATAATTAGCTCATTATAAAAAACACAGATGTCAGTGGAAATCCCTATACCTTTATGTTCAAGTGTGTTTCAGTATTTGTTGATGTAGGTCATCTAATCACTGTTATCTATATCAGTTCATCTTTGTTGCGTTCAAAGATAAGCAATTGACATGTAAAAGTCTTAGTTTAACATACTTTATAAAAGGACTGGATGACCGTCTGGAATCACTGGTCTACCCAAAGGCCCTCTTCTTGTCAAGTGCTTGTCAAGTGACATGTTTCCCAATCAAACAGATGAAGAATGGTTTCATAGTAATCCAGAGAGCTATAGAATCTGCACTGTGTAAAACTACAATCATAAGATTCCTTTTAGTCATGCCTTAGATTTGACGACAGACAGCATGGTTGCTAGTTTAATTCATAGAAACCTCTCACAAGTGGTTGTGTCATGGCTAATCCTTAGAGTTGTGGATTATCAGTATCAGTTTTATCAGTAGGTCTGTTTAATTTTAAAATCAAATGATTAGTCATGCTCCAGTATCGTGTGATATCTGTGAATTAGCCATGTCAGCATATGGAGCAACTACTAACCCTGAACTCCTGATATAGGTCTTAAATGTAGCAGCTTGTTAGATTAGATGTGCTGGAGGAGACTTTAGAGTGCTTGACTCTTGCATTGCAAAAATTGATGCACCTCTAGATGGAAATAAATGTTGTGATGATATTTCCATCAAGAGGTGCATCAATTTTGGTCAAGAACTTGTATTGGCAATGCAAGAGTCCAGCACTCTGTAAAGTCTCCTCCAGCACAAATTCACTTTCAATGAATTTAAGGTCTGAACTCAGAGGTGCCCATTCATGTGTGAAAATGATTCTTCATGCTCCTCCCAACCATTCTTTCACAACTTAAGCCTGATGAATCTTGACATTATCATCCTGGAATATGGCCATGATGAGTCTTCTTACATGGTTGTTTAAGAAATAATAAAGCTACACACTCCATCAGTTAGGATTAGAAGAACTGTTGCCAGACATGTAACATGCTAGAAACATAATAATCACTGCAATAATGATCCAACCAGACTCTTAAGTTATGTGATTTTCCTTGATGGTTTGTCGTATTCCACTCAATGTGTCTGTAAAGTAACTCAGATCTGCACCTTTTAGCGTTCATGCGATCCAGTTACATTTGAAGCTTAATATTCAGCAACGCACCCTCATCTTACAACACAAGAATGTGGCACGAGAGTGTGATGCAAACATGACCACATCAGTAACGTTTAAAGTCATACGTCACGATTCAAAGCCGAACTGGCATTTCACTAACTGTCCTTCAGTGCAACTTCTGCCGTGCCTGTGAAGGCCTCTCATCTCCAAAACACATTCCTTCTATTCAATGAAATGAGAATCTATGCAAAGCGAATGAATTACATAATCAGCTCTGTAAGAAGGGGATTAGAGGTTGTTTTTGTTCTGTGTGGAGCCTCAAACTCTCTGCCCAGACTGGGCGAGCTCATTGTGAAATGCTGAATTGCTAATGCTAATACGATATGAATGCTTAGGTTTGACATTTCTTTAAAGTGATGCAATTAAATGTTGGTATCTTAAGTGATGATGCTCTGTTTTTTTTGGTCAATACATTTGTTTAAACTGTTTATTTGTTAAAACTGATGCATTGCCTTTCCAATCAATTGTATGCAAGGACACTGACAATCTCAATTGATACTCCTTAGTAAGCAAGTTATCAGTTAGTTCAGGGGTTTTGAGTATTCTAGATGCCACAGCGCCCACAATATGACCCCCCCCCCCCCCCCATCTATATATTTTATATTAAAGGCATCTATATATTTTAATTTATAATTACCAAATAATGGTTTTATTTTATTAAATATTTTTATATTATATTATTTTGTTACATTATTAAATGTGTTTCTATTTGTATGTATTTTTTTTAATAATTGTACTTATTTTATTTATATATTTTATTTGTGATGAAATATGATCACGTGATCAAATGATGTGTTAATTCAGTTTGTTCATTTAATCTTATTTTTTATTATTTGTATTATTAAATGATACAATATTTATTTTAAAATTTTTATTTAAAGTTTACCCTGTTTTTCTCTAATCTTTTCCACTGACTCCATAGCACTGCCTTGCGGCCCCTGGGGGTCCACGGACCCGTTTGAAAAGATAGTTAACAACTTTAGAGATCCTAATGATGCAATAATAAATAAATAAAAGGGACATTTTTAACTTTAATAATATTTTATTAATAATAATTTTCATCTGTTTTTTTAAATGCATAGCACTCTTACAAATATTTTTTTTATATATATTTTTTTTTTTACATTTCTTGTAAAGTACAACTTTCAAAAATAGTCAGTATACTAGTAGAACAAAAGCAACTGACATTGTGAAATAGCGAATATCCCGAGCGTTGTGTTCTTATTATACCAGCTAATCATCTTCAAATGTCTATCTTGTGTTCTGTTTGTGCGATTCAGGTGGCGTGTCCCCTGACGAACGGGGTCAGGTATGGCGTTTTCTGTTTGGGATGTACCCCTGCAGCTCTACGGCTCTAGAGCGCCACCTGCTGCTGGAACAGATGGCGGTGCGCTATCAGGTCATGAAGAGGAAGTGGCAACACCTGCTTCCTGGAGCCGTTCGCCTGCGTCTTAATGGCACTGATGGTAAATCATATTCCACGGCAGAACAAGCACTTTTAAAATGGAACGGTTTGCCCTTATTGACCCTTAGTGACTGCAATAAAATGTTCAGTCTTGATATTGAAAACCTCTAATATATATAAACCTTTAATATATATATACTGTATATATATATATATATATATATATATATATATATATATATATATATATATATATATATATTCAGAACTGACAAGTTCTGTGGTGATGTTAAACCCCAACTAATAATAAATAAATCGTTTTTCAGCTGAACTGTTGACAGCAGTGAAGTTTTTTGACCAGAGGCAGGACGGAGAGCAGAATCAGCAGCAGTATCAGTCAGAAGAGGCCCAAGAAAAGTTGTCCTTTTTGCAACTTCAGGCTCAGGTAAAACTGTAAACTGTAAAAAAAAAAAAAAAATGGCCTTGGTGATGTAAAAATGTATTGTATTCGAATAAAAAAAAAAACATTAACAATAAATAAACAATTGTGTAATAAGAATGTACAGTATGTCAGGTCAGCGTCAGTTTTGATTTCATACTGACTTTAATGTGCAGGTGCTATTTGAACGGGTAACCTTTGACCTGGAAGAGCTTCAGGAGGCCATTCGCATCATTGACAAAGATGTTCCTCGAACCGACCGAGATCTTCCTTACTACCGGTGAGAACTTGTATCATTTGTACAGTTTAATATGCTAAATAAAGAAAATGCTGGTCGAAGCATTTGCTAATTGCAACTTTTTATCTCACATTTTTGACTGTTTTTTCTAACAATCGCAAGTTTATATCTCACAATTCCGAGAAGAAAAAGTCAGAGACACAAACTCGCAATTCTGACTTTATTTCTCAAAATTCTGTTTATAACATCTAATTCTGATTTTTGTTTCTCAGAATTGTGATATAAACTCCCAGTTGCAAGAAAGAAAAAAAATATTGTGAACTCAATATTGCAGTATTGACTTTTTTTTTTTTTTTTTGCAATTCTGACTTTTATTCTCATAATTTTGAAAGATAAACTCGCAGTTGCAAGAGAAAAAAAGTCAGAATTGTGAGATAAAAAGTTGCAATTACCTTTTTTCTTTTTTATTCCATGGCAGAAACAAGCTGCCATACAATCCTTTTAAGTTTTGAGAGTTTTGATCTGGAAGTTATAAATATGATTCTGTTACTTTGTTGGGTCTTATTGTTCACATATTGTTATGGCTTTATGGTGCTCATTATCGAAGACATTATTATTACATCTGTTCATTTCCTTACAGCAAAGACTTCCTTGTTCAGATTTCCATGTTTGATTCTTCTATAGCTACATACATCTTGATCTACACAAATCTACAAGTCTATCCATCTTCATGACTTGATTATTCTTTTTTTAAACTCCATTTTAGTGTTTAATTTACACCAAAATAGTTTTTTTTTTAAATAGAACGATAATTGCATGTGTTTTGCATGGCAACACATTTCTGCCAAATAAAGTAAAGTCAATAATTCCTTTCTCATGTTTGTTTACACAAACCACACACACAGAGTTGTGTAATTTACGGCTCAATTTGCATCACTAATGTGAGTTGCCAGCGCAAAGCAAACATGCCATTGCCACACCAGTTTATCAAACAACCTTGGAGCTCAATGCAAATAACACTCGGGAGTCTGGCACGCCGTTTTACTGCAGTTAAACAGTAACTAGTTTTGAGTATGGTCATTTTAACTCACTTTGAAAGGAGAATTTAATATCAAAGTACATACAAAATCTACAATTAAAGCAGAAATCTGTAGCTCTTTCACAAAGACAGTGTTGGCTTCTAAACAGCCATTTAATAATTACAATATATAACAAATTGCAAATATAGGCAAGCATACACAATAATTACTAATACAAAATAGACATTAAATGGTATATTAGCAAAAATGGACTCTTAATGCTTTTCAAACTGACTTTTAGCATATGTATTTTGCTTTTAAGTATAGTTCATGACATTATAAAGGAATGGTACTCTTAACTTAACCGAAGAAATGTTAATAATATAAACTAATATAAAATTAGGCTATTTTGCAGGAGCAACATCAAACTTTCATCATAGCACTAATTATTATTATTATTTAATTTTTTTGCAGCTAACAAAATTTTAATGTACAGCACACAAAATGATTTTATGCACTGTATGATTGTATCATAGTTTTTTTTTTTTTTTACATTGTTAAAAATCACCCGCTTAATTAAATCAGTCTTTTGAAGAATAAAGAGCCCCTAATCTCTTGTGTTTCTTCACAGGAATGAAGGTTTGGGTAACCTGCTTGTGTTAAGAGATATCCTAATCACATATGCTGCTTTTCACCCAGGTATGTGCTTGTAAATACACCTTTGAGTCTTTTTAAAAGAAATTAACACTTTATAATTGTTCTAATGTGACAGTAAAGACATTTATTTATATAAATATATATATATATATATATTGTTAGGGGTTAACAGTTTAGGACCCAAGGACCAGATGTTTGAAAGAAGACCCGGAGTCAGAATTCTAAAAAAAATGAAGAAAAGTTTTACTGAAGATAGTTTGCAGTTTCATCAGCAGAAGTCAGCTTCAAGACTCACACAGGAGTTCGTAGGCCGCCCCGCTTACAGTTACAAAGATCACAGCAGTTATACCATTTCCAAGGTCTAAGCTACGTCATTGCTTACAGGCTGAATGATTCTGATTGGCTAAGAAATTGATAAACATAGTCATTTTCCACACATGTACAGATAGACTGAAGCATATCTACATAGATTATGCAGCTGACACTCGGACCCTGAAGTTAGGCACGTTCTGACCTTCCTGGTCGCAGATTTGGGTTGCTGGGCGCCAGCATGTCCCGAACAACAACTCAGTCAATCTCCAATAATGCCAGTGGTTCCTTAACCTGTAACCAAGAAGACTAACACACACACCGACACGCAGCTTTTCCAAGGTTGGATTTGGCCAGGCTCTAACTATAAACAGGAGTCTCGTCTCAAAACATCAAGATAACAAGTTCTTTTTCTCAAGGATATAGGACACTTTAGTCTAAATGGAAAATATAGGCTTTAACTGAGAAATTGTCCCTTAAACTATAGACTTCAATGAACCCTATTTGTTTTAACACTTTGAAGACCTTTCTCAAACACAAAACATGTTCCTATTTCATTTCTGGAAGCCGGGATAAATAGGCAAGCACTGTTACTGCATTCAGATATAAAATACAGACATTAAAAAGAATACATCAAAAGAACATTTCAGTAATCATACTGGTAACTTCCATAACAAAATAAAATCTCCAGAGAAGTAATTCAACCCATGTGATATTTAAAAGGAAAAATATTGATTAATACCTTGATTATAATCACTCATTACATATACATTGAAGCAGCAGTGGATTCCAATCCTCCCCCTTCAATATATATATATATAGTACTGGTAAAAATGGAATCATTGGAATCATTACAATTTGTATGTTTTTGAAAGAAGTATTTTATGCTCATCAAGCATAATTTATTTGCATTTATTTGATCAAAAATATTTTGTGAAATATTATTACCATTTAAAATAATGGTTTTCTATTTGAATGTACTTTAAAATAGCTGAATTTTCATCAGCCATTAATCCAGTCTTTAGTGTCACATTATCCTTCAGAAATCATATCAATGTTGGAAACCGTTGTGCTGCTTAATATTTTTTTGGAACCTGTGATACTTTTTTCAGGACTTTAAAAGAAATTTTGAATTGGGATTCAAAATAGGAATCTTTTCTAACAATATAAATCATTACTATCACTTTTTTTTTAACACATCCTTGCTGAATAAGTATTAATTTCTTTCAAAAAAAGAAAGAAAGAAATGACTGACCCCCAAACTTTTGAACGGTAGTGTTTATTGTTACAAAATATTTCTATTTGAAATAAATTCTGTTCTTTTTTTCAAAGAATCCTGAAAAAAATTATCACATGTAATTAAAAAAAAAGTTTCCAAAATTGATAATAAATCATCATATTAGAATGATTTCTGAAGGATCATGTGACACTGAATACTGGAGTAATGATGCTGAAAATTCAGCTTTGCATCACAGAAATAAATTCTATTTGAAAGTATATTCAAATAGAAAACCATTATTTTAAATTGTAATAATATTTCATAATATTACTGTTTTTTTCTGTATTTTTGATAAATGCAGACTTGCATTTCTTTCAAAAACATTACAAATAGTAATGTATGTGTGTGTGTGTGTGTGTGTGTGTGTGTGTGTGTGTGTGTATATATATATATATATATATATATATATATATATATATATAGTTTCCATAAAAATGTTAAGCAGCACAGCACAATCTTATTGACCCCAAACCTTTTAACTCTTATTTCTATTCTATTTTATTTGGGTGTTAGTGATCTGGGCCCGTATTCATAAAGAATCTTAATGCAAAGAGTAGCTCCTAGTGACAAAATTCTAAGAAAATTCTTAGAAATGTGGGCGTTTACTCTTAAAATTTAAGAAAAAGTCCTAGTAAAGAAAAAAATAATTCAGAAAGCATCTTAACCCTTAAAAGAGGTCTTAAGGTCAAAATTGTTAGGAGCACGGACGAGGACTTTTAAGAGGCTTAAGAGTTTCTTTAGCAGAGGAGAAAATGGCAGAAAGACGAAGAGGGAGAAGAAATGTGTTGCAGACGATGGATAACAGTGAGTTAATAAGACGCTATAGATTAGATCGTGCAGGGACCATGTTTGTGACTGATCTTTTTAGAGACACGCTAATATCTCCAACACAGCGCAGAAATGCCATAGCGCCTGAAATGAAAGTAATCACTACATTACGATATTTGGCCACTGGGAAAATTCCATGTTTGATACATTAAAACATCTCGGGTTACTAATGTAACCCTCGTTCCCTGAGTAGGGAACGAGACGCTGCATCGATACTCGATACTTTGGGGAATGCCTTCGGCATGACGCATCTGAAGTCTGTAATGGAACTATTCCAATCTTGATTGGTGCTGTGTCTTTCGTCACTCGTGACGTCACATGTGACGGTGATCCGGAAGCTATATAAGGACAACGGAACATAGCCGCGTCAGCTTTCGAAGGGTCAAAGCAAGTCGTTCTCAGGGGTGCGAAAAGTGTGGCCTAGGGATGCAGCGTACATTAGTAACCCGAGACGTTCCCTTTCGTAAAGGGAACTCCCGCTGCATCGATACTCGATACTTTGGGGAACGAATACCCACGCCGCCACACTGAGAGAAAAACGCCCTGGTATAAAGCATCTGGTACACTCACGGACGATAGAATGAGTAGAGGGCAGATCCAAACTAGCTTGTCATAAGATTTGGTGTAGGAAGAGGAGGTCTGGAGCCGGAGGCTCGACTGACCTCCTGGATGGGAGCCCCAGACAGTAGAAAGCATTAGATAAGAGGTGAAGGCAAAAGCGCACCTTGTACTTCAAATATGAATGGTTCTAGATAACCAGCTGTCTTTTTAATAAAGGGAAATAGCTCCTAACCCTTGACCTAACTAGATGGACTGACTCCTCTCAGCCTGAGGCCTATATAGGAACCTCCAAGGCTATGACCTTGATCATCCGACACATGCGATGGAGGATGGAATACCTGAAGAATCATGATATTGCCTACAGGCACCTCAGTACCGGGGCAAAAATAATGCAGAGTGGCTCCTATGCTAGCCAGTAAGAGGGGGCAGCACCACCATTCTTCCAGGGAGTAAGACGAGCAGGAAGCAGACTCAATAGATTCTTCTATATATTCATATATACTCATATATATATATATAATATATGTCATCCACAGGACATGATGGGTGCCAGGGATAACCCATCAGCCTGATGCCAATAGGCTGGATGAAAGGATTCATCCTCCAATCTACAGGAACATGGAGTTTGAGTGGGAATGTCCCTACGTGCACACCCTTAGAGGCTTGCGGAGGGCACTAAGGCCGCCACAGAAGCCCTAAGCATGAACGGGAGATCCCGTTAGAGAGTAGGATGGAACACCAGTACTGAAGCCAGTGGGCAGTAATAACCCTGGGTTCAATGCCCTCCCTAACTTAAATTGTTTAGTTCCTAGTAGAGTGAGGTTCTAGAATGTATGACCTGACCACCTCGGTGGAAAGGGCAACCTTGTTATGGGTGGGACCCCTTCAGGGGCCAGACCCAAAGTCTCCAAAGCTCTGGTCTTGGATGAAGTAATTTACCACCAGCTTGAGACAAGAGATCTCTCCTAATAGGGATTTCCCATGGAGGACTCTCCAAAAGACTTATAAGGTCTGAAAACCAAATTCGGGCCGGCCAGTACGGAGCTACAAGGAGTAGTCTCACTCCGTACCTCCTGACCCTTTCTAGAACCCCAGGGAGCAGAGCGATTGGGGGAAAGCGTACAGACGTTACTCGGCCACATCTGTACCATGGCATCCAAGCCTAAAGGAGCTGGATGTGAGAGAGAGTACCAGAGCAGGCAATGAGAGTTCTCATGAGAAGCGAACAGGTCAACCTCCGCCCAGCCAAACTCTCTCCATATAAGCTCAACCACTTAAGGGTGGAGCCGCCATTCCCCGGGCCTCAGCCCCTGCCTCGACAGGATGTCTGCTCCCATATTTTCAACCCCAGGAATATAAATAGATCTGACCGAGAGAAATTTATCCTGGGACCAAGAAGAATCTGATGCGCCAGTCTACAAAGAGGGCGAGATCTCAAACCTCCTTGGCGGTTGATATAAAAGACCACCGACATATTGTCTGTCCTAACAAGAACATGATGGCCTGTGAGGTCCACAAGGAAGTGCCTCAGGGCAAAAAATACAGCCAACATCTCCAAGCGATTAATATGCCATGTGAGATGATGGTCCTTCCAAGTACCTCGGGTGTAACGGCCCTCCTTAACCGCACCCCAGCCCGTGAGGGACGCATCCGTAGTCAAACTCTTTCTCTGACATGGTGCTCCCAAAACCGGGCCTTAAGACAGGAACCATGGTTTCTTCCACATGACAAGAGAACGAAGGCATCTGCGCGTAACTCTGATCATACGAAAAGGGTTTCCCAGAGGAGAAAATCCCTTGTTCCTGAGCCACCACTGCAAGGCCCTCATATGGAGCAGACCAAAGGGTGCTACCACCATAAGACCCGAAACTCTTTGAAAGTGTTTGACAGTGATAGCCTGGCCTAACCTAATACTCTTCATTGTGTTTAAGATAGTATTAATACGAGCATGAGACAATTGTGTCCGCATCGTAACTGAGTCCCACTCTACTCCCAGGAACGTAGTCCTCTGAAGAGGAGTTAAGGAACTTTTCTTCACATTGAGTCTCAACCCCAAGCACCTCAGATGACGCAAAACAACATCTCGATGTTGAATTGCTAGTTCTTTCGACTGAGCCAAAATGAGCCAGTCATGTATATAATTTAAGATACGGACCCCCTGAAGTCTCAATGGAGCAAGGGCTGCGTCCATACATTTAGTGAAGGTGCGAAAGGGTAAGGCTAGGCCGACTGGAAGAATCCGGAACCGATGCGCTTTTCCCCCAAAAGCGGATCTTGGAAACTTCCTGTGATGGGGTTAGAAGGAAACGAGGAGTTAAGGAGCTTGTGGATCTATCACGACAGACCACTCCTCGGAGCTGGTCTGACTGACAGTCGGTATCTTGAATCTGAACCCCCTCGGAGGTTGATCCAGTACCCTGAGATCCAAACAAGGCCTAACTCCTCCCCCCTCATAGGAACTATGAAGTGCCGGCTGTAGAACCCGGGCTTCCGTAACCAAGGAAGAGCCCACTTTGAGGTTTCCTGTGTTAAGAGGGACTAGACTTCCTGTTCCAAGAACCGACCCTGCTCGGGGCTGGCCAACATGAGAACCACCCCTAGTAGATAATATTTGTATATTAGCTCCACTGTAAGCAGGACCCCCTAGGCTATTTTCTGAAGACCCCTGGGGGTGTCTAAATTTGCCATTATAGGGACCAGTCCCTCGAGACTGGCCTCGGCTATAGATTCCCAAATGGCTTCGGTGACCTGAAGCAGCTAACTGGCAGGAACTAACCGAAATATGCTCTCTACAGACCTCCTGAGAGGCAGCGAACTCGACAGGGCCGCAACGTCCTCGGGCAGACACTGTGATTTGTGTTCGCTGGAAGCCGATGTGTCCCGAAGCGCGGCGGGAGGCAGACATCGATTACCTAAGGGCTGCATAATGGGGCGAGACTCTTGTACTCGCTCTCCTGGGGGAGCGCCCATAAGGGTCCGCGTGTTACGACAAGACCTTTTAGTCGAAACCCTCTTAACCCGTGATACAGTCCTCAGACCTGTCTTCGGTATGGAGGGCTTCGTGCGAGAATGTTTCCTCTGACCCCAAGCCTTATACGGAGGGGGGGCACGAGAGGCAACCTTCTCAAAGTATGAGGAGCTGGTGGCTGTCCCATGAGGCTGCCCCCTGGCAGCAACCCCATGAGACCTGGACTGACAACTGGGGATAGCTGATTGTCGCTCTGCCTCCTGAAGCCTCTCGACAACGGTCCTTGCCGTGTCGCCAAAGAGGCCAGAAGGCGAAAGGGGGGCATCGAGATGGAAGGTTTTTTCCCCTGACCTTCTCCCCGATCCCCAAGCGATTTAGCTATAAATGTCTCTCTGAGACGACTAGTGCTAGACGGCACGGGCCGTCTCTTAATAATACGGAGAGATAAGTCAGCCACTCTACGAAATTTAGTAATACCGTCGAGTGAGACCTCCCAGTTATCATTTTCTTTGAGGAGGTCAGCCTGGTATGCCTGTAATAAACCCATCGTGTGTAGGCACGACCCACCACCATATATGCTTTCCCTAACAAATTCGATGTACGAGATTTGGAGGGAAGTGTCTGAGCTATCAGGGGTGACGCAATGTCGGGGAGAAAATATTTCGCAAAATATTCCTCAACCCGAGGCATCACCTCATAACCATTCTCATTAGATTCCCTAATGAATAAAAATATATACATGAGGGGGAAAATAATTGAGATGAACCTGGATTTTTCCACGATCTCGATACCTCAGTATGGAGATCAGATCAGTGAAAAAAGGGAAGGCTCTGACACGAAGATTGTGACTGGGTCTGCAGGAAGCGCTCATTTTCCATTTTATTTTTCTTAACCGCTTCCTGCTTATTAAATGGCCATTTATTTTAATTTAGCCACTGCCCTGGTTACAACCTCCAGCAACTCCTCAATAACGTGAATATGGGGTGGCGAATCCGGAGCCAGATAAATCAAACGCTGTGTCTTTAACACGGTCGGAAGAAGCCGCAGCGCGGGCTTCCGAACCGTGCGCGAGACCAGTGGAGCTGGTTAATAAACACTGAGAAAGGGTCGCAACCGTCTCAGTGTTATATGCCAGCTCCACGTGCGAATCCCATGCATACAAGCGATGCGCTGCCTCAACAGACGCGGGACCTGATGCACTGGGAACGCGAGCCTGATCTAATAGATCGAACAGGCTCAAAACGGGAGCGGAGCTTTTTCATAGATAACTGAAAACAGTTTGCACAGACAGCGCCCTCGAGCACTGCTCGTGCATGCTTCACTCCCAGACAAACAACACAGAACGAGAGCGCGTCATCCTCGCTCGAACAGCGTGAGCAAGGGGACGCACACCGCCTGAGTCATTTCTCTATATTCGCCATATATATTGAGATAGACAAACAACACCAAATAAGACGTACAGTCACACAGAACGCTTGCTGAAGACAGAAAGCTGACGCGGCTATGTTCCGTTGTCCTTATAAATGCTTCCGGATCACCGTCACATGCGACGTCACGAGTGACGAAAGACACAGCACCAATCAAGATTGGAATAGTTCCATTACAGACTTCAGATGCGTCATGCCGAAGGCATTCCCCAAAGTATCGAGTATCGATGCAGCGGGAGTTCCCTTTACGAAAGGGAACCAACATTCAAACCACCACTTAAATAGACATGCCAGCAATCAGTGTAACTGGAAAGAGTGGAACAATTTTTATCATTCTAAGCAATCAAATACCTTATAGGAAATTAACAGCATGGTAAATAAAAAAAGGATTTATATACACATATATAATGTGTGTGTGTGTGTGTGTGTGTGAGAGAGAACGATCAAATAGGAAAAATTACGCATGTAAGTTCAAAGTGAAGGCTTAGAATAGACCCTATACTTAAAATCACTTTTTTTTTTCCTTCTTGGACAACCAACCAATCACAGTCGTCAAAAGATTGTCATACATAGCAACGGGGTCAACCCCGCCTCCTCACTAAGATAAAAGTTTTTGTCTTTTCCTTGCTCAGAGTTGCTCTCAGATCGGTCCCGAATCACTCTTAAACTAAGACTCCTACATAAAAGTTTTTAAGCTAAATTAAGAGTTTTCTGAGAGGATTCTTAGATTCTTTATGAATACGGGCTCAGATCTTTGTTTGCTGATGAAGGGCGGCATCTAGTGGTTAAATTTTGAAGTACAGTGTCTATGTGTACATGTCAGTGTCAGTTTCTAACTAGTGAGGTTTTGCCTCCTCACAACACCCACCCCTGTCGGTGATTGGTTGGAACACTATTTATTTTGGTTTTGAGTGGTTGGTGAACCCAATTGTTTTTGTGTGCAGATCTCAGAGCCTAGGCTGCCTACAGAGACGCATTTTTTTTGACAGCCTGCTTATGGGGCGGGCAGCTAGCGGATCGTTAGGAAAGATTAGATGAATGTGATCATTTATGTTTGGGCCTTTTTTGGGCCTGAAATCGCTGATACAACCTTTAAAGTGTCAGTTCACCCAAAAAATAAAATTTACTCACCCTCATGTTGTTTCAAACCAGAATGAGTTTCTTTATTCTGCTGAACACAAAAGATATTTTGAAGAATATGGTTAAGCAAACAGTTGATGCACCCCACTGACTTCTATAGAATGGTAAATAAAATACTATTGATTTGAATGGGGCCCATTCAACAAACTTTCTTCAAAATATCTTCTTTTGTGTTCAACAGCAGAAGGAAGTCCATACAGGTTTTGGAATAACTTGAGGGTGAGTAAATGATGACAGAATTTTCATTTTTTGGGTGAACTGTCCCTTTCTCTGGTCTCTGCAGAAGTAAGTTACGCTCAGGGTATGAATGACCTGTGCAGTCGCTTTCTAGAGGTTCTCGACTCAGAAGTGGACACTTACTGGAGCTTCTCCTGCTACATGGAGAAGTTTTCCAAAGACTTCCGTGCTGATGGACTGTATCGCAAAATGGGTGAGTTTCCTTGGTTTTTCCAAACCGTTTAGGGCCCGGTTCCCCTAATTTGGCCAGGGATTTTTACACGGGTTGGGTGAGAAAAAACACTGATATTATGGATTTGGACGGCACTAAAATCACAGACTCACCCCTGTAAATGTGTAAAATACCATACAAGCCCATGAGAAATTAATTAGCGTCCGAATAGGACTTAACTGACAGTAGCCTATGCTTTCACTGGCCTTTAAAAGCGCTTTTTAATTAAATGAATAATATTGTATAATAATATAATTAAAAATCTAACAACAATCAGTGTAATGACAATTTTATTCTTTGCATGAAAACACTTGAATTAGCCTAATTTAATACTGTCTGGGTGTATTAAAACTTCAGAATTATATTCATATAGACCTGCAACAGTGATAAGGTAAAGCTAAGAGTGGTCCAGACCAACCTTCCGAAAGTGTGACTTACAGAAGATATACTTAGCGAACAAACGTTTCGGGAATCGTGCCATAAGGTTAAGAGAGAGGTTAAGGAATAGGTCAAGAACTACTTAGCGATAAGAACGTTTTGGGGAACCGGGCCCAGATCTGTTTTTAGCAATAATAACGGCCCATGATTTCTTACTGGATTTAATGGTAATAATATGTCAAATGCTTTTTCTGCTGTTGTGTTTATCAGAATTGGAAGCTGCTTTACTAAAAGAACTGGATCCTCAACTACACTCTCATCTGGTCACAGATAACATGGAAAGACTCACATTTTGTCACAGGTGTGTGTCGGTTTTCTTTTTTGCTTTCTCGGTTTCCTTCCCTTCTTGTCACTTTATACATGTTATCTTTGTCTTTTATTCAGGTGGCTTCTGTTGGGTTTCCAGCGGGAGTTTGAGCACAGCGATGCTCTGCGTCTGTTTGAGATTCTCAGCTGTGATCACCTGGAGCTCATCTCACAGCAGGTGGATCGCGTTCGATATCAGGAGAGACTGGCGCGAAAACACAGCCTGGGTAATATTTATTTTACTTTTATTTTACTCCCACTAGATGGCACTAATCTACCTTAAAAAATGGCAATTTAAATTGCCTTGTCTCTACTTTAACATGGAATACTTCTTTAATTGACAAATAATTTAAAAAATATAAATATATTAGAAAAATATATATTCTTCAATTATGAAAAAATGGCTAATAAAATTGTATAAATATTGCATAGTATCATAAAATCCCCTCTAAATTCTAAATAATCCAAAAATATTATTGAACAAAAATGTATTGTTTTGGTTTTCTTGGGGAAAAAAATTATATTTCAAGGCTTTGGTCACTTTTAACAACGAATAAGCCAAGTGTGACCCCTAAACGAAGAGGGACAGATGGTTAAATGTTTTTTTGTATGCTTGATTAGAAAAAACAGCAGATAAACACTAGTTTTTGTATGTCTCATGTATTTCATTGTGCTGTATTTAACTTTTCTCAGCACTTTGTTCAGATTTGCTGTATTTAAATGTGCTATAAATAAATTTGACTTTATTTACATAATTTATTGCCTTACTAAATTATTTTGATTCATGACTTTGTGATCGCCAGAGGAGGAACCTGGGACGGAGCTACATGCCGTTAACACAGATTTCACCTTTGAACTCTTCATGTGTGCCACCATCTTGCTGGAGAACAGAGACACTTTACTCAGCTGCAGGAACGAGGTTCAGCTCATACAGTTCACCAGCAGGTGTGTGTGTGTGTGTGTGTGTGTGTGTGTGTGTGTGTGTGTGTGTGTGTGTGTGTGTATGTGTGTGTGTGTGTGCTTTCACATTGAAACCTTTATGAACACCTTAATAGGACAAGAAATGTTGATAATTTATTTTTGTGCAGTGTTTTGTTAAAAACTGCTATATCTTTTTGTAATGCAATGAGATTTATACATTTTTAATGTGACTTAAGTGTCTAAATGTGTTTTGGGGCCACTGTATATTGCATTTTTTTCCCATTCATGGAGCTTAAGAGTCTAATCATGCTGTCATGCTCAGTCTGCAGGGCAAGCTGGACCTGAACAGCACCCTGAAAAAAGCTGAGGAACATATTTACAACTACTGCAAACGCTCATCCTGGGACTATTTGAATGGCCTCTATCGCACACGCAAGAGTAAAGAGGACCATTTCTTATATCAACTCCGTAACCTTTTTTCCTGAGACCAAAAGGCCAGCATGGACTTTTTCAAGAAACAATCTTGTTGACAGGCACAAGTGGAAAAACTGACTTTATGCTCCAGTGGGATTTTGGGAATCCAGTGGGAATTTTATTCCAAAGAATGCTGCTGCTTTTAACCAGAGTTTGAACCGGAAACAAGATGGACTCCTTCCAAACAGTTCCTTCAGTATTTGAACTTTTAAGGCTTCTATTATGGTGCCAGAAATAATGAGAACAGCAAAACACGAATTTAACAACTCTAAGATAATCAAATAAGACTTTTATTTAACCTTGTACCCTGACCATGCTTGAAAATATAAGTAGCATTTGGGAATTTAACAGTTTTTTGATAGTACTGAAGACTTATTGAATGCAGAGATGCTTCGTCTGTTAAAGTAAATCAAAATTCGATCAGGATTTTATTGTGCGCAACGGCTGGATAAACACAGAAAACCGAAATCCTTACTGCTGATCTAAGCGAGACCCGACCTGTGAATGTTAATCACTCTTAGAAAAATAGTGCTTGCGTATTTTACAGCACAATATAATAATAGAAACACGGGCTCAGTTCTGAGAAGCTCTAGAAGACCCTCTGTGGTGTTGTCTTACCAATCGTAGAGTGCTCAAGTATGTACTGATCAGAAATAGCACGTTGAACCAGGACACCCTTCACCGTGAGACCACACTGCATTGGTTTAATTATCTAAGATGCACAAAATATGAGTGGACACTTGGAGATATGGAATATTGCACATAACATTTGGTGGTTATTTATTAAGAACTGACACACTATGACACATTCAGTGAGGGAGTGATGTTAAAGTTGTTTTCTAAGAGAATTAAATGTATGAAACGGGTGCTGTAATGTTGATGCCGCCCACTGATGTTTGGATTATATTTTGAGGTTTGCACAGTTGATTTATGTTTTAATTAATGTAGCAATAATTTAGAAACACTGCAATGTTAAACAGAATGAATGAATCTACTGTAGCTGTGTATTTTCAGTCAAAAGTGTCGTTCATGAATTTGTGTGTGTGTGTATGTGTGCGAGTGAGAGAGAGAGATACTGAGAGTGAGTGTTTTATTTTAAGATTACTATGTGACATTTAAGCTGTCAGTTTTTAGTGAGTCACTTCATACAGAATAGACTCATGCGTGCTAGCCATTAAATATTCTTTGGAAATAAAGTATTGAGATTTGAATATGACTGTTTATTTCTCTAATGAATTAGTTTTACTGTTAAAGCTGAGGTATGATACATGGTAATTTCCTTGAATAGGGTACGCACCAAAAATCATAATATTAGTGCAACAATGTTACCACATAATTTATTACAAAATGCGTAACATTCCTTAAAATTCTGACACACAGTGACAGACTTTTTCTAAAGCATGATGGGAAGACAAGTACATGGTCTCAATTTTTTTATTTACAAATATTGTAGTTTTGACCATATTCAGCAAGCTCAGGATTGACCCTTTTACCAAAGTTATTTTAAGAAAATATTTCTTTGAGAATTTTTCCTTTCATTAATGAGAAATGTAAGTATTTGGTAACCAAGAAAAGCATTGAAATAAAGTGTATCCAAATATTTTACATTTCCCATTAATTAAAGAAAAATATTTATTTGAGAATATATGATATATATGAATTTTGGCTAAATTTGCAACTCCTTTGCCCAATATTTGAAATACATTTTTATATGTTTTTATTATTTAATCTTACAAATTGAGGTTTTCAACTATTTACAGATGGTAACAAGGTTGAAAAAAAAAAAGGCCAACCTCTTACAAAATGAAATATTCAAAACCGCTCATAAAATCATTCATTGTTAAATATTTTGAATGCTATTAGTGGGAAATATCACATTTGCATACAGTGTTATATGCACATACATTGTTTTGGATTAACTTTGTTTTTAGCAGACGTATCCCTACAAGAAAGTCTTATTCGTGAGTGTTTCGGTTGACACTGTCTGATGAACTTATCTTGTAAGAGCATGTGTTTATCTCGCATGCTACAGCACAACTGGGCATTTGAGGCAAAAAAGCACCACGAAAAGATCTCAAAGTGCTTAAATCTGCTAAATAAAAAAGATGAGGACACTGCACTTATTGAGTTTGTGTCATACTTGATGAAGACTGAATGTCCCCATGAATGGAAACCAGTGTCTTCGGTGTTGCACTGCCTTGGTTGGTTGTTACCTCACTGTGCTTGCTCTGAATGGCAGGCGTTTGGCACATGAGAACTGCAGCCTGGAACTTTCTCTGCCTGTGGGTCAGGTGACTGCAAGCTGGAATCCCTTTATACCAGAAGAGTCCAGGGCTTCTGCCTCTGAGTCCAGCAGTGCAGGAGTGCAAAAGGCACCAGGAACACGCTATAGCAGAGCTTTGGCCGAGGGCGGACCCCGTGCTGAAGGGAACCGGACACACGTTGCACTTCTTTATCTCTCAAGTACAACTTTTCCAGTAAGGTAAAAGTTTTCTTTGAAGCTTTGCAAGCAGTTTGGCTTGGTTTTCTGTTCGGTCTGTTTTAGATATGGACCGGTTTGTCAGTTCTGCATTCATATTTTCCTTTTTTTTTTTTTCTTACACAGTGCTAAAACAAAGTTGTTTGTTGTTCTAGACCAAATTGAGCTGATTGTGCTTCCATCTGTCAACTCCCACATTAAACTGAGCATGTGAAAAAATATATAAAGATGCCAGAAAGAATTCCCAGAAGAAAAAACAACAAGCTTATTATTTACTTTGTGATAAGAGTAGAAGTTTGTCATCCACAAAATATTAATTCTGGGGAAGCTCCAGGAAACAGTTGAAAACCCCTGTGCTAGAAGAAGAAGGGCATTTATGTATGGAATACACAGTTGAAATGGACACCTACCATACACCATTTTTTTGTTTTGGAAAAATAGTAAAGCAATAAAAATGGTAACACAAATGTAGTATGGTAATTAAAACTTTATTAGGTGCATCCTAGAATGCATTTTTTTAAGTATGTAAGTTTGCATGCATGCATGCTGGAGATTTTAAATTAAAATTAATTTGTAATATTTTGTATATTTATATCAAGTACAATTATTATCATTATTATTATTATAAGTTTTAGTCTTTAAAAAATGTGTGTGTACTGTAGATAGGGTTATTATCGATTAAATAAATAAAGCTGAAATAAAATAAAATCTCAATGTATTCATATCATGTTTAGTTTATAAACTTAAACTAAACACAAATTAGAAATGTTGTCTAGGCAATAAACTGAATTAAGTTTAATTTAAAGCACTATAATTATTTACTGTAAATAAATATAAAAACTAAAATATATAAAACGTATAATACAAATAATATATAAAAATAGTAATAATTATATATATATATATATATATATATATATATATATATATATATATATATATATATATATATATATATATATAAAATGACAAAAGCACACACAGAAATGGCTAAAATTGAAACTAAAATTTACATAAAAAATAAAAATATCTGCCACACATGCAGGCGCAGCAAATCATGTGGATATGGTAGGTCACATGACCCCTTCAGCACTAGGCCCTTTGTGTCTTAACTTTCAATGTGCTCTTGTCTCATGACATCAGCTTTCCTTTAAGAAACAGTCTGCGTCTTTGTCAGGCCTATATCTTCGTCTCAGAAGATGTTCCTAAAATCCTTCATTTGATTTGCTCTGCAGAGTTAAGCAGGAGCAAAACCTCCAGTCGCTCTTGTATACCAACCTCTTTAAGGCCTTTTTGGTTTTGCATTTTATAATGTTTAAAGATAAATAAGACAATATTCTATCTTTAAAATGAATTACAATTAATTGTTGAGTAAGCAGTATGAGGTGACAGAAATTCACAGCATGCTGTTACACACACACACACACACACACACACCCACACAGTATTGGTCATGGCATGCAGCCAAGCAGGCAATCTAGAGCTTTCTAAAGCAGATGACAGCACAGGCCAGCATAATGTGGATGTAACTAGAAACATGCCACAGTCAGTCTATACATATTCTATATATTTAAAGATTGACCAATGTTTTTTTTTTTTTTGTTTTTTTTATGATTAACAGATTACTCATGTTCAATATGCATTGTCTTATTTCTTTTTTGACAGAATTATTTTTTTAATAATTTTTTTAATAAACACATTTTAGCTGTCATTTATAACCTTGCATATACAAAAAAGTAAACTTTACTTCCCTGTTATTCTAAAAATACTTTATTCAGATATTTGACTAAAATTACCATTGGTCATCCGGTCCAGACAGGATGTCAAAAGGTCCAGCAGTGGGTATTGATTTGGGCACCACCTACTCCTGTGTGGGAATCTTCCAGCATGGAAAGGTGGAGATCATCGCCAATGACCAGGGGAACAGAACGACCCCCAGCTATGTCGCTTTCACAGACACTGAAAGACTGATCGGAGACGCAGCCAAGAACCAAGTTGCCATGAACCCCACCAACACAGTGTTCGGTAAGGCAGCCCATAACAGAATTTACGAGAACATGATGCGATTTACATGAGAAAAAAAAAATGAAAGATTGACATTGACACTTGTATATGTTACTATTCTCCATCAGATGGCAATGTAGTTATTATAATGCTAATACTGTAATCCAGTAATTTCTAACCCAGCAGAAACCAGCAGCAGTTTTAAAGTAATGCTTGTTTGTTGCCATTGTGCATGCATCTTATTTGTTCAACAGATGCCAAGCGCCTGATTGGTCGACGCTTTGATGACCCAGTGGTTCAGTCTGACATGAAGCACTGGCCCTTTAAGGTGATCAATGATGGTAGCAAGCCCAAGGTGGAAGTGGAGTACAAAGGGGAGATGAAGACCTTCTACCCTGAAGAGGTGTCTTCTATGGTCCTCACTAAGATGAAGGAGATCTCTGAGGCTTACCTGGGAAAGGTGAATAGAACTATGCAAAAGCATTGGAATTAGGTGCTTTTAAATCTTTTCTATTTAGGTTGTTACATATTTTAGGACACTTTCTGGCCCTTTTGCTTCACATGTAATGTGCATTCAAGCATACAGGAAATGTACGACCAAGCAAAGAGAACATATCGCTCTAAAGATCAAATTGTCATTAAATTCATGAGAAAATGTGTGTACAACATTTGAAGTCTTTACCTGAATCTTGCTACATGCAAAGTAAAAAGAATCCTGCCTAATTTATAATGGACGTAAAGCCTTTAATTTATCACATACTTTTATAGAACGTGCCAAACCAAAACAGAGAAACCCAAGTACTGTTGTGAAGACTAAAATATATCTCATGCATTTGTGCAAAGTTTTGCAAACACAGCTTTATGCATCTTATCTTGACGTCTACAGTTAGAATGGTTTTGAGACGTTCACCACTGATTAATATCTGGTTCCGCAGCACGCGTTTTATGTTCAGAAATCTCTAAAACATTTTGAAATGTACCTCGACTTTTGAGAGATATTTGAAGATAACACTGGTTCCAGGAAGGATGTCAACTTGGCCACAATCCTTAGTGTCAGCAAGGTTGTTTTTTATGAACCTGTGTTGCTTAAAAACACAGAAATATTCCTGAAAGCATCTACTGTTTCTTTATGAGCAAATTTATATTGAACAAAGTGAACTGTAATCATAATGAATGCAAAAACTCTTTCCTTATTAATCACAAAAATCTCTCCTCTACAAAAAAGTCACTAAGCACTTTTTATATACACTAATATCTAGAAGCCACTGGGTTTATCAGAATCAAAGCCAACATAATCTTTTACACAAAAAATAAAACATCTCTGAGTAAGACATGGACTTGATTTTGATCTTCTTGTTATTTCAGGCTGTGTCAAATGCGGTTATTACTGTGCCTGCGTACTTTAATGACTCTCAGCGCCAGGCCACCAAGGATGCTGGAACCATTGCCGGCCTTAATGTCCTTCGTATTATCAATGAACCAACAGCGGCTGCTATTGCATATGGATTGGACAAAAAGGTATACAGACATCCTGAGCTATACTTTACCAGTTCAGGGCTTTATATATAACTTGGTAAACATTAGGGGTGTGATGAGACACTTATCTCACGAGACGAGACGAGATGCGAGATATGGTTCACACGCGCAGGAGTCTTCAACCTTTTTTCATTTGAGAGCTACTTTTTAAAACTGATTTAATTTCATGATTTTAGTGACCAAAATGATCACGTTTATCACAGAATCCTGTTTAAAAAGTAATACTACACAAACACAATAAAATCAATTCACCAAGTTTTATGTCAAAAACCAGCAAATGACAAATAAAATTAGCATCAATATGCACTTTTTGTTTACATAAACATTAAAATAATAACATTAAAAATGATGGCCAGATTTTAAAGGTCTTACAACATGTTATCTACTAACATGTACAAGTTCAAATAAAGTTTTGACAAAAATGGTTTTATAAAAAGATAAACCTCGCATATTTCAGCACATTAGCTTATCTTTTATTATTAATAGTAAAATTCGGTCCGATTTTCCCGTGGCGTCTGTCGTTGCTATGCAACCATGCCCTGCGCTCTCCACAAGGACAAAAACAGTTTTAATAGCTAATGGATTTCCACCACCGAAAAACACTTGCTGTAGCTCTGCTACTAGATTTATTTACGGAGATGAGAAAAACACCCGTAGTGTTTGGGTGCACCCCCATCCTTTATGTTGGCTGAGCTTTCAATGTTGTTACGGAAAGGGTGAAGCTGAATGGTTGGTTCTTGTCACATGACCGCGGTGCGTTTGCGGCATTCTGAAAAGTTTAGATTTTTTTTTCATCTCGCTGCGCCTGGAAAAAATGAGCGCGTCGCTTCAGTTATTTGAAATAACGAACTTGAGCGCGCAAAAGACGCGATATGTGACCGGCCCCTTGGCGAGCTACCTCCAATCAGGCCACGAGCTACTGGTAGCTCGCCAGCGACGTGTTGGAGACCCCTGGTTCACGGAACACATTTCACATTTTTGAGAAATCCTCAATGACAAAATGCATGACTGGCCTTTTGAAATGTTTAACTACTGGTAATAATATTGTAATGAATGTCATTTCAGTTCTACTTTACGAGTATGAATTATCATATGCATTGAAAGACAATATACAAGCACTGTAAAATGTTTTGCCTCAGACACAACTGACTGGCTTCTCTCCTGTATGATTTAACACAAGTCTCTTCATACCTTACTGTAGGCTACATGAATTATGAGCTTCCAGAACTTCTGATTTAGGCTGTGCGTTACCTCCTAATTCAACTCCTTTCCACAAATTGAACAGAAATAAAATAATAAAAAAAAAACAGTATAAATAACAAAGTAATCAAAGTACTCTCTCAGTATTAAAAGTGCAAAGAGAGACCAAAACAGAGACCAGAGCCACAACTACACAGTCCAGAGATAGGTTTGATATTGGGAGACAGGCTATTGTATGCAGTCTAATTTGCACGCATCGAGGAGCTCGCGTTTTCACGTACTCTGTGTATAGGAAGTGCTGTGCTGAGCGCACATTCTACAAGATACGATATTTATCAGACGCTTAGGCTCTTTTGCGCAACGAATCCTCTGCTATCGTCACACGATCAGTGAACTGTGATTCCTGCTGCACTGTGTGCAACTGCAACTCGTGCTGGATGAGCAGAGCAGACGTTTACAATAGTTTACAATGTTTTTTTTTATTTTCATAAAAACAACAAAACAACAGTGGAGGCAAGAGATCTCGTCACATCCCTAGTAAACATGCTTAACTGGTTGTAAAGATGTTTGGATGAAGTTGTTTGTAGGCTTTTTTTGTTGTCCAGCATCTCACCTTTGCACGTTGGGTGCAGTAACATTAAAGAGTTAGGAGGGTTAAACTACTGCTTTATGGCCACAATTCACTACAGGTTGGTGGTGAGCGCAATGTCCTCATCTTTGATTTGGGTGGTGGAACATTTGACGTGTCCATTCTAACAATCGAGGATGGCATTTTTGAAGTCAAGTCTACCGCAGGTGACACCCATCTGGGTGGTGAGGATTTTGACAACCGAATGGTCAACCACTTCATTGCCGAGTTCAAGCGCAAGTTCAAGAAAGACATCACCGGCAATAAACGTGCAGTCCGACGCCTGAGGACAGCATGTGAGCGCGCCAAGCGCACCCTTTCCTCCAGCACGCAAGCCAGCATTGAGATCGACTCTCTGTTCGAAGGTTCCGACTTCTACACTTCGATCACCAGAGCACGTTTTGAGGAGCTCAACGCCGACCTGTTCCGTGGTACGCTGGAGCCGGTGGAAAAGTCTCTTCGGGATGCCAAGATGGACAAGGCGCAGATCCATGACATTGTGCTGGTTGGTGGCTCCACCCGCATTCCCAAGATCCAAAAACTGCTTCAGGACTTGTTTAACGGCCGGGATCTTAACAAAAGCATCAATCCTGATGAAGCAGTAGCTTATGGAGCTGGTAAGAGGGTTGATTTCCACTTAAGATGAATTATTAAACACTTTTGCTTTTTGACATACTAATCTTTCCTCAAATCCCACCTAGCTGTCCAGGCAGCCATCTTAGCAGGTGATAAATCCGAGAATGTCCAAGACCTTTTGCTGTTGGATGTCACTCCTCTCTCTCTGGGCATTGAGACGGCTGGTGGTGTCATGACTGTGTTAATTAAGAGGAACACCACCATTCCCACCAAGCAAACCCAGACCTTCACCACTTACTCAGACAACCAGCCCGGTGTACTGATCCAGGTAAATCAAAGAGAGACTTGGAAATGGATGTTCATGCTGATCCGACCTGGGATTTTTTAAAAGGGGAGGAAGACCAAGTATATATGGGTACAACAACCCATATATACTTGGTCTTCCTCCCCTTTTAAAAAATCCCAGGTCGGATCAGCATGAACATCCATTTCCAAGTCTCTCTTACAAAATAATAATAGAATATGTAAGGATATAATATATAAGTATACTTCAAGTTCATTTTATTAAGTATACTATTATTAAGCACATTTTATGTAATAAGTATACTAATATTAATGTACTAGATATAATAATATATAATTAATTACATATAATTGTTAGCGTACTGTTTCAATTCTACATGGGACTAAATTGGCCCACTCTTCAGTGTATAAAAGTATAATTTTAAGTATACTTCAAGTGTACCAGAAGTAAACTTTGAGTAGCCTACACAACTTATAGGTATACTGATAGTTTAAAATTATTATTTTTTTTTAGCTTATGAAAGTACACTGAAGTATACTCTCAGTAAACTACTAGTTTAGTATTATACTGCAAGTATACTTGTACATTTTCTTTAAAGGGGTGGTTGAATATGATTTCACTTTTCTAACTTTATTTAGTGTGTAATGTTGCTGTTTGAGCATAAACAACATCTAACAACAAGTTACAATGCTCAAAGTTCAAAGCAAAGGGAGATGTTTTCTTTTAAAGAAATTGCTTTTTAAGGACTACAAAAGGCTGGTAGGGAATAAACAACATTCCTACCAGGTTAGTGACATCACTAACCCTAAAATTTACATAAATTTATAGATTATTTACAATTTATAGATTATCAAGACAGAATATGCTAATCAATGACTAGAAGATAACTACACAAGCTACATAAATTCACCAACTAACCATTCAGAAATGTTGTCTACATGTTGTCACTTCTTCTTGAGTCTCTCCATCTTTCTGACTTCGGTTTGAACATAAAAGGCTAAAGGTTTTTGAAATTTCCAGTCCTGTGTGAGGTAAAAGGACACAAGCTATTGTAGCTTCGGCCTCTGTGCTGGAAGCAGCAGCTCATTTGCATTTAAAGGAACAGACACAAAAACAGTGCGTTTTTGCTCACCCTCAAAAAGTGACAACTTTAACATGCTATATAAAAATATCTGTGGGGTATTTTGAGCTAAAACTTCACATACACAATCTGGGGACATCAAAGACTTATTTTACATCTTGTGAAAAGGGCATTGTACCACCCCTTTAAGTGAACATAACATCATACTTATAGTTTACTTTTTATATATAATTTTTGCACTTTAAGTATACTACTATGTTCCTATTTAGATGTACATTTTTTATACTTGAAATATACTTTTAACTGCACTTTAACTCATTTTAAAAACATTTTATTCTATCTTCATGCATACTTTTTTTAATCAACACTTGAATGTGGGTAAGTTTCATGTTGAACAAAAAGCTGAGAAAATCACATTTTTGTCAAAGACCATGTCCGGATCGGTTTCTGAACGATGATCAAAACACAGATGGAGATCGAGTCCATCAACACCCCCAAAAGCTTCACAGTTGTTAACCCTTGCTGTGTCGTTTGGTTCATTCGGTAACGTTAGACAGTTTTGAACTTATATGCTGTTTAATGTTTTATGACCGCATTATTTTACATTCGTGTAAGCAATCTTTTACAACTTGTTTTTGCTTCTTCACTTGTGTTTTTATCTGGATATTCTGTACTATTTTCAGATGCGGAATAGCGCCCCCTAATGAATAACAGTGAAAACATGGATAGCTGGAAAATTGAGAAGGGTATAGCTGCAGCCTGGAGATCTCCAAATCGGGGTGGGGGCTTCCTCCTATTGACAGACAGGCACATGACATGTATGTGTGATTAGACCAGTGCAGCCAAGTCTAAAGATTTATTTGGTCATGTCAATCACAGTGCTGATTTCCTAGACAATGCTACAACAAATGCTAGCCCCTAAACCTACCCTACACCCACCCTACACCCTAACATTAACCAATGAAATTGACTGCATGTCGGGATTTGCACTGAATAGTGTGCTAAAGAAAATGGCAGTTCAGAAGATAAGCATTTAAAAAGATCGTTGGCGCCAATGGCCTTGTGGTCAGTGCAACGACATGTAGCGCCTTTGCACTCGGGCGGCCCGAGTTCGAGTCCCGGCTCGTTGACCTTTCCCGATCCCATCCCCCGTCGCTTTCCCACCGAGTTTCCTGTCATCTCTCTACTGTCCTGTCACAATAAAAAAAAAGGAAAAAAAAAAAAAAAAAAGATAATACGAAAAGAGATTGCTGAGATTGTCTGTAACCCCCCAGCCCCCTTCTACCCTGCAAATCTTTAGCCCCGAAACGCCCCGATCGCTTAGAACAATACAATAGATTAAAATCAGATCCAATTAGATCAACTAGAAATTATATTTGATTTAAGAATTTTTATTTTGAAATCTAAGTCAATGACAATTGGCTGAAGCCAGAGCCAATGGTGCAAGTCTTTGTGTATTAAGACCCCAACCCCTTTTGGAGTTTACGCCCCATTTTGGAGATCTCCGGTCTGCAGCTATACCTACATGGGAAAATTCAGTCAATGGCGGGGAAAGAGTGAAGTAGTTTTGAAGTAAATTCGTATGTACACTACCAGTGGTTTAGCCTACACAAAAATCTCGATCAAAAGATTGAGTACAAGTATAAGTATCAAATATACTTAGACTTTTCTGTCAGTATAAGTATCAGTATAAGTATACTTAAGTGCAATTTTAAGTATATTCCTGAGATATCCATAAAAAGTATACTGAAATTATACTTTTTTATTTTTAGTTTAAAATAAGTATACTAATAGCACACTTGAATAAACTTATTTTTCGTAAGGGTTGGTACAGTTCAACAGTTCTTTCAAAAGCCATTGAGGCATTTGTAACCAATAAGAGTCTGTTTTAGTCATTTTGATTTTCTAACCCCTAGGTATATGAAGGAGAGAGAGCCATGACAAAGGACAACAACCTTCTTGGAAAATTTGAGTTGACAGGCATCCCTCCCGCTCCTCGTGGTGTGCCACAGATTGAAGTTACCTTCGACATTGATGCCAATGGCATTCTCAATGTATCCGCAGTGGACAAAAGCACTGGCAAAGAAAACAAGATCACGATTACTAATGACAAAGGTAGAATAATTGTTCTGACCTTGAATAAAGTGTTGACTTTATACTCATTAATTCCAGAGAACTCTGAAGTTCAAAATTGGTCTTAGTTTTTACCGTTAGTTTCTCTTCTGCTTCTTTCAGGTCGTTTGAGCAAGGAGGACATTGAACGTATGGTACAAGAGGCTGACCGATACAAAGCAGAGGATGAAGCTCAGAAGGAGAAGGTCACCGCCAAGAACACTTTAGAGTCCCTGGCCTTTAACATGAAGAGCACTGTGGAGGATGACAAGCTGCAGGACAAGATCAGTGCAGAGGACAAAAAAAATATTACTGACAAATGCAATGAGGTCATTGCCTGGCTGGACAGGAACCAGGTAGGGAACATCCTAGAAACTGCACAACTTACATGCCAATCTACAGGTCACACTTGTTTACAGGATTAAGGCTATCCCTTTCAGTTATGATTATATAATTGAAGGATATTTATTTGATATCTCACCTTGAGGAAGTGAAATCCATTTGTGTGAGTGTTTCACCCCCCAAAAATTACCTTTTACATTGTGATTGATTATTGTGGGGTTATCATCGTTCTAAACCTCGCTTTTAACCCCAGGTAGAAATCATTATTTAGAAGCAGGGTTTACCCAGGTTATGAAACCCTGCTCTGCATTGTGGTGCTAAAATGTTATGGCGATGCTTAGCAATAGATACCCAATGATGAGCCTCATATTTATGTGCTTTGGACAATGATAGAAACATTTGTATAAACTGTTGTATAAATACTGTTATATCCATTGTTCCATATATCCATAAACAGTAGTTTCGGTGTTTGAGGAGAAAAAATTAAAATGGTGATGAAAAACATGTAAATTGAAGTAACAAAGAAACCACATTATTCTTACCTTATTAGTCCGAAAAGTCCATAAAAAAAAACAAAACATTGATGGTAAAGTCAGCAATATATAATATGAGGTTGCGAAATGCTAATGCCTTAATGTAAACAGGTCACGTTCTGCCTTCATTGACACCACTTGTAAATATGTAAATAAGAATGTTAACCCAGTGTTTAGGAATGTACAGTGTAAATTGTAAATCCAGGGTAAATTATAAGCAGTGTGAAACACAAAAACGAGATAAACCAGGATTCCATTTTTCTGGGGTGTGTGTGTGTGTGTGTGTGTTCAACTATTTCAAGTGTTTCCCAACCTTGTTCCTAAAGGTACACCAACAGTACACATTTTGGATGTCTCAAATATCTTACCAATCTATTTGGAGTCTTGGAGTCTCTACTAATGAGCTGATGAGTTGAATCAAGTGAGTTTAATTAGGAAATGTTAAAAAAAAAACATATGAAGGGTACAACGGGGCTAAAGGTGCACTGGGGGAAAAGGCACATTTGACTTTACACTTCTAGATGGCACAAAAATGAACCTCAGCACTTTTCTTAACAACCACATTTGACGATGCACAAGGAAATTTGGCTGATCCTTAAGTAACATAATCACAGACAGCAACGCAAAGTTGTTTCGCCGCTACTTTGATCTAATATTTAATGTTTTTTAAAATGTTGTTGGTTTATGTAGTAAATGACAAATCAATAACATTATTGACTATATTTTGAAACAACTGTATTATTAATGTTTTTTAATTTTCTTCAAGGTAATTAAAGCAAGTTTTTCAATACTGGAAGAATATGCAAAAGTATGGTATTTAGGCTAAAAGGCACCCCACGATTGGCTAAACAATTAACATGACAATAAACTGCCGACTGACTTTTCCATTAGTTGACATGACATGATTATATTTAGATAGATAACATCATATGTTAATGTAAGACATTAAGAGATAATCACCATATTTATAATGAAACCATCATATTTGAAAATATATGAATCATTTAATATCATAAAATATCATATTAATTATTACTACTGTCAAGGTATATTAAATTATTAGGGGATCTCATTCAATGCCTATAGAATCTTAACTTTTTAAAATAATTTTGTTTCTGTATTTTTAAAATGAACATAATGACCGTATATTTATTGAACAAAATACATTATTTCATTAATTATCAAAATAAACAGAAAATACAAGTATTAACTACAAGTATTATTTTGAACAAGTATTAACTTTGATATTATTCTAAATATATTAAGTATTTGTATCAATATTGTGTGCCTTTTACCCCATGCTGGTGAGCCTTTTACCCTGTGTGTGGGATAAAAGGCCCTCCTTACCACCTCATACATTTATGATTTATTTTCACACAAAATCTGTTGCTCCATCAATGTTCAATAAAAACATATGTATTTTTTTTCTGCAATCACACACTATGGGAGTAGTAAAGCACTTTTTCTTAAGGTGTGCCTGTAACCCCATTGAACCCAACTGTTGGTGTGCCTCTAGCAACAGTATTGGGAAATGCTGCATTAAGCAATGAGTCACCTCACAGAACAAAGAGCATCTTCCAAGACTTTTCTTATGTCTTGTACCGCAGACTGCAGAAAAGGATGAGTACGAGCACCAACAGAAGGAGCTGGAAAAAGTGTGCAACCCCATTATCACCAAGCTCTATCAGGGCGCAGGTGGCATGCCGGGTGGAATGCCGGGTGGAATGCCTGGGGGATTTCCTGGAGGGGCAGGAAGTGGTTCCTCCTCTGGTCCTACCATTGAGGAAGTGGACTAATCTTGACACCAGAACATCCAGACTCACATATAAGAAACCAAATCAAAATCAGATTGTTGTCAACTTGCTGCATTTCAAACAGGCTTCATGTTAACTAGTGTTTTCTTACATTGATGTGCCACATAAGACCAACTTATAGCTTATGACCAAAGCAATATGGCACTTACAAAACAGCTTTAACATATTAGCCTATGTTGGCATCATGTTTGGAAATCTTTTATTCTGTCTGTAAGCTATTATTCAGTGTTTACAAGGTTAGTCATGCTACAATTACAACAAAATGCCTAGGTGAGGCCTTGTAACTTGTTCATTTAGTCGTTATAGTCATTATTCATAATTATTCCACAGGGAGAGGTTTTTACACATCTGCTTTTACAATTCATTTGTTTTAGCGTTTTCTGTATGACTCAATACAAATAAAGCATATTATTTCCTGAATATCTTGTCTCATGTTTTTGCTTTCCAGAAACGTAATATCCCTTTGTTTTTGTTTGGTTGGCTCAACTATTGATCTTTTCCTCATATGACAGATACAAACATTCCTGAGCTCCTCCTAACTGCATGAAAGCACCTGTATGAATTGTGAAATTTAACAGATGCTAGAGAGAATATAAATCCAGAGAGAGAACTAATAGCAAACAACAGCAAGACACAAGGCAATTGTCAACAACATGATCTGGATCTTTAGCTTGTTTGCTTTGGTGGCTTCCACTCTAGGTGAGTTTTGAGGTCATGTATGTATGTATGTATGTCATTGTACTGTACAAAACTAAACATAACATGTTTAGTGATACTTTTCTTATTAGTCTTTTAATGATCTTTGCTTACAGGATGTGGAGTGCCTCAATTGCAGCCGTGGGATAGTGCTGCCAGGAGTAAAATTGAGGATAATGTTCCAAGTGTAGTTGGGGGAAATAATGTAATCCATGTTATTAATGGAATGAAAGCAAACCCTTGGCCCTGGCAGGTCTCTATCCAGGTAGTGTTACAAGTTTTAAAAACAAAATCGTTAAGTATTTTCCAAAGCAAGATGTTTTTAATGTTTTTATTAATGGATCCACTTCTAATTTATTATCATATCATAATGGTCGTGGGCTTCATTCTCTGTTTAATCATGTACTCATGAAGTTCTTTATATTTTAACCAGAATTCCAGAGGTGAGCACTTCTGTGGTGGTTCCCTGATCAACAATTATTGGGTCCTCACTGCTGCCCACTGTTCAGTTCAGTAAGTATTCATTGTATCTATCTATCTATCTATCTATCTATCTATCTATCTATCTATCTATCTATCTGTCTATCTGTCTATCTATCTATCTATCTATCTATCTATCTATCTATCTATCTATCTATCTATCTATCTATCTATCTATCGTTCAATCCATCATTCAATTATGTATTCTATCATTCTATCCAGGTATTTAGGTTTTGATAAAAAAAAAAAAAAAAGTTTTCAACTTGTCCTGCTTTTCCTTTTCCCGCTGTCTTTTATAGGCCTGGAAATCATTATGTTGTCCTTGGACAGAGTGACCGTGGCTCCAATAAGGAACTTATTCAGATCAAGAAAATTGCCAAGGTATCATCTTTAATGTGATTATTACATTAACACAGATGTTTTAAATCTTTAAATTGCACTATCATTGCAAAGTTAAAGTATATTAAAGGCTGCATTTATATGATCAAAAAATGTAGTAAAAACAATAAGATTGTTGAATATTATTTCAGTTTAATATAAGAGTTTTGTGTTGCTTAACCATGATTAAGAGTCAGATTTTTTTTTTTTTCAGAATTATTTGATGAATAGAAAGTTCAAAAGAGCAGTATTTATTTGAAATACATACTTTTTTTGCATTATAAATGTCTTTACTGTCACTTCTGATCAATTGAATGTGTCCTTGCTGTATGTATTAATTTCTTAAAAACTTGCTACATTACACTTATAGGTCATCACCCATCCCAATTTCAACAAACAGACCAAATTTAACAATGATGTTACACTGCTGAAATTGTCCAGTCCAGCACAGATGACGGCCCGTGTCTCTCCTATATGTCTGCCTAGCTCCTCCACCAACATCCTCCCTGGGACTCTTTGTGTCACCACTGGCTGGGGCAAAACCAGAACCGAGAGTAAGTCCGCAATTCTTCTCACCTGTACATTTTCAATTGTGTAGTAAATAAATAAAATAACAGCAGTTGATCCTTGCTCAAACATTCATACACTTACTGTCTCACATTATTCTTTTGCTTATAGTTACTCCTCGGTTCTTGCAGCAGGCGACCTTGCCGATAGTGAGTCAGGCTCAGTGTAGGCAAGTATTTGGTCAGAACAAAATCACTGATGCCATGATCTGTGCTGGAGCCTCTGGAGCCTCATCTTGCCAGGTATATGAAGATAGATTTACAAACATATTATACACAAACTATCCATTTCAATATTTGAAAAACAAATAATGTTAACATTGTCACAATGTTAATCACTGATGTCTGTCTGTCAACTACAGGGTGATTCTGGTGGTCCTCTGATGTATGAGAGTTCAGGTGTTTGGTATCAGGTGGGCATCGTCTCCTGGGGCAAAACAGACTGCAATGTTGACGTTCCAATAGTTTACACCCGTGTCTCTTATTTTCGCAAATGGATTGATGGAATTGTTCAATTCAACTAGAGCACCAGCAAGAGTATTTACCCTCCAGAGGACACATAAGTCTATCATCACTACATTTTATCTCTTGTTGTTCATGGTTTATGGTTCTCATGTGTCTGAACATTCAGCCATTAGTCAAGGTTTCCAGTTATCAAAACACTGTTTTATGATGCTATTGTTTTGAATACTGAAAATACCTCATATGGCAATTCAATTATTAAAAACACTACTTATGTAACCACAATGTATCTGTTTTCATCTAATTGTAATTAACTAATTGTATTACACTTGTTACTCAATAAATATGAAATTAATTATGGTATGCTTTGAGTATTTGTTAAAATGCAATGATCAAATCTTGAACAAAAATAAGCATTAGTGCTTGTTTTTTAAAAATAAAACTTTAATTTTTAAACTTAAACTTTTAATAATAAGTTAATAAACAGAATGGGGTCACTAAGTTTTTTTTTTTTTTTTTTTACTTTTATTAAAAGATCCTGAAAATATGCATCACATTCTACATTGATAATAATATAAAATGTTCCTTGAGCACTAAATCAGCATATTAGAATGATTTCTGAAGGATCATGTGACACTGAAGACTGGACTAATAATGCTGAAAATTCAGCTTTGCATCACAGGAATAAATTACATTTTAAAATATAATAAAATAGATAACAGTCATTTCAAAACTGTAATAATATTTCACAGTATTACTGTTTGTATTTGTTATCAAAAAAGCAGTATTCGTGAGAATAAGAGACTTATTCTCTTATATTTCTTATAAGAAAAAGAAAAGAAGAAAAAAAACGTACCAACCCCAAACTTTTGAACAGTATAGGCTTTAAAAACTAGTATATAAAAAAAAAAACGTAAAAAAACATCAAAGCAAGTGGCATTTGCAATCAAATGCATTTGCTGGATTAGAGAACGTTTAATTATGTGAAAAGAGCATTATACAACATGGAAACATGTGCGGCACATTGAAATAGACACTGAATTATATTTATTGAATATGTCAAATGTTTGTAAAGTCATGTAGCCTACAGCCATGAACCTTTTATGCTTAAAGGTTTAACTGATTGAATTATGGTTTTAATGTTCATTTTTAGTTCCTGTCATGTTTTTTTTTTTTTTTTTATAGCATGAAAATGAGTATCAGGGTAAATCAACTCAGAGTTCAAGTTTGAACTCAGAGTTGGTTGAACCTCCTTATTGAAACAGGCCCCTGTTCTCTTCTATATGTTGTCCTTGTAGAGCATTATCATGGTTACTGTACATAACCTGTGCAGACAAAGAGTATTCCCAAGGTGTCAGCATTAAAGTGATTAGCTAAGTGATTGACTTGTTTACTTGTTCATCCTAAAAACCACACGGGTTAGACATCTTTTCACAGTGTTCTTTGGTGTTAAACAACCACAAAACACATGAAATGTGACTGAGACACAAAAAAATATTTATTTAAAAAATGATTGATAACACTTTACTTGAAGGGGTGTGCATAAGACTGACATGACAGCTTCATAATCATGGCATGAAATGTCATGAATATGAAGGAGGTTTTATGCATGTTTATGCTCAGTTATGACATTTTTAATGCAAATATGACATTGTTTGAGATGTCTTTGTTATGACAACTTGACAAACCAATACATCATAACCTGTCAAAAATGTGTCATAAACAGAAATATTAAAAAGATTAATTATCAAACTTAAGAAACTATAGCTTTATGGGTTAACATTCCATTAAACTGTCATGTGGTTGGTTTTGACATTGGCTGTCATGAGGCCATTATAACTGTCATGAATATATTTCTGACCATTTTTTTTTTCCAGTATTCCAGTATTAGTTTTAAAATAATTTGACAGTATTAACACTTAATGACATTTAATGACAAATTAAATTTGTATCACTGTAGTTGAGGTCAAGAAAAATATTCATGACACTGTTATAAAATTATTTGACAGAGTATTAACACTTAAAGAAACACTCTGTTTTTTGAAATCGGGCTTATTCACCGTCTTTCCTACATTTAGATAGGTGGGCAAATGCATTTTTGTCTCAGTGCATGCACTGTTTTAGTTTGGCAACGCCGCCGCTAGCTTAGCTTAGCATAATGAATGGAATCCTTTGTTGCCATCTAGCATGTCGTGAGTAAAAGTGATCAAAACATTTTTTTTAAAAACAACTAATTTCTTCTTGTGGCCTGCATATTCACAATGAGTACAAATAGCGATACAGATTAAGACTAGGCAATTTCCTAGGCAGATATTGACTTGGGACTATATTGGGGTGAAGCACAGGCAAAGCACTGCTACTTGGGCGCAGAGATATCACGCAACACATGAAATCCCCCCACGTTGAGCCTGGTCATCGATGAACCTCCTCCTCTCAAACTCTGGTTCATAGAGGTATGGTTCTGGATCTTGACTATCCGAGAAGTCACCCTCTTCGTCTCTCACAAAATCTGCCATGTTCATCGCCATTCACTATGTCTACTGTAGGAAAAATAGCCAGCTACTATTCACGCCGGTATGTTGACAGAAGTTGGGGGATTTCAGGTGTTGCGTGATATCTCTGCGCCCAAGTAGCAGTGCTTTGCCTATGCTTTCCCCTAATATAGTCCCATGTCAATATCTGCATAGGGAATCGCCTAGTCTTAATCTGCATTGCTAGGCCACAAGAAGTAATTCGGTTTTTTTTTATTAGTTTTTTTTTATCACTTTTACTCATGACATGCTAGCTGGCAACAAAGGATTCCATTCATTATGCTAAGCTAAGCTAGCGGCGGCGCTGCCAAACTAAAACAATGCATGCACTGAGACAAAAATGCGTTTGCCCACCTATCTAAATGTAGGGAAGACGGTGAATAAGCCCTATTTAAAAAAACGGTGGAGTGTTCCTTTAATGACATTTTAATGACACATTAAATTTGTACCACTGGGGAAAAAAAAGTGGTCAGTAATATAATGTAATGTTAACCCATAAAGCTAAGTAGTTTCTTAAGTTTGATAATTAATCTGCTATGTCATGTTTATGACATATTTATGACTTGGTTTATGTCAAGTTGTCATAACAAAGACTCAAACAATAATCTCAAAACAATAATCTCAAACAATGTCATCTTTGCATTAAAAATGACATACTGAGCGAATGACACTTAATGACAGTTGTCATTAACATGCATAAAACCTCCTTCATATTCATTATTATGAAAGTGTCATGTCAGTCTTATGCACACCCCTTCAAGTAAAGTGTTAACAAATGATTTAGTGTCTTAGAATAGAGAAAAGATCTTAAATCTCCCCCACCCCCTAATTTTTTTTTCTTGTATCTGCTGCTTGTATGGTCTAGTATCTGCTGCTTGTATGGGTTCAGTTAGAACTTCAGGTTATAAATTTACAGGTGAAAGAATAGCGTCTCAGTTTGTCTCATAGCTGCACTTAAATGCATTCAGAAAACATTAGTTTTAACAAAGGTGGGCAGCCTACCCTTTTTTCCCAGTTGACCTAATTATTCTTGTCAATATTTCAACATACTTTTTGTCACATGACTGTACTGAACAAGATATGAACGTTCCTGAGCTCTGAGATCCTTCCAGCTGCATGGAAGCACCTTGATGATTCCCAGTTTTATCAGATGCTAAAGAGAATATAAAGCAGGTGTCAGACTCAATGGGAACAACAGTAGGAAATTACGGTTCATGTCTCCATGATGTTCTGGATCATAAGTTGTTTTGCTTTGGTGGCCTCCACTCTGGGTGAGTTTCTTTTGTTGCAACTTGCAATGAGTGTGGTATCTGAAACTGGTAACTGTAGCTAGTTTTAAAACCTGCAATCGCTGGCTTAAAGAACAGAGGAATTTCTTAGGTTCAAAATATGATATTACCGTACTCAAATAAAAAAAGAACTAAGCTGGTTTACCCATGATTGTATGTTTTTGCATGCATTAATTTTCCTTACCATAGGCTGTGGAGTGCCTTCCATTAGACCAGTAATTAGCGGCTACAACAAAATTGTGAATGGAGAGAATGCAGTGTCCGGTTCGTGGCCCTGGCAGGTCTCGCTCCAGGTAACTGAGGCTAGTTTTAATTATGCAATTATTGTTCCTAAGGAACTAGAGCAGGAGTGTCCAAACTCAGTCCTGCAGAGTTTAGCTCCAACTTGCCTCAACACGCCTGCCTGGAAGTTTCTAGTATGCCCAGTAAGAGCTTGATAACCTGGTTCAGGTGTTTAATTGGAGTTGGAGCTAAACTCTGCAGGACAGTGGCCCTCCATGAGTAGAATTGAACATCCCTGTAGAGGGTCCTATAAGATGATATGTATAAATACATGATAAATTTTTTTACTGGCAATGTGTTCATCATTCACTGAGTTATATCATGTTTATTTGTTAATGTATGAACCAGCAATCCAATGGCTTCCATTTCTGCGGAGGATCGCTGATCAACCAGTACTGGGTCGTCACTGCTGCTCACTGTCGTGTTCAGTAAGAACCTTCAAATCTGTTTTACTTTATAAACATACCCTACCTGGTTCTTTTTTTCTTATTTTTTCAATCTTACCCTAGGGCTGGATATCACTATGTTATCCTTGGAGAGCATAACCGCGGCTCCAGCGCTGAATCTGTTCAAGTCATGAGGATCGCCAAGGTATACTGCTTTAACCATACTGTATCCCTTTGAGTCACTATCTGCTGATTGCATTGCTGTGGTTCTCTGATATGGGCATTACCTCAGAAACCACAGAATTTTGTCACTCTGCCATAGTTTAAAAAAAAGTGTTGCTTGCTTACTAGGGGCAGGATTTAACAAATACTTGCAACAAACAGACTCTTTTGTCCATTTTGCTATGCCTTGCTCTTTTTTCAGCTTGTAATACCACAAGATTAAAGTTGCTGTGAGTTTTTATTTTAATATCGTGAGTAATTGACCCTACTATCTGACAGATATCACGAAAACTTCAGAGGTCGTTCTCTATTAGCTATATTGGCAAATATGTTGGGATCTATTGTTTTGTATTAGACACTATTGTTCAAACGTTTGAGGTCAGTATTTTTATTTAACAAGGACACATAAAATGGATCAAATGTGACATTTATAAAGTAAAAAATATAAATTATATAAAAATATGAAGCAGAACAACTGTTTTCAACATTGATGATAATAATAAGAAATACTAAGTAAATCATCATATTAGAATGATGATTTCTGAAGGATCATGTGACACTGAAGACTGTAGTAATGATGCTGAAAATTCAGCTTTGCATCACAGGAATACACTTCAAATATATTACAATAGAAATCAGTGATTTTAAATTGTTTTACTGTGTTTTTGATCGAATAAATGCAGACTTGGTGAGCATAAGAGACTTCTTTCAAAAACATTTTTAAAAAATCGTATTGACCCCAAACCTCTGAACAGTATAGTGTATGTATTGTATAATAAATAATCTCATGAGTTCATTTTTCCTCCCACTGTAGGCCATCACCCATCCTTACTACAACAGTCAGAACTTCAACAACGACGTCACCCTGCTGAAACTGTCCTCTCCAGCCCAGCTGACGTCCCGTATCTCTCCTGTGTGTCTGGCTGCCTCCTCCACCAGTATCCCCTCTGGCACTCGCTGCGTCACCACTGGATGGGGCAAAACTGGAACCACCTGTAAATATATCATCAACATCACTGATGTCAAAAACAATTACATTCATGACTAAAATGACTGGATATTCTAGTTTTCTTCTATTTGCTTTGTTTTTACAGCAAGTCCTAATATCCTGCAGCAGACCGCGCTGCCGCTTCTGAGTCCGGCTCAATGTAGGCAATACTGGGGTCAGAGCAGAATCACAGACGCCATGATCTGTGCTGGAGCCTCTGGTGTTTCCTCTTGCCAGGTATATGAGGACAAAAATGTATATACATACATACAGTGATTTAGTTCTGATGTGCTTATATGGGTTTGTCTGTCAACTACAGGGTGATTCTGGTGGTCCTCTGGTGTGTGAGAGTTCCGGTGTTTGGTATCAGGTGGGCATCGTGTCCTGGGGCACCAGCGACTGCAATGTTCGCACCCCAGCCGTCTATGCCCGGGTCTCTTACCTCCGCCAATGGATTGACCAGATCGTCGCTTCCAACTAGAGCTCCAACTATTTGAAAATAATGCCAATAAAAATATTAAAAACACCTTCTAAAGATTATGGGAAGTGACTCGAGCACATAACATAAATCATAGGGTGATAAGGATTAAAAAAATAAATGTGAGTATGAGTTTGTGTCAAAGAATGTATTGATAACATGGTGTATTGAAAGTGAGGTGATGTAAGATTCATCAGAATTGCTGTTTCCAGGAGCCACGACCCAAACAAAAACAAAACAGAGCGCACTGTTAATAATACACAACAACATCAGGGAAATAATAGGCACTGTTTTTTTTGTTTTTTTTACGTTTTTTTATATTTTTGAAAGATGTCTCTTGTTCTCAATAAGGCTGAATTTATTTGATAAAAATACAGAGAAACTGTAAAATATGATTACAATTTAAAATAACTGTTTTAGATATAAATATTTGTTAAAAAGTCATTTATCCCAGTGATGGTAAAGCTGAATTTTCAGCATCATTACTCCAGTCTTCAGTGTCACATGATCCTTAAGACATCATTCTAATATTTTTTTACCATTAGTTTCAATGTTGAAAATAGTTGTGCATTTATTTGATATATAAATATTTTGTAACATTTTTATTATGTCTTTAATGTCAGTTTTGATCAATTTAATGTGTGCTTGATGAATTCATTTCTTTCAAATACTGACCCCAATTTTTTGAATGTAGTATAAATAAATAAAAATAGTTTGTATGTAATTAATATTTTATTATAATATTGCAATATTTTTAACATTTGTATTTGCTTTCTTAGTGTAGTTGCTTTAGGCGGGACATGATTGTGGTTCTTGTTCACATCTTCACAGTTCTGCCAAGGTATCAGTCAAAGTGATTGGCACAAAGGCCTTTTTTACACTTTATCTGCCAATTGCATTGTTGTAACTGTTGTTGCATGACCATAAGACCACAGGATTGTGTGGAAAACACGTCGCACTGAAAGGAGGAACAGACCATTGAAGTTGTTATTCTCTCTCTCTCTCTCTCTGTGTGTGTGTGTGTGTGTGTGTGTGTGTGTGCGTCTGTACAAATTTGTCCGTCAGTAAAGTTGTTCATACGTAAATAATTTATGTTTCAGTGCTGTCAATACGTAAATATTTTACATTTTAATGTTGTCAATACATCAGTATTATATATATATATATATATATATATATATATATATATAATACTGATATATTATATTGTGCCCTGCCCTCCAAGTAGGCATGCAACATGCGCAGACAAGTTAGCAGACTAATAGTTTTCAACAGAAAAAATATTTTCCTTTTCCACATTCTCAGCCCACACTTGTTTCTTTCATATAAGAAGAGGAGATCCTGTTACCAGCTGTTGAATCTTTTGCCAAGTTGTGGGAACACAAAGCTGCAGAGATACAGAAAATGGGTAAGAGTCTCATCTGTGCAACATTCATTTCATATCAATGTTTTTTTTTTTTTTTTGTCAATTAAATACTAATGTAGACCCAATCAGTAACCTGACAGTGTAATCATATAAATAAATTACTAAATGTAGCACCTAATTAGAAGATTAACTGAGCAAATTAATGCTTTAAAGTATGATTGGCCAGCAGCCACATCTCAGACCTGGGGCCTGATGTATAAACGTTGCGTACGCACAAAATGGGCATAGAAATATGCGTACGCATTTTTCCACGCACATATCGGGATTTATAAAAAATAAACTAGGCGTAGATAAGTGCGCACCGTAAGGATGCTCTTGACCGTGCGTACGCACTCTTTTAGAAGAGTATGTGTTTTGGCGACACCAACTGGCCCAAATAGCAATAACTATTTAAAATGAAAAACTTCTAAATTATCCTATTACATCACCCAATAAATCAAATTGCATCAACCTGAATTATCATTATGATATGATTATGATGGAGTTTGATAGATTCATTGATTTTAATAAAATTTTGACTCTATTTCATTATAGCTCTGCACTGGTGTCTTGCAGAAGATCACTTTTAGACAGAAAATCTAAAGAAATACAAGATAATACAAATATAATTTCGCTCACCAACCTGTCACTTGAAGCAAATATCCATCCCTTCTTAAATGTCCGCGCCAGCGAGCGCGTTGGGCCGTTTAGTGAAACTGATGCAAATAACAGTTTAAATAAATAAAATACTTCTGATATAAACTATGTTTTACTTATGATATAAACATTTAGATCAAATATGCCATTCAAATTAATGGAGAACACTTAAACATGAAATCATTACTGAGAAGTTACAACATTTTTTATATTCAAATTCAATCAATAGAAATATTTGTTGTGGATGCGATGTTTTTGAACACGTTTCCTGTAGCGTGCTGTGTTTAAATGTTTTAACCACAGAGATAATTGCTTATCATGATAATACCAGATTGTCTGAGAAAATAGTTTCGTGCAAATAATGCCCAAGGCCTATCTGTTTCCATTAAAAATATAAATCAATTAAAAAAACTATTCGGCCAGTGGAAAAGATTAAATGTATTTTACACTATTTGATTTATGTATTCAAAAACAAGACAAGGATAGGCAAATACATGATTTTTATTAATGTAATGTGTCTTGTACCATTAAACGTTATCACGTGGATGAATAATCATATGCAAATGATATGCAGATGAGGATATGCATAGTAAAACTAGGCGTTGTAAGCTCCATATATGGTTATTTCAGGGTGGAGACGCATGTGCGCACAATCTTCCGCTGACTGGGATTTATAAAGTGAATTCTGCGCAGGTTCTGGCGTACGGACGGTTTTATAAATCTGAAAACTTTTGTGCGTACGCAAATTCTGCCTTATGTGCGTACGCACACTTTAAGGATGAAATCTACGCAAAGTTTTATACATGAGGCCCCTGGGGCCTCATTTATAACCGTTGCGTACGCACAAAACAGGCCCTGAAAGAGGCGTATGCCACTTCCGACGCATAAGTTGTGATTTATAAAAACAAACTTGACGGGAAAATTTGCGCAAACTCTGACCCATGCGTACGAACGTTTTGGAGATGGAGCAGTTTGGCGACACCGATGGTGAGCTGGAGATTAGTGTCTTTTTAGACAGAAAATCTAAAGAAAATTAAACATCTACAGAAAGATAATACAAATATAATTTCACTCACCAAGCCTGTCACTTGAAGCAAATATCCATCCCTTCTTAAATGTCCGCGCCAGCGAGCGCGTTGGGCCGTTTAGTGAAACTGACGCAGTTTAAATAAATAAAATAATGATAAACTATGTTTTACTTATGATATAAACATTTAGATTAAATATGCCATTCAAATTATGGAGTTAAACACTTAAACATGAAATCATTACTGGGAAGTTACAACATTTTTTATATTCAATCAATAGAAATATTTGTTGTGCATGGATGCGATGGTTTTTTTTAACACTTTTCCTGTGGAGTGCTGTGTTTTAATGTTTTAACCACAGAGATAATTGCTTATCATGATAATACCAGATTGTCTGAGAAAATAGTTTTGTGCAAATAATGCCCAAGTTCTATCCGTTTCCATTAAAAATAGAAATCAATTAAAAATACAATTTGGCCAGTGGAAAAGATAGAGAAAAAACTTTCTCTGAAATGTATTTTACACTATTTGATTTATGTATTCAAAAACAAGGCAAGGATAGGCAACTACTTGATTTTTATTAATGTAATGTGTCTTGTACCGTTAAACGTTATCACGTGGATGAATAATTATATGCAAATGATATGCAGATGAGGATCTGCATAGTAAAACTAGGCGTTGTAAGCTCCATATATGGCTATTTCGGGGAGGTGACGCATGTTCGCACAATCTTCCGCTGACTGGGATTTATAAAGTGAATTCTGCGCAGGTTCTGGCGTACGAACGGTTTTATAAGTCTGAATATTTTTTTGCGTACGCCATTTTTGGCTTTCGGGCGCACGTACACTTTTAGTAAGGATCCTACGCACAGTTTTATAAATGAGGCCCCTGTTCTGTGAACTGCAACCAAATAGGAAACACCATTATTATTGAGAAGCCTGAGGGCAATGAAGCTGCAATCAGAGTATGTTGAAAAACCTTGGCCAAGAACTTTGGTTTCAATGGAAAATTATGCAGAATTACTTGCATTTTTTGCATAGATTATGTGTTTTAGCTATGTAAACATTTATGTTTCATTGGTGTTCTTCCAAGGATTAAAATTGTTTTGTTTCTGAAATGTGCATTTATACGGTCATATAACAGACTTCTTCCTATTTCAGTTCCATATACTTTATACTCCTTTTTGTCCTTTAAATCTCTGTTCAGTGTTTAATACTTTTGACTGATCTTTGGTGTTTTGCCATGTCATTTTTTTTTAATTACTTGATTAGGGGTGGAGAGGGGGGGGGGGGGGGGGGGGGGGAGATAGGGTGCACAGTTTGGAATATGATAATCTAACCTCCGTCACAGTGACCCAGGGGAAAGTGGGCTTGTTGAGCATCCAGATCTTTTCTTTATGTATTTACGTCACCATCTTTGTCGTGGGCTTCATTGGAAACGGGCTTGTCATATTTGTGACTGGCTACAAAATGAAGACGACAGTCAACTCCATTTGGTTCCTCAACTTGGCAATTGCAGACTTCTTTTTCTCCTTTGCACTAGTCATGCACTTGGTCTTGTTCTTTGGCAAGCCACTGGGTTACTTTTGTACAAGCTTCTCTCTTTCATGACAGATTTAAATATGTTTGCAAGCATTTTTTTTCTGACTGCTATCAGTCTGGACCGATGCCTGTGCACATGGATGATCGTGTGGGATCGGAATAAACAAACTCTAGTCAAAGCTAAGATCATTTGCATGATTGTGTGGGTTTTATCCATTGTCTGTAGCATTCCTTTTGTAATCAATTTGTGCAAGTATCAAGTATCTCTGTACACATACAAGTTTATAGTGGGCTTTATCATCCCCTTCCTGATCATTGCATCTTCATGGAGTTGAAAGCTCCATTCTAATATGTATAATTTAGGTATTTGAACGTCTATAAGTGACATATTGTGGTAGTTTTATTCTATGAGTAGTAATTTTATTTTTTGTTTTTATTTTTTATTTTGTTTAGAAAAGCCTTTCTAGGGACCTGAGATGCAAATTAGCTTCTGCTATACTCTCTATGTGCAATACATATTTACAGTTTTGACTGGGATCATGTTTTTTTTGTACTGTCCCTATACAAATAAACTTATAAATAAAATAAATATATAGCAATTGGAGTGCGGGTCAAACATCTCAAAAGGGGGAAGTATCTCAGGTCTTACCGTCTTATTATTTCTGTGGTTCTGGCCTTTTTCTTATGTTGGTTCCCTTACCATTCACAAATTGTGTTTCATTTCATTAAATGCAGTGGAGAATAAGCAGAATGTTAATGTTTGAGAAGTAATTTCTAAAGCAAGACCTTTTGTAGTGTGCCTGGCTTTTCTAAACAGCTGTCTGAACCCCATTCCCCCATGTGTTTATGTGTGATGAGTATAAGAAGAAGCTTAAACAGTCTCTACTGCTGGTGCTGGAGACGGGGTTTGCTGAAGAACATCTGGACTTTCTTAATCACAAAAATGACAAAAAGAAACCAACAATTCCTTGATCAGCTGCCAAGACAAGACAACTCTTAAAGAAAACTAGACTCTTAGTAGCCTGTTGTTACAACAATTAATCTGATTTGTGTTGTAAACAAAAGAGTGTCAAATGTGTCTTGTGACTTGTGAGTGTGTATAAGCAAGCATTCTAATTAATGTTGTAATGAAAAAATTAGATTTTCATTTATCTTCAGTTACAAAGTATAGTGTCACATGTTTCTATGTGAACGGGGAATATATTTGTATACCTGTGGAAGTGCGGGAGTGAGACACTTTGGGAACAGCTGGGAAGGGATCCTTTGACCCTAGTATTGACTTTTGGTGGTCTTAAGTGTCAGCTAGTGATAAATAGAAGTAAATAGAAGTAGAAGATAAATAGAATAGCTTATACAACAATGCGTCCTTTATCTATGGAATGTGTGGTGGAAAGAAGCCCTGCTGAATAAGGCCTTGAAACGAGTATAAAGGCTGCCCAGCTCTTCCTGTCTGGGTCTCACTCCACAGCGTAACTTCTATGTGGCAACTGGGCCTTCTTGCAAGAATAAATACTTTTTAAAAGACAATTGGATTCAGAGTGTCTCTTACGCAGTGATGAGGGTTGAATAGAAATTTTTGCCACAACAATGTCAATGTCCAAAAATGAATGTCTGGATATTAACTAGAGCCCGACCGATATGGATTTTTGGGCGCCGATGCCGATACCGATAAAAAAAAGCCAGATACCGATATATCGGCCGATATTATTTATGTGTATATTATAATACAGTAGCAATATTATTTATGTGTATTATAGTACAGTAAGTTTGGACACACTTTCCAATTGGTGTGTACAAACTTTTGATGGGTACTGTATATAGAATACACAGTATAAACAGAATAAATACATAAATGGTTTGCAATGATCACTCAAATGTGGTGATCAAACACTTGTGTGACAAAGATATGTAATGGAGGCAGGGTGAATGATAGAATGAGAATTTGAGCTGTAACCAAACTAGTTTGCATTGCATTTTATATTATATTATATTCTAAATACTGTTGCATAATCTTCACTAACGACTTTGTCTTTTAATTTAGTCACGTTATTTAAAACATAACTTGTATCAATAAATATATCAAAAGTGTCACTGACAAAACCTTATCTTCTATTTTTATCTTAATTTCTCTAATATCTACCAGTGGAGGAAGAACTCAGATCTTTTTAGTAAAGTAAAATTAATAATATCATAATGAAAACGTTTATAATTACATATGTACAGTAGTTTTATACTATTTTAAATAAGTAGTAAGCAAAATGTATTAAACGTGAAAGTAGGCTATAGGGCTGGACCCGAATATTTGAATATTCGTTCGGTGGGTTGGTATTCGATTTGAAAATTTGACATTCGAATATTCGGGGTTTTTTTGTTTTTTTTTTTACATCTGGGATCCCCCGCGAAACGGTTCTCATTCGCGCTTGAATAAGGCCGGCGACACACTGACTGCGTGGCATGGCCATTTTTATTTCGGCTCCCATGTTAACAGGTTGGAGTTTGCACACTGCCTGCGTGTGACACGCGTCTCTCAGGCGCGGCTCGAGCCACGCAGAAAACGCATGCAAGCTAGAAATAGAACCGACACGCAAGTGTTCCAGCAACTGGAGTGTTCTCTGGCTAGAGCGCAGAACAGCGGAGTTTGTATGGTCAAAGTGCATGTCTGAGCTTGTGTTTTGGATTAAGCTGTGTTGCTTTGACATTGTGGAAAATAGAATAATAGAAACAAAATGTATTAGCCTTTTTACCCGTTATTATCAATCTAAATTAATCTCGTTTTTAATTTAACTTAATTTCGTTTTTCTTTATTTAAATTTCGTTTTTCTTTATTTAAATTTCGTTTTTCTTTATTTAAATTTCGTTTTTTCTTTATTTAAATTTCGTTTTTCTTTATTTAAATTTCGTTTTTCTTTATTTAAATTTCGTTTAATTTTTTTTTTAAATTTCGTTTTTCTTTATTTAAATTTAGTTTTTCTTTATTTAAATTTCGTTTTTTCTTTATTTAAATTTAGTTTTTCTTTATTTAAATTTAGTTTTTCTTTATTTAAATTTAGTTTTTCTTTATTTAAATTTAGTTTTTCTTTATTTAAATTTCGTTTAATTTTTTTTTAAAATTTCGTGTTTCTTTATTTAAATTTAGTTTTTCTTTATTTAAATTTCGTTTTTTCTTTATTTAAATTTAGTTTTTCTTTATTTAAATTTCGTTTTTCTTTATTTAAATTTAGTTTTTCTTTATTTAAATTTCGTTTAATTTCTTTATTTAAATTTCGTTTTTCTTTATTTAAATCTACCCTTTACTGTGTCAGTAATTTTGTTAGTCAGAAAAATATTAGACTACCTTAAAAGTATTGCTTAATTTAACAGACCTGTGTGTGTGCGTTTTATATCACTAATGCAGTGTCCATTCTCGGACGCGTTCTCTGCCCGCATGAGGTGCGCCTCTTCCCGCTCGCGCTGTTCTGTAGTTTACTAAAAGTGTATTAATTCTGAACGTGTCCCGTCTCGCATGTCCATCTGGCTACTCTTAATGCAAAATGGCACTATATAAAGTGTTATAATTACATAAATTATTGGAATATTGCTTGATGTTGTAACACAGAATGAGCTTTAACACTGTGTCTACACCGGATGCGGCCGTTATTTTTTTTGCCACTTTTGCCAGTTCTTTGTGACAGCTTTTAGGTGCTTTATTAGCAGCGCCAGCGCCATCCTTACATAAATCACTGCATCGCTGCATTTTTTTAAATATTAATTTATCGGCCATTATAAATGCCATACCGATAGTTAGGAAAATGCCTTATATCGGCCGATAATATCGGCCCGCCGATATATCGGTCGGGCTCTAATATTAACTATTTAGTGAAAGTTTCACACTGTCACAAGATAGTGTCGTTTGATAGCGTGTCAGCACGGAGAACACATTCCTCTGCAGTCAATTAATATTTCAGACTGCAGAAATAGAACTTAAAATTGTATAGTCGATAAAAATAGTTCCCTTTGGATAGGTCTCTCGTATTGCGTAAGTAGCTTACGTTATGGGAAAAACTCTTTTTCTCGAGAATATTGAAGCCAAATTTTTAAAACGCAGTGCAGCTGCACAGCAGACAGCTAGCTGAGCGTCTAGCGTGGTAATTGGCTGTGCTGCAGTAACTGCACAAACCTATGGCGAGGCGGCTCATGCGCACAAACCAATCAGGTCGCTTCGCGCCCAGGCGCGTCAGAGCCCGCCGAAATGGGCATGGCTTATAGCTATATAAGTCCCCATTTTCGCCATAGAATCAGATTTAATCTCCTCAGCAAGTTTCCACTTCGCTGTCCTCTGGATTAAGAAGCCTTTTTCGTCGCTGTCGATAAGCCTTCAGCGGAATAAGCCACCTGCTAAGCAGCTCTGAGGACACCGGCTTACTGGTTTCACTGGACGCCACCTTCAGCCCGCTGTTCTGCTGTGCAATCCGGCATACTATATCCTTTTACAAAAGCTAGTGTGTTCGCTGCTGCGACTCACTTTCTAAAAGAGCAATTTCCAGGCGTTGTTTCAAATGCCTTTGGGTCACCTGTGCCTCGTGCAGAGGCCCTTTCTTCGGCGGAGATCGTCACATCCTATGCGCTTCCTGTCTGGGCCGTGACCACGCAGAAGCTGCACGCTCTAAGGGCAGCTGCCCGGAGTGCGATGAAATGGCGCTCTCTCCACTGAGGGCTCGACTAGCCAGCTTCGCCGACGACGACCCTGCTTCCGCCCCCCCTTTTCCTTTGCTCGAGCAGCGTAAGAAAAAGCGCCGTGCACAGAGGATGCCAGAGCGGACGAATACGAGCGAGCACACGCCGGCCCAGTCCCCGCATGCCTAGCTTTCTCCCAGAGAAATCCCCTTGCCGGTCCTGTTCACACAGGCGGACCAGTACCCCTCTCAGCAAGCGGCTGGTCTCGTTTCTTTTGGGGCATCAGATGAGGAGGACGACAAGGATTACAGCTTTTTCCTCGCTGCATCCAAATGTGAGGAATGGACGGGCTCCGTGGCCGACCCCGCACCCTCAACACAAGCCAACATGAGCGACGTGAGAACTAGCCTTGACGCAGAGCTTCTCCGCGTGCTGACTAGGGCCGTTGAAGACCTCGGGCTCGAGTGGTCTTCGCCCGTGGAGCCCACGCGTAGCAGACTGGACGAATGGTTCCTGCAGGGGTGCAGGCAGGCCCCTCAGCAGAGGCCAGCTCCTTTCTTTCCTGAAGTACACGATGAGCTAACTAAGTCGTGGAAAGCGCCGCATTCAGCTCGTCTAAAACCTTCTATTACCTCAACACTCTCGACTGTCGAGGGCGCTGTGGAAAAAGGCTATGAGACGATTCCTCCCCTCGAAGAAGCTGTGGCCGCAAACCTTTTCCCTGCCACCGCCATGGGATGGAAACCTAAAGCGACTCACCCGTCCAAGCCTTGCCACGTCAATCTCGCTGGCTGAGCCTACGCCTCCGCTGGCCAAGCTGCTTCGGCGCGTCATACCATGTCCTCCAAGTTTTTCAGGCCTAACTTCTCTGCTCGATGGACGAAACAGCTCCAAAAACCTCATAATATGGGCTCAGCACAACCTGCGCTCGCTGAGAGCCAGGGTGCGGATATGCTATCCAGAGACAAAGTTCCCTCAGGGGAATGGTCGCTTCACCCATGAACGGTTCAGCAGATATGAAGCATCTTTGGCGAGGCAGGGGACGACCTCTTCACCTCAGAAGACAACACTCATTGCCAGACATTTTTCTCCAAAGACAGGGATGCGCTAGGCCACGACTGGCCAAGCCGCCCGCTATATGCATTCCCTCCGGTCACGATGCTTCCTCAGGTCATCGAACAGATCAGGAAGTGCAAGTGTGCAGTGCTCTTGATAACGCCTCTCTGGAAGAACCAGCTATGGTTCTCCGAGTTGACTCTGCTGCTGGAAACAGCTCCATGGCCAATTTCGCTGAGGAGAGACCTCCTCACACAGGCGAACGGAACAATCTGGCATCCCCGTCCATGTATGGCCCCTCAACGGGTATCCAGGGACCTCCCAGAAAGGGTGCTGAAAACCATCACTGAAGCAAGATCCCCCTCGACCAGGCGTCTTTACGCTCTAAAATGGTCAGTGTTCTCCGGCTGGTGTACTGCACGGAGCCTGGACCCCTACTCATGCGGAGTGCCTAAGGTGCTCTCCTTTTTACAAGAGCTTTTGTACGCGGGGCGCACCCCCTCCACGCTCAAAGTATATGTAGCGGACATAGCAGCATTTCACGCTCATGTGGCCGGGCAATCACCTTGTCGTGCACTTCCTCAAAGGGGACAGAAGGCTAAACCCACCTCGACCTCCCTCTGTGCCTGTCTGGGACCTCTCCTTGGTCCTGGAGGCCATGAAGGGAGCCCCATTTGAGCCACTTCAGTCCGCTGACCTGAAGCCTCTTTTGCTCAAAACTGCTCTCTTGCTAGCACTGGCATCAGTCAAGCGAGTAGGTGATTTGCAAGCGCTTTCAGTAAGCGCTTCTGGCTTTGAATTCGGGCCCAACGACTCCAGAGTCGTCCTTAAACCAAGGCAGGAGTATGTTCCTAAAGTGCTTTCCAGTCCGTTCAGAGTGCAGGTCATTTCGCTATCAGCTCTTCCTTGGCCAGAGGACGAAAGAGACGTGAATCTACTCTGCCGTGTCAGGGCTCTTAGAGTCTATTTAGAGCGTTCTGCCCTGTTCAGGCAGTCATAACAGCTCTTCGTATGCTTTGACGGCCGCACCAAAGGGCTCGCGGTCACAAAGCAAAGATTATCACGCTGGATAGTGGACGCTATCTCGCTGGCTTATGAGTCTAAGGGCCTTCTTTGTCCCATAGGTGTCAGAGCTCATTCCACGAGAGGCATGGCCTCGTCATGGGCATGGTTGAGTGGAATACCAATTGAAGATATCTGTGCGGTGGCCGGCTGGGCCTCGCCGTCCACATTTATGAGATTTCATAACCTGGAAGTTCCGGCTTTACAAGCAAAGGCTCTTTCAATATAATGAGTTTAAGCACAATTCACCATAACTGTAAGGCCTGATGTATATCTGGTCCTGGTTCAACCCGAACTACGGTTCTTTATACATTATAAATAAGGGGCTTGGCCCTTTTTAAGGCCCATTCCTTGGTTCCCTATATGAGGCTCGTCACTGGTCTGGCCCCTATTAGGACTCATAACTTTACTCTTCTATGGGCCTCGGGCGCTCTGCCCTAGGCTATAGTATGGGGCGAAGTTTTAAGCACGCACTGCGTTTTGAAAGGGGTTCCCATTGTGTAAGCTACTTACGCAATACAAGAGACCTCTCGAAAGGGAACGTCTCGGTTACTAACGTAACCTCGGTTCCCTGAGAGAAGGCAATGAGTATTGCGTAACCCGCCGTGGTACGGTGCTTAGATCAGGGGATCGCTTCAGTCGATTTAAACCTAATTCTATGTCAAAAATGGGGACTTATATGGGGAGCTATAAGCCACGCCCATTCCATCAGGCTCTGACGCGTCTGGGCGCGAAGCGACCTGATTGGTTCGTGCAGTTGCTGCAGCACAGCCAATGACCGCGCTAGACGCTCAGCTAGTTGTCTGCTGTGCAGCTGCACTGCGTTTTAAAAATTTGGCTTCAATATTTTCAAGAAAAGGAGTTTTTCCCATAGCGTAAGCTACTTACGCAATACTCGTTCCCTTCTCTCAGAGAACCGAGGTTACGTTAGTAACCAATTTCTGTTGAAGCATATTTCTCTACACCATCCCACCATCACTCTTAAAGCGAAGTAAAGAAGAACTTATCATCAGTTGTTAATTTTCAGCTATAACAAAACTTGAAAAAAAGATTTTATGGGCCTGAAGCCATAAAGAAAATGGGTAAGAATCTATGTACATTATATGCATATTTTTTGCCTGTTGAGAGCATATGGGTGTGAGGAGAAAATCTTATCATCTTACATACGGGCACAATCTTACATACGGCTCCTTTAACTACAGTGCATATCACAGGGATTTTTGTTTAATTGATGATCAAAACAGATGGTATCTTTCTTTCTTTCTTGTTTATTTTTAGCTGTCTTTTATAGGCCTACATAGATATTTGAGACCAGGGTTGGTGGGCCCAGAGACTGCATAGGGCACATTTTACCCACACTTCCTTTGGCTTTGAATTGCCAAATGGTTTCATACAGACAACTTAAATGTTTTCATTCTTTGCGGTCTCACCACTGGCTTTCAACATTGTCATCGCAACTGATCTGACTGACCTGCCCTTTACTGAAACGCCATCAGTTCCTCTTTTTTTTAAAAACACTGTCTGGCACACATCTGTTGTTCTTTTCAACTGTATAGGCATTCTGTAAGATTATTAAAAATAAGCTGTTCTTAGTTGTTTTTAATTTTTCAAAGATGTGTCACAACCTACCACTCCACTGTCAGACAGTGTTTAGCTAACCATATTAGCATAATGGTTTAAAATTAGCAGGTTAAAATGCATCACATTTTGCCTGAGAAACTACAATTTAATCTTATATAAGTTATATGATTTTATCTGCAAAAGTATAATTACTAATATAGTTTTAGTCAAAAAAATGACATTCTTACCAAAAAATCTGTTTGGTTTTTTTTCTTTATAAAATCTGCATGTACCTATTTACTGCCTTGACAACCATTCATATGGAATCTGTGAGGAAGTGGGCAAATAATGAAATGATCATTGGACTCCTAGCTTGTCCCTGATTGGTGGAATTGGTGGTGTTACAACTCACCCCATGTTATAACCATTTACCCTAAGCATAGACGGATACCTGCATCTCACAGCTTTTGCAGCATCTCGCAAATATCATGTAACAAAAATATGTTCTAAAAACATTTTGCCAATGTTCTCGTTAAGTTATGAAAACGTTATTTCTGAATGTCATGTTAAAAACTAAACATTTTTCTTGGTTGTACAAACGTTAAAGGAACATTCCATTTTATCATTTTGCAAACATTGTGGGGAATATTATCTCTGAATGTTCTCTAGACATTCTGAAACATGTAGTAACATTTAGAAAAAAAAATACACAATGGTATTTCTAACAGAGAAACCGTGTTGCAAGTCAAATACCACAAAATGTTTAATTTGCATGTTTTTGCTCCAGCAGAACCAACTCTCACTGCATTGTTTTCTCCTTGTTTCTTTTTTCTTTTTCTTTTTTCTTTTTTTATAAGGTGTACCAGATTGGGATATGATAATCTGATCACTGTCACAATGACACAGGTGAAAGAGGGTTTGTCGAGTATCCAGATCTTTGTTATCTTAAAAGTGTATAGTTGATCAACTGTTGAAGCATATTTCTCTACACCATCCCACCATCAATCTTTAAGAGAAGTAAAGGGGAACTTATCATCAGTTGTTGATTTTCAACTCTAACAGAACCTGCAAAGAGGTTTATATGGACCTGAAGCCATAAAGAAAATGGGTAAGAATCTATATACATTATATGCATATTTGTTGCCTGTTGAGAGCGTATGGGTGTGAGGAGAGAATATTATCATTCTCTGTATTTGGATGAAAATTGTAGAGAGATTAGAGAAATTTCCAAAAGGATTTTTCACATGTGTCCTTAACTGCAGGCCATGTCCAAGCTGGGTTTAAACTTTTCATTTTTTTTTAATTGATGGTTTATTTATTTAGTACTTTTAAATTACCTTTTATAGGCATATATATATATATATATATTTTTTTTTTATTTTTTTTTTTTATGGTCATAATAAGGAATATATGTTAAGATTATTGTGTGCACATCCCACCATCTGGCAGGTGCTGGACAAAAAGGACTACTGAATAGAAAAGATTGAAATGTCCGCAACACTGCTTACTCCCATATTTTAATAAAAAAAAGCAACGTTTCGACCCTACTGGGTCTTCTTCAGGCAAATGGTAAAACACATTTGATACAGAGATATATAGGCCTTACAATCAACTGACCCACCCTGTGATTACAATTAGCTTGATTGGGTCTGAACAAGCCTAATGACCCCACTCATTATTGAATTAAGAGAACAATTGCATGGAAAAAACAATCAACATACACAGGAAACAATTCCATATATATATAAGTTAACCCCAACAACACATATTAACCCCACAAAAATAATTTTTGGAGAAAAAGCCCCACATATGCATATAACTTGCTAAAATGTAGTCAGAAACAGGAAATTACCTAAACAATCAGTAAATACTCACATAGCCTACATGTCATGTATATATATAAACCCACAATCAATTACATAGGCTACATAAATACAAATTATATTATGACATATAACATGGCAAAGTCATACATTATAAGAATGGCTTTATATCAAAATCTTCATTCAGGCCGTAAGGAGATATTGTGTTTAAATAATAAATCCAAAAAGTTTCCCGTTGGAGAAGCCTTTTACCGTGATCTCCTCCTCTAAAAGGTTTATTGACCCGCTCTACCCCAATATATCTAAGGGCGCTGACATTATGCCCAGCTAATTTAAAATGAGCGGCAACAGGACTGCGTTCATCTCCTTTTCTGATGGTGCTTCTGTGCTCACTGATTCTAGTCCGTAGCGCTCTCGTTGTTTTACCAACATATGATAACCCACATGGGCAACTGATTAAATAAATAACATGTGTGGTGCTACATGTAATAGTGCCGCGAATAGATAATGTCTTACCAGTGTGTGGATGATTAAAATTTTTTCACTTATACGTGTACGAGCACTGGGCACAACTGCCACATCTATAATTGCCATCTGGCATGCTAGGAAAAGGCATTGTAAGTTGTGGACGTATATCGTTCCTAACTAGATGGTCTTTTAAGTTAGAAGCACGCTTAAAAATAAGCTTAGGCTTTTCTGGGAAAACTTTGTTTAATTTAGGGTCCGAATCAATAATATGCCAATGTTTATAAACAGATCCTCTAAATTCTGACACAAGTGGAGAATATTTTACACAACATAAAGGAGACTTATTTGGGTTTTTTGTGCGTTTATTTGATCGAAGGCACTCGTCTTGCGTTATCTGATCAAAACGTGCTTTGGCCGAATCAACCCAATCTTGTTTGTACCCTCTGTTGAGAAATCTTTTTGTCAAGTCCCCAGCTTGCTTTGAGTAAGATGTGTTATCGCTGCATATTCTGCGTACACGATTAAACTGACTGATTGGGAGACTTTTGACCAATGGCCTGGGATGAAAACTATCCCCATGCAGTATAGTGTTGCGATCCGTAGGCTTGCGAAAAAGATCAGTTTTTAAACTCATACCATCTTTATATATCTGAATATCCAGAAAACTGATGCATTGTCTGTCATATTCCAAAGTAAATTTCAAATGTTCATTACAAGAGTTCAGATACTCATGAAAAACATTTAATTCGTCCACTGTGCAGTCAATAATCAGAAAAATATCGTCAATAAATCTCTTGTAGAATAAGATCTTAGAATAGAATGAATTTCTCTGATGCAGCACAAATTGATTCTCAAAACGACCCATATATAAACAGGCATAATTAGGGGCCATTTTGCTTCCCATGGCAGTGCCTTTCTTTTGAATATAAAACTCATCTTGGAAGCGAAAAAAGTTATTAGTAAGAACTATGTTAGCCAAGTCTAATATGCACTCAGTGCTAGGTTTTGGCTCAACCTTACTTAGAGAGAGAAAATACTGAAGTGCTTCTAGGCCACCATCATGTGGAATATTTGTGTACAAACTCTGAACATCAAAAGTGACCAATAAACAATCATCAGAAATAAGATCAAAGGTTTTTAGCGTATTGATAAAATCAATAGAATCACGTATATAAGAGGGGAGGGTAACCACTTCTGATTTAATAAAATGATCAACGAAGGCAGATATATTTTCAGTTAGGCTACCAATCCCACTGACAATAGGTCTTCCCTTCAGAGGGATATCTAAGCCCTTATGGATTTTGGGGAGTGTATAAATTACAGGGATCACTGGATGTTCAACCTTAAGAAACTCAAAGGCACTTTTTTCAAACTCGCCATTATTAAAGTGATCTTCTAATTGGGAATATACCACGTTCTTCAACCTGTTAGTGGGATTACATGATAATCTCTCATAGAATGTACAATCACTTAATTGTCTTTTAATTTCCTTTTCATAATCCACAACATTTTGCAAAACAACAGCTCCCCCCTTATCAGCAGGCCGTACCACAATACTATTGTCCTTACTCAAATCCATTATAGCTTCTCTTTCCTCTTTAGTCAGGTTATTGTACACTTTATATTCTTTTTTATTTTTTAGTAGACCCTTAACATCATTCTCAACCAAACGACAGTACGTATCCAGAGAGGCATTACGGTGCTTAGGAGGAATAAATGTCGATCTTTTCTTAAAACGACTATAAGACAAGTCACTAGTGGCAGAGGTAACAGGCGGCAGGACTTGGTCCAGAGCGGAAACACTCCTGGTTGAACTGTCCTTCATATCAGAGTGGAAAAACTCCCTCAATCTAAGATTACGAAAGAACTACTGGAAATCAATAATAGTCTCAAAGTCATTAGTATGAGTGGTTGGAACAAAACTCAGTCCTTTACTTAAGGCTGACGTACAAGCCTCAGACAAAGTTTTTTCAGAAAGATTAATTACCGTACTCTCCTGCTGGTCTGAATGCGGGGTTGCCTGTGACCTTTTTCGCTGACTTCTTCGGCATCGTTTTTTCTTGGAAACAGGTATGCTCTTCGCCATCGTTGTGAATTTTGAGGTTTTCTCAGGCCGTATCCTAAAAAAGACACTCCGCGCTCTGATTGACCACTCACATCTGAGCCTGAATCATACGATGAGGAAGACAACCATGGTTTTCTGTTTCCTTGTTGTCGTTGGCGTGCAGGTCGTGTTCGTTGTCCCTGGTTGTGCTGCGATTTAGCTAGAGATTCTGGTTTTCCATCCCTCCAAAAGTAGACTTTGCTCTGCTTGTAATCCTCAGCATCCCGTGCAAACTTGGTCCTCTTAACACTCCTGATTTCGCTGGTGCAGTCAATACGATGGCGTTCAAGCTCCTTCTTGATTTCCCCAAGTTTTTTCTTGTCAGACAGCACTTTCAATTTAATTTCTGTTTGCTTGAAATCTTCCCTTGTTGATTCCAATTGAACAGTGATTTCACTTATAACAAGGGCCATCAGATCAAAAGAGCATTTGTTTAATATTTCGCACCAGCGTGTGCAGAAAGTAGGATTGTCCTGGCCTAAAGCAGGCGCTTTCTGCAGTCTCAGACCACGAGGAATGATCTTTTTTCTTAAATAATGACTTAATGTTACAGCGTGCAAATGCTGTCTAATCTCTCGTTCCTGTAGATTAAACAGTTTATGAGTCAGTGCATCACCCTCCTTTGGATCTGTTGTATCCTCATCAAAGATGGACTCCTTCAGCATAATACGGTCATAATCCTCTTGGTTGAATTCAAAAATGCCACTTGGGCTAGCATAAGTTTCTTCCTCAGACATGGCTTAATTGTCAGAGGAGCAAGTGATTTATCAAGGGAGATAAAGGGAGTGCTACACTAATGAAATTACAATATATGTTAAGATTATTGTGTGCACATCCCACCATCTGGCAGGTGCTGGACAAAAAGGACTACTAAATAGAAAAGATTGAAATGTCCGCAACACTGCTTACTCCCATATTTTAATAAAAAAAAGCAACGTTTCGACCCTACTGGGTCTTCTTCAGGCAAATGGTAAAACACATTTGATACAGAGATATAGGCCTTACAATCAACTGACCCACCCTGTGATTACAATTAGCTTGATTGGGTCTGAACAAGCCTAATGACCCCACTCATTATTGAACAGTGTTGTGCAAGTTACTTCCAAACTGTAATACATTATACATTACTTGTTACTGTTATTTAAAAGTAATTCTTTACCTTACAATATTACTGTCTCAGAATTGTAATGCGTTACATTACTCCTGTATTACTTTTGAGTTACTTTCACCAAAATAACTACAGAAGTAGAACTTAACATTCTAAAATGACTAGGGCTGTAACGATATGCGATGAAACCGAAATCGCGACACTCAGATCCACGAACCTGTGTCACGGTGTGATAAGGCAGAATCGCGACACACCCCTTCCAACTCCCAGAGTTATCATTCCCGTCCAGATCTAATGCTACCACATCTTTAAACTACTATTAGTATTATTTGAAATTAACATTATAAAATACGTAGACCTACACCACAAAACCAGTTGAGGATAAATTCTTTAAAATTGGGCAATTCCAGCGTCATGGACGTGACATTTGCAGTTAAAACATGAAATATAAATTCTCAGAAAATGCATTTAATACCAATATATTGAAACGTCTGTTTATATATACATAGGCTACTCCCTTAATAAAGGAGTTTAGACATTAGAAAAATATCAGTCTACACATGCGTTTTATATTTATTATGAGGGAAATATACATGCATGCGTGACACAAAAAATCTTTAACTTTTAGGTAGCAAAACATTTTTTAGTAATTCTGTAAATGACACCAAGCAAACCAAAGGTAATAGGCTACTACCCACCGGATGAAGAAGGACATGTTCTCCACAGAACATAATATATTCATTTTATTTTTTGTGTTCGCATTTATTTAAACCTGCCCTAAACACGGCTTTACTGGACTATGTCACACAATAGTTACACCAGCAAGAGGGAGATGAATGAAATAAATCGCCATACAAATATATCTGAAGTGGTAATTTAGTCTTTATTTACAAACTTGGACACCACACGCGGCTATCGACTGACCACGAGCAGGTATAACTTACTTGCATTTTTCATTCGTTAATGTCTCGTGGTCTTGCTGTTTTTTCCCTCCGGTTTTTTTTTTTTTTTTTTTTTTTGAACAATTACATTTTGGGCTAAAAGTGTGTTGTAACGCAAGCGTTACCGAACATGTACCGAGTAAAATATTACTGAAAATTGATTAGTAATGCCTTACACTACTGCGTTACAGCAAAAAGTAATATGTTCCTGTAATGCATTACTTTTATAACGCGTTACTCCCAACACTGTTATTGAATTAAGAGAACAATTGCATGGAAAAAACAATCAACATACACAGGAAACAATTCCATATATATAAGTTAACCCCAACAACACATATTAACCCCACAAAAAGAATTTTTGGAGGTCTACTAAAAAATAAAAAAGAATATAAAGTGTACAATAACCTGACTAAAGAGGAAAGAGAAGCTATAATGGATTTGAGTAAGGACAATAGTATTGTGGTACGGCCTGCTGATAAGGGGGGAGCTGTTGTTTTGCAAAATGTTGTGGATTATGAAAAGGAAATTAAAAGACAATTAAGTGATTGTACATTCTATGAGAGATTATCATGTAATCCCACTAACAGGTTGAAGAACGTGGTATATTCCCAATTAGAAGATCACTTTAATAATGGCGAGTTTGAAAAAAGTGCCTTTGAGTTTCTTAAGGTTGAACATCCAGTGATCCCTGTAATTTATACACTCCCCAAAATCCATAAGGGCTTACACTGTAAAACTTTACTGTAAATTTACAGTGAATTTCCTACAGAATTGTACTGTATTTCCATAATACAGTATTAGGCTGTATATTTTACAGAACAGCTGTAAATATACAGCACATTTCTGTTTTCAACCCGATAAATTCGTAATACAGTATCATACTGTAAAAGCACTGCATTGTGGGATTGATTTCTTTCGCGCTCAATTCAGTTCAAATGTGACGCGAGCCGTCAGTAGCTACTACAACAGGCAAACTTGATTTGTCAACGGGATTCAACTGAACAGAATAATCATTCCTGTTAACAAGATAAACAGTGTCTGCGAATCTGTGAGCAATTTTAAGCTTTTGTGAGCTTCGGTTCGTGTTTCAAACATTGCCTGTGACGCAGCAGAAAATGGGCGACATTAACGTGCTAACTTTACATGAAGACGGATGGAAGAATTTGTCATCTGAATAACCTGCGTCTGTGACGATTAGTGGGATTGAGAGTTTGAGAAGATGGAAAATTGTTCAATTGAGTGATACGGTAAGCCAATATATTTTGGGTTTTTTTGCGTTCGCATTTCTACATTGTTTTCACGAATGCTTATTTCGTTTGATTTTACGAACGCGGTTTACTACCGCGGCCGCGCAAACAATTCACTCTGTTCCACCTGTTTACCAAGTAACGTTAACGTTAACTTCGATATTTCACATAATAGGCAACATACCATGTTATTTGCAAGACCTGCTTTTGATATATATTTTTCGTTTCAGGCTGTGTAATCTGATGACGGTCCAGTGCTAATGTAAGTGCTTTTAAGTAACTTAGTGTTACAGTTAGTCTATGTGGTAAAAAAAATGCTATCAAAATGCTGTCAGTTCTGTGATCGTGCTTTTGAATCGTTGTCAGAATTTTGCTAGCACAAGAAAATCCATGTTCCTAATGCTGTTTTCAAATGTAGTATTCCTGATTGCCATGCCATGGTCCTACAACTAACAATTCAAAGAGAAGTTAGACGGTGTTATCCTTCAAGCAGATAAGTAGAGATTATTCAACAAATCTCATTAATCTGTAATATGTTTTATGTTTTGGTTCTGTTGATCATGGTTGTGCTGTCCTTTTTAAAAATTGTTTCAGGAATTTGCAACTCTGATGTCCAGCAATCTACACTTGCCAGAGAGTCCACGCATTATTTCCTGGTATGTAAACATTAAAGGTTTAAGTTTAAACCTAAAATGAAAAGCCATCATTTACTCACTCCACTGCAAAATATGTTTTTCTTAATTAGTTTTTTTTTTTTCTTGTTTCCAGTCCAGATATCTAAAATTCTTACATGAAGAAGCATTTAATTGACAAGTAAAAATTGTCTCGTTTTCTGAAAGAATAAGTCAAAATTTAGTGAGTTTATGCTTAAAACAAGCAAAATAATATGGCAGTGCGTTTTAGTGTTCCTCTAACCCTAATCAATTTTAATTTTTAGGTGAAAATTTTAATTGATAGAACTATGAACAGATAGACAACTAGCCTACATCGAACCACAGTGCACACAATAGTTATTTTAATTATTAATATTATTTATTAATTCTTTTTTTTTTTCAATTACAGGTCAATCTCTAAGCAACCAGTGCTGGATATTAGGTTTGGAAGGTCAAGGTGTGTGTGGAAAGGATCACAGCCTCTTCATCCCTGGCCTGGCAGCGCTGTTTGCCGCCTCCTATGAGTTCAGCTTGCAGTACCAGGAAGAGGCAGCACCTTGAGTTTGTTCAGAGGTTAGTCATTAGCATATTTGCCATTCATATAAATATTAGACTGAATTGTGACTTGTCTTGACAGTATTTATTAAGCTGATTACTGGTATGAACAGTATGGCCCTGGTTTCCATACTGGGCTTAGCTTAAGCCAGGTCTAGGCCTTAATAAAATTAGGGTATTTAAGCAGCTTTTATAAAAATGTCTAATAAAAAAAAAAACATTACTGGTGTGCATCTTGAGACAAAACAGTGGCAGTCACATATTTAAGATATGTCAGTGCAAGTTGTTTTCAGTTGAAGGATTAGTGAAAATTCTGTCATTAATTACCCTCATGTTGTTCCAAACCTGTAAGACCTTTGTTCATCTTCAGAACACAAATGAAGATATTTTTGATGAAATCTGAGAGGTTTCTGAACCAGCCATAGACAGAAACGTCTTTGCAACTTTCAAGGCCCAGAAAGGTAGTCAAAACATTGTTTAAATAATCCATGTAACTACAGTGGTGCAACCTTAATATTATGAAGCGATGAGAATACCTTTATTCAACAATCTCTACTCTTTCACGTCATTCTCCTACGCTGTTGATGTAGTGTAAACAGTGTCAAGTCTCCTTCATTTATATAGCGCTTTTAACAATATAGATTGTTTCAAAGCAGCTTTACAGTGATAATAGGAAATTACAGTAACATAGATTGTTTTGGCTTTACAGCAGCTCTAGAATAAAGTTATTAGATCGACTATTTTTGACTGTCAAAATGCAGGCGGACACAGCTTCAGCGAGTTGTTCAAAATCTTTCTTTTTAGTAAACTCTGTGTACATTAACAATGTTCTCAATGCTGGAGTTCATGTGTATTCTTCCAGCACAGTTTCATGTTGTCGAGCCTCCTTAGTGTTTTAAAAAATTGTGATTTTTAATGCTATCATAGTCGTGCCCCAAGCACTCCCATTCAAAAGACAATTTGACCATAAACGAAAATACAGTCAAACTTAAAAGTGGTGTTTTCATCCTAATTATGCTTTTAAATGAAAGTTTGCCTCGGGTAGATTAACAAAAAGACCCTAGGTTGCATTTTGGCAAGAGTTATCCTTTAATACACTCCGGCCCACTCATCCTCAAAACAGTGTAGGAGAATGACATGTAAAAGAAGAGATTATTCAACAATGTCGTTATTTTGGAGTTATTTTGCGCACAAAAAGTATTCTCGTCACGTCATAATATTAAGGTTGAACCACTGTAGTTATATGTACTATTTACTGATGTTTTTACCACCTTTCTGGGCTTTGACAGTTGACATTGATGTCAATGGAGGGACAGAAACCTCCCAGATTTCATAATAAATATCTTAATTTGTGTTCCGAAGATGAACGAAAGTCTTAAGGGTGAGCAATAATGACAGAATTTTCATTTTTGGGTGCAAATATCAGTTATTGATCACAACATCCAACATTGCATTTTTTTTCATGTTGTTCAGATTTATCCTAACAAACTAGTCGTTAAAACCGTTATCTGGTTTCTATTTACACATCTTTTGTGCTGTCTCTCTCTGTCAAAATATATAAACTCAGTCCATAATATTTCAATGTTTTTTTTCTGTCTTTTCTGCCTTTTAGACGCTTTCTTGACATCAATCCTGAACGTGGATCAAAAACAAAGAAAGGACAAGTAACTTCAAAGAAAACTGGCCAAGTTGTGCAAAAAAAGAACACTGTAAGCCTACAGGTTTCCTCACTTCTGCGAAAACTTGCAGACTTTGAATGGGATTTCGTTTGCACTTGTATGGACTTCAAAACAGAAACAGCAATTCACTGCCATTATAAAGCTTGGAAGAGCCAGGACATTTTTTAATAGAACTCCGATTTTATTCGTCTGAAAGAAGAATGTCACATAGACCTAGGATGACTTGAGGGTGAGTAAAACATGGACTAATTAAATTTTTTTGGGTGAACTATCCCTTTAATTAAGCGCTAAGTGTTACCTGTTTGTTGTTAAGTGTTAAAATTGAATTTTATGTTTAAAAAAATTCAGCCAACATGTTCACAGAAGGCAATTTTCTGATCTTTGCTTTTAACCAAAATAAATGTTTTAAAACCCAGAAAATGTTGTTTTCTTTTTCCTAGTGTGACTACTATACAATTTATTGCTGTAGACAAGTTTAATATTGTAAAAGTATGTGGTATATACTGTATTTGGTAATTACAGTGGAGTACTGTAAATGCTGTTTTCTGTACTAGTCCTGTAAAAATACAGTATGTGGCTGGAAACCCAGCTGCCAGTATTTTACTGTAAATTTACAGTACAATGTTTTGCAGTACAATACTGTAAATGCTGTTTACAGTACTAGTCCTGTAAAAATACAGTATGTGGCTGGAAACCCAGCTGCCAGTATTTTACTGTAAATTTACAGTACAACGTTTTACAGTACAATACTGTAAATGCTGTTTACAGTACTAGTTCTGTAAAAATACAGTATGTGGCTGGAAACCCAGCTGCCAGTATTTTACTGTAAATTTACAGTGAAAAGTTTTAAAGTGTAGATATCCCTCTGAAGGGAAGACCTATTGTCAGTGGGATTGGTAGCCTAACTGAAAATATATCTGCCTTCGTTGATCATTTTATTAAATCAGAAGTGGTTACCCTCCCCTCTTATATACGTGATTCTATTGATTTTATCAATACGCTAAAAACCTTTGATCTTATTTCTGATGATTGTTTATTGGTCACTTTTGATGTTCAGAGTTTGTACACAAATATTCCACATGATGGTGGCCTAGAAGCACTTCAGTATTTTCTCTCTCTAAGTAAGGTTGAGCCAAAACCTAGCACTGAGTGCATATTAGACTTGGCTAACATAGTTCTTACTAATAACTTTTTTCGCTTCCAAGATGAGTTTTATATTCAAAAGAAAGGCACTGCCATGGGAAGCAAAATGGCCCCTAATTATGCCTGTTTATATATGGGTCGTTTTGAGAATCAATTTGTGCTGCATCAGAGAAATTCATTCTATTCTAAGATCTTATTCTACAAGAGATTTATTGACGATATTTTTCTGATTATTGACTGCACAGTGGACGAATTAAATGTTTTTCATGAGTATCTGAACTCTTGTAATGAACATTTGAAATTTACTTTGGAATATGACAGACAATGCATAAGTTTTCTGGATATTCAGATATATAAAGATGGTATGAGTTTAAAAACTGATCTTTTTCGCAAGCCTACGGATCGCAACACTATACTGCATGGGGATAGTTTTCATCCCAGGCCATTGGTCAAAAGTCTCCCAATCAGTCAGTTTAATCGTGTACGCAGAATATGCAGCGATAACACATCTTACTCAAAGCAAGCTGCGGACTTGACAAAAAGATTTCTCAACAGAGGGTACAAACAAGATTGGGTTGATTCGGCCAAAGCACGTTTTGATCAGATAACGCAAGACGAGTGCCTTCGTTCAAATAAACGCACAAAAAACCCAAATAAGTCTCCTTTATGTTGTGTAAAATATTCTCCACTTGTGTCAGAATTTAGAGGATCTGTTTATAAACATGGGCATATTATTGATTCGGACCCTAAATTAAACAAAGGTTTCCCAGAAAAGCCTAAGCTTATTTTTAAGCGTGCTTCTAACTTAAAAGACCATCTAGTTAGGAACGATATACGTCCACAACTTACAATGCCTTTTCCTAGCATGCCAGATGGCAATTATAGATGCGGCAGTTGTGCCCAGTGCTCGTACACGTATAAGTGAAAAAATTTTAATCATCCACACACTGGTAAGACATTATCTATTCGCGGCACTATTACATGTAGCACCACACATGTTATTTATTTAATCAGTTGCCCATGTGGGTTATCATATGTTGGTAAAACGCCTCGGTTACGACTGTAACCTCGGTTCCCTGAAGAGGGAACGAGCGTTGCGTCGAGTTTGACGCTATGGGAACGCTTTGCGTGATGATGTCTTGAAGCACATGTAAAATCAGTCCAATGGTGTGGCGGAACGTCAGAGGCGGGTGACGTCACGTACCAGGAAGCTATAAAAGCCGGCCCGAAACAGAAAACGAAAGCTTCGTAAAGTCTGAAGTCGTGTTGACAGGCATGAAGGAGATATGGCAAGGTGACGCAACGCTCGTTCCCTCTTCAGGGAACCGAGGTTACAGTCGTAACCGAGGCGTTCCCTTTCAAGGGAACTCGCGTTGCGTCGAGTTTGACGCTATGGGAACGTCTATACCAACGCCTCCATAGCTACAAATGTCTGTCCTGTGTGAAATCTGGTGAGCAGCACTAGGAAGACAAAACATGAGACCCTGGAACAGAGTCTAGATCCAGAGAGTAGAACCTGACGAAAGTGTGCGGTGAGGACCAGCCTGCCGCATCACAAACGTCCTGTAACGAAACTCCTGATATAAGGGCCTTAGAGGCCGCCATACTCCTCGTAGAGTGCGACCGGACAGCCAAAGGAGAAGGCTGTCCAGCCGCCTCATAAGCAAGTGAGATAGTCTCAACCACCCACTGCTCATCCTTTGCTTAGACACTGGACCTCCCTTGTTAGGGGAGCAAATGTCACTTTTACGCCACAGGGCAGCTCTGTGGACATACGTGTCTAACGCCCGAACAGGGCAAAGCAAATTATTCGCCTCCTGGTCCGATTTCGAAAGGGAGGAGGACCTCCAAGTGCCACGAGGGAAACGAGATACCAAAGGGGTCTTTCCCCACAGACATTCCACCCAAAGGACTGTGGTAAGCACCTACGGCCGCCACATAAACCTTTAAAGTGGACGGGGTCAGACCTGCAGTGAACCGGTCCTGCAGGAACTCCAGAACTGTACCAATTGGGCAGTTGACTGGATCCAACCGACGGTCACTACACAAAGAGGAGAATACTCTCCAGTTCAGGGCATAAAGTTTCCTCGTGGAGGGAGCTCTGGACTGTAGAATGGTCTCAACAACCTCAGTTGAGAGACCTGACTCTATGAGCTGGGCCCCCTCAGAGGCCAAGCCCACAGGTTCCACAGTTCTGGTCAGGGGTGAAAAATCAAGCCCCCTGCTTGGGACAGAAGGTCCCTCCTGACGGGTAGCTCCAGAGGAGGCCCGTCGAGGAGGGACACAAGATCGGGAAACCATACTCTGCCCGGCCAGCGCGGGGCTATAAGAAGCAGGCAAACCCGATCCCTGCGAACTCTTTCCAGAACTCCCGGGAGCAGAGCAACTGGGGGAAAGGCGTACAGACGTAGCGTCGGCCACGTCTGTACCATAGCATCCAGTCCCAGAGGAGCTGGATGCGTGAGGGAGAACCAAAGTGGACAGTGAGACGTCTCTCGAGACGCAAACAGATCCACTTATAATTTCCATATCAGCTCCACCACCTCGGGGGTGGAGCCACCATTCCCCGGGCCTCGGCCCCTGTCTCGACAGAGTGTCTGCTCCTATATTCTGGACCCCGGGGATGTAGGCTGCCTTGAGTGACAGCAACTTCCCCTGGGACCACAAGAGGATATGGCGTGCCAGCGCAAACCCCCTTGATATAGGCGACTACCGACGTGTTGTCCGTATGTACTACGCATGGTGTCCCCTGAGACCTGTGATAAAGCTCCTCAGAGCCCGGAAGACAGCTAACATCTCTAGGCTATAGAATGCCAGGAACGATGATGGTCTTCCCACAGACCTTGAGATGAGCGACCCTCAGGATCGCTCCCCAACCCGTGAGGGAAGCATCCGTCGTTAGCAGTTTGCGACGACAAGGAGCTCCCAGCACTGGGCCCTGGGACAGGAACCAAGGTTTCTTCCACATAACCAAGGCACGTAGGCATCACCGCGTGACCTTGATTGTGCGAAATGGGTTGCCCCTCGGGGAAAAACCCTCTGGTCCTGAGCCACCACTGCAGGGGCCTCATGTGCAGCAGTCCAAAAGGTATCCCGTTGGAAGCTGCTGCCATGAGACCCAACAGTCTCTGGAACTGTTTGACAGTGAGTAGCTGGCCTAGCTTTACACTTCCCACAGCTGCCAGGATCGAAGCGTGGCGATGACAGGCGCGCCTGCATCGACACTGAATCCCAAACCACGCCTAAAAAAGTGGTCCTCTAAAATAGAGAAGCACACTCTTCTTGGCGTTCAGCCGTAACCCCAACTCTTTCATATGGGCGAGAACAACATCTCGATGTTGAACCGCCATCTAATGCGACTGAGCTAAAATCAACCAATCGTCGATGTAGTTCGTGATGCGAATACCCCGGAGGCGCAGAGGCGCCAGAGCTGCATCCACGCATTTGGTGAAAGTGCGGGGTGATAAAGCCAGGCCGAATGGAAGAACTCGATATTGGTATGCTTTGCCCCCGAAAGCAAACCTCAGGAACTTCCAATGACACGGACGGATGGAAATATGCGTCCTTGAGGTCTATCGTGACAAACCAGTCCTCGGACTAATCTGTGGCACGATTGTCTAAATGTTAACATTTTGAACTTGAGCTGCATGACAACTCGAAGACCTAAAATGGGACGCAATCCCCCGTCCTACTTTGGAACTATGAAGTACCGGCTGTAAAACCCGGTTTCCCTGTTGGAGGGAGGTACATATTCTATGGCCCCTTTCTCTAACAGAGTGTTTACTTCCTGTTCCATAACCAGAACCTGCTCGGGGCCCACCATTGTGGGCAGGACCCCCATAAACCGCGGTGGGCGTTACTAGAATTGTATCTAATACCCTTTCCACGGTCTGCAGGACCCAACGAGAAACATTTGACAGTAGCTTCCACGCTGTCAAAGATTCTACTAGAGGTACCAGTCTCTCGAGACTGGTTTCTGGATTTTGTTGCTGTTGAGTAGTCGGTTCGTCGCCCTGTAACGGCGCACCGGCAGGGAACGACCAAACAGACTGCTCTAGCACCCTCCTCAGAGGGGGCGGGCATCCCGAGGCCACTACGTTTCCGGGTGGACCTTGAGATATGTGCTCGCCGGAGACCGCTGCGCCCTGTAACACCGGAGGCGGCAGGGTTGGCAGAACGGTCCCCTGAGGGCACCGAAGAGAGACGGCACCGTATTTTTCTCCTGCTGTTGAGCAGTCGGTTCGTCGCCCTGTAACGGCGCACCGGCAGGGAACGACCAAACAGACTGCTCTAGCACCCTCCTCAGAGGGGGCGGGCATCCCGAGGCCACTACGTTTCCGGGTGGACCTTGAGATATGTGCTCGCCGGAGACCGCTGCGCCCTGTAACGCCGGAGGCGGCAGGGTTGGCAGAACGGTCCCCTGAGGGCACCGAAGAGAGACGGGCACCGTGAAAAGAGGTGTTAACCGCTCTGCTTCGGGGGGACTACCCTCATTTGTCCTGAGCCCTCAGACATCAGGACTTTTTCCCAGAAGCCTTCTTGGCGGTAATAACGGTCCGCAGATCCGTTTTACCCCTCGAAGACTGCTGGGTTTGAGAGCGCCCTCCGTGTCCCCGAGATTTTTGTGGGGGAGCACGGGAGGAAACGCTCTGTTTCTGAGTGGCGCGGTGCTCAGCGCTCTTTTTAGAGGAGTGAGGCTGCTCCCGCTCAGCAGCCTCATAGAAAGAATGGCGGGGGAGAAGTTTCTGAAGTGCAGCTGCCTGTTTTGAAGCTTCTTGTGACTTCGCTACAGCACTATTAACTGCGTCTCCAAATAACCCTTGCGTGGATACTGGTGCATCTAAAAGAACATGTTTTTCTTTGTCCTTTATGTCACTTAAGTTGAGCCACAGATGCCTCTCAGTGGCCACCAGGGCTGCCATAGAGCGGCCGATGGATTTAGCCGTCTCCTTGGTGGCCCTGAGAGACAAATCCGTGGCTCTACGCAGTTCAGACACCGTATCAGCACTAATACCCCCGCCCTCCTCAAAATCACCCAATAACTCAGCCTGGTAAGCCTGCATTATGGACATTGTATGTAAACACGCTGCAGCTTGACCGGCGGCGGCATAAGCTTTATGAACCAGGGAAGAAGTAACTTTTACTGGCTTGGATGGAAGTGCAGGAGCCTTCAGAGAAGATGCCGTTGCTGGAGAGAGATAGCTCGCGAGCGTCTCTTCCACCTTCGGCATCTCCCCATAACCAGCAGTATACACTCGATATGACACTGGTTTCGCCCACGATCTCGACACCTCGGTGTGGAGATCGGGGAAAAACGGCAGGCTCCTGCGCTGGGGCTGCGCACGAGATGGCAGGAAGCGTTCGTCGAGCTTACTTTTCGAACGAACGTCCTGCCTATCTTCTGGCCACTCAATAGACAGTCTGTCAACAGCTCTAGTAATGACATCGAGCAGTTCCTCAAACGCATGAGACTGAGGTGGCGAATCCTCAGACTCAGCTACAATACTCACAACATCCAACTCCTCAGAGCTGGATAGTTGCAGTACTGGTACCTCTATCGGGGGGGAAGAAACCGCAACGCGTGCTTCCACACCCTGATAAGAGGCACTGGATCTATCAGACGGATGCTGAGATAAGGCAGAGCCCGTCTCAACATCCACTGATAAATCCATCTGTGAACCCCAGGTCTGAGATCGACGCCGTGCCTCGGCAGCGGCGGGACCCGAGCCCTGGGGAGCGTGGTCGGGATTGAACCGAGCCAAGCAGGATCGGAGCGTACGCAATGGAAGCGCACAGCAATGCACACAGTCACCACCCTCGAGTGCTGACTGGGCATGCTCCTCTCCCAAACAAACAACACAAAGAGTGTGTGTGTCACCTCCCGTTAAATAACGCGGGCAGGGATGGACACACACTCTAAACTGCTGCTCGCTCGCCATACTGAATATATATATATATATGATATAGACAGACAACACCAAATATACAGACAGATTTCACACAGAGCGCAACTGAAGACTCAGAAAGCTTTCGTTTTCTGTTTCGGGCCGGCTTTTATAGCTTCCTGGTACGTGACGTCACCCGCCTCTGACGTTCCGCCACACCATTGGACTGATTTTACATGTGCTTCAAGACGTCATCACGCAAAGCGTTCCCATAGCGTCAAACTCGACGCAACGCGAGTTCCCTTGAAAGGGAACAACGAGAGCGCTACGGACTAGAATCAGTGAGCACAGAAGCACCATCAGAAAAGGAGATGAACGCAGTCCTGTTGCCGCTCATTTTAAATTAGCTGGGCATAATGTCAGCGCCCTTAGATATATCGGGGTAGAGCGGGTCAATAAACCTTTTAGAGGAGGAGATCACGGTAAAAGTCTTCTCCAACGGGAAACTTTTTGGATTTATTATTTAAACACAATATCTCCTTACGGCCTGAATGAAGATTTTGATATAAAGCCATTCTTATAATGTATGACTTTGCCATGTTATATGTCATAATATAATTTGTATTTATGTAGCCTATGTAATTGATTGTGGGTTTATATATATACATGACATGTAGGCTATGTGAGTATTTACTGATTGTTTAGGTAATTTCCTGTTTCTGACTACATTTTAGCAAGTTATATGCATATGTGGGGCTTTTTCTCCAAAAATTCTTTTTGTGGGGTTAATATGTGTTGTTGGGGTTAACTTATATATATATGGAATTGTTTCCTGTGTATGTTGATTGTTTTTTCCATGCAATTGTTCTCTTAATTCAATAATGAGTGGGGTCATTAGGCTTGTTCAGACCCAATCAAGCTAATTGTAATCACAGGGTGGGTCAGTTGATTGTAAGACCTATATATCTCTGTATCAAATGTGTTTTACCATTTGCCTGAAGAAGACCCAGTAGGGTCGAAACGTTGCTTTTTTTTATTAAAATATGGGAGTAAGCAGTGTTGCGGACATTTCAATCTTTTCTATTCATAATAAGGAATAATCATACACCATTTAATATTTACCAGAAAATGTTTTTTCGAGTGTCTTATAAACTGTAATTGTGTCATCTTATGTGAAAAGTGTGAACATTGTATTTTAATTGTATGTGTTTGTGTATATGTATTGTAGATACAGTTCATGCTGTTGAAATGTTAGGACAAAAAAATGACAGAATTATCATTTAATGCAACCCTGTTATCTGTTGGACATTGCAGAATAGTAAAAACTTGAAAATAGAAAATTACATTAATTGATAAGAGTGTTAAAGTATAAGCTTCGTATGGCATCCTGGGGTAGAAAATGTGTTGCATGTGAAAAGTGGCATAAAAACATTCAGAGTCCAGAAACCAAAACTCACTGTATTTTCTTCTCTTGTTTTCGTGTAGCAACCACTACTTTTGGATTTCAAAATGTGACCAGATTCAGTACAGACAATTCTACACTGCAGACAGAGATCTTCTCAGGCATTACCATCTTTATCATATGCATTTACTTTGTCATACCTGCTGTAGGTCTCATTGGAAACGGGCTTGTCATATTTATGACTGGTTACAAAATGAAGACGACAGTCAACTCCATTTGGTTCCTCAACTTGGCGATTGCAGACTTCATCCGCTGCTTAACTCTAATCATAAACACCATTTTAGGCGCACGCAATATTAAGGATTTTGGTTCCTTCAAGTGCATGTTTCTCCGCTTTATAATTTTCCAAAACTCATTTGCTAGCATTTTGCTGCTGATGACTATTAGTCTGGACCGATGCCTGTGCACATGGATGGTTGTGTGGTCTCGAAATAATCGAACCCTATTAAAAGCCAGAATCATCTGCGTGATTGTGTGGGTTTTATCCATTGGCTGCTGCATCCCTGTAGTTATCAATCCCTCAACAGCGGAGAGTGGAGCAATCTATGACTATCCTAAACAATACTACAAGTCTCTGGTCACATACATGTTCATAGTGGGCTTTCTCATCCCCTTCCTGATCATTGCATCTTCGTATATAGCTATCGGCGTGCGAGTCAAACGTCTCAAAATGGAGAACCAGCTCAGGTCTTACCGGGTCATAATAGCTGCTGTCCTGGCCTTTTTCATATGCTGGCTTCCTTATCATGTCCACAAATTTTATTACATAAGTGCAGAAGAGAATCAGTGCAGTAAGTCTTCTAAATATGTTTTATTAAAAACATCAGTTAACTGCCTGGTTCATCTCAACAGCTGTCTGAACCCCATTCTCTATGTGTTCATGTGTGATGAGTATAAGAAGAAGCTGAAACAGTCTCTACTGCTGGTGCTGGAGACGGCGTTTGCTGAAGAACCTCTGGACTTCAAAGTCTCAAAGCAAACAAAAGATACCATCATCTCTATCTCTGCCAGCTGCCAGGATAACAAAACAAGCGTTTAAGATTGTATAGACATTTACAACTTCACTTTTCTGCTTTAATGGCCACCCTTTTATGGCATGTCCACATGAGGTTCAACAGTATTAAACAGCCATAAACTGCATTATACACATGAAGATGTTGAATCAATGACTCAATTTGGTCCATGGGGAAAATAAAATGTTTGTCTATTAAAAAATCTTGTTGTCTATTTTACAGTTTTTCTCGATTGCTTAAACACATTTCTTGAAACTATGCCTCGTATTCTCAAAACTATAAACACAAATCCATAACGTCTCACCAAATTCCCCAAACATCATATTTTCAGGTCAAAATGAAGCTCTACACTCAAAGCCATTCACTCTTGCTGAAAAACCAAACTTTGCCCTCAGACAGGACACACAAGCCCTCATAATCACACACACTGCAACATAGTCTAACACACTGGTGCAATAAATTCAAAACAACATTTCCAAAACTGGTAAGTTATGTTGCTTGTGGTTGCACACTCTGCAGCCACTCTGTGTGACTGTACGACTGCTGGCCTTTTCTTGCAAGAAAATAAACCTCATCAAAGACTATTGGTTATGTTTGTCTTTTATTCAGTGATAGAATTTTGTCTGCCACCACACCTCCCTGAAGGTTCTTGAGGCGACGGTAAAGCGACTCAAATTTGGCCTTACTCGTAGCCGAGCCTCCGTCATAGTCATACCATTGACAAAGACATGGGCAACTAGAGTGGCTTGAATTTCATCTGAGACTGCTTGTCTTCTTGTCCTTGCCCTTCCTCCTCCTTATTCTTATCCCTCTTCCTTCATGTCTTTCTGGATCCATTGTTCCAAAACGCAATAAACTGATTTGGAACCTTTTATATATCTATTGAAGGTTCTGATTGATGTGTGTTAAATTTTGACTCTTAGTGTTTCCACCTGGGTAATTGTGTGCTAACTGAGCTGAAGCTGTGCTGACTTGAGTGAACAATTTTGAATGCTAGTGCTTTCTAAATGACAACATGGTCTAAGCAATGAGAAATGAAGGGATTTGTGTGTAGAGTTTTGCAGTGACAGTTCAACAAATCTGACTCATGTCTGCATCTTCAACATCCATCTCGAAAAGCCGCATGCAGCAGACTTCATCTCCCTCCTAGCCTCCTTCGATCTCACACGACTCATCACCACAGGTACTCACAAATCAGGCAACCAACTGGACCTGGTTTACACACGCAACTGCACCACAGACAACATCTTGGTGAGACCTCTCCATGTTTCAGATCATTTCCTCATTACTTTCAGTCTACAACTCTCTACCCCTGCACCTCCAACCCCACCTCCAGTCACTTTCAGGCGAAACCTGCGCTCACTCTCTCCCTCACACCTTTCCTCTGCCGTGTCATCTTCTCTTCCCCCACCCTCACAATTCTCATCTCTGGATGTGAATACCGCAACGGATACCTTATGCTCCACTCTAACCTCTTCTCTAGACACTATCTGCCCTCTCTCCTCCAGGCCAGCACGCGCTACTCCCTCCAACCCCTGGTTATCTGAGGTTCTTCGTGAACACCGGACTGAACTCAGGGCAGCGGAGAGGAAATGGCGCAAATCAAAAGACGCATCTGACCTGGGTATGTATCAATCTCTCCTCTCTTCCTTTTCTGTAGATGTTCATGCTGCAAAATCTTCATACTTCCACAACAAGATCAACAGCTCCTCCAACACACGAGTACTTTTCAAGACATTCAACTCTCTCCTCTGTCCACCTCCACCACCACCCACCTCCTCCGTAACTGCTGACGATTTTGCGAACTTCTTCACCAACAAAACTACAACTATCAGCAGTCAGTTCTCGGCTCCACACACACAGGAACCCAGACCGACCCCTTCCTCAGCCAATGTCCCTCTGTCCTCCTTTTCTCCGCTAACCGAGGAAGAAGTATCTACACTTCTCCTCTCCAGTCATCCTACCACCTGTCCTCTAGACCCCATCCCCTCGCACCTTCTACAAGCCATCTCTCCGACACTTCTACCAGCACTCACACACATCATAAACTCATCCCTCCATACTGGCACCTTCCCTACAGCATTCAAGCAAGCTCGGGTTACTCCACTGCTTAAAAAACCAACACTAAACACATCAACTGTAGAGAATTACAGACCCATCTCCCTCCTACCATTTATTGCAAAGACACTTGAAAGAGCTGTTTTCAACCAAGTAACATCCTTCTTGTCTCGAAACAACCAGCTGGATGTCAACCAATCCGGCTTCAAGAAAGGCCATTCTACTGAGACTGCACTACTATCAGTCACAGAAGCCCTACGGATCGCAAAAGCTGCTTCCAAATCTTCAGTCCTCATTCTCCTGGATCTGTCTGCTGCCTTCGACACTGTGAATCATCAGATCCTTCTGTCCAGCCTCTCATCACTGGGCATCACAGGTACTTCACTCCACTGGTTTGAGTCCTATCTCACAGGTAGGTCCTTCAAGGTCGCATGGAGAGGCGAGCTATCCAGATCGCATCAGCTGACCACAGGGGTTCCCCAGGGTTCAGTTCTTGGACCCCTCCTCTTCTCCATCTACACCACATCACTGGGACACATCATACAAGCGCACGGCTTCTCCTACCACTGCTATGCTGATGACACACAGCTCTTCCTCTCGTTTCAACCAGATGATCCCACAGTAGCTGCACGGGTCTCAAGCTGTCTGGCGGACATCTCGGCATGGATGAAGGAACATCACCTACAGCTCAACCTGCCAAAGACTGAGCTTCTCGTCCTCCCTGCCAATCCATCTCTACAGCACGACTTCACTATCCAGCTAGATTCATCTTCAATCACCCCATCAAGGACGGTCAGAAATCTTGGAGTAACATTTGATGACCAGCTGACCTTCACAGATCACATTTCAAAGACAGCTCGATCATGCAGGTTTGCACTGCACAACATCAGGAAGATCAGGCCTTTCCTAACTGAGCATGCAACACAACTTCTCGTCCAGGCCCTGGTCATTTCTAGGCTTGACTACTGCAATGCTCTTCTGGCCGGTCTTCCTTCAAGTGCAACTAAACCTCTACAGATGATCCAGAATGCTGCAGCTCGTCTTGTCTTCAACGAGCCCAAGAGGGCCCACGTCACTCCTCTGTTCATCTCTCTGCACTGGCTACCTCTCGCTGCTCGCATCAAGTTCAAGGCATTGACGCTTGCTTACCGATCTATCACAGGCTCAGCTCCCTCCTACTTTAACTCATTCCTACGAGTCTACATCCCTACCAGACGCCTACGATCAGTCAACGAGCGACGTCTCGTGGTTCCATCGCAGAGAGCCACAAAATCACTTTCCAGAACATTCTCATTCACAGTTCCATGCTGGTGGAACACTCTCCCCTCCCTCATCCGGAATGCTGAATCCCTGACAACCTTCAAAAAGCATCTGAAAACCCATCTCTTCTGTGAGCACTTAACCACATAAAAAAAAAAAAAAAAAAAAAAAAAAAAAAAAACCCTCCCCTTTCCCTCTAAAAACCTCACTTATCGGGCTTATGCTACTCTGAATAATGCCTGAACTTTGTATCTTGAGCACTCCTTGCGTAGCTTTGGTTTTTGCCTCTTCATGATGATTCGCTTAATCTAGTCCTGCTTTGTAAGTCGCTTTGGATAAAAGCGTCTGCCAAATGACTAAATGTAAATGTAAATGTAATGTGTCAAAACAGGGAATAGTGTTTATAGTTTAGTGAAATGGGTGTGCTTTTTGATAAATGGCGTTATGGTTTTGAAATTTTAGTTCAAAAGCCTGGTTATAGTGTTTAAGCAATCGAGAAAAACTGTAATATGACGTGGATCTCATTTTATCTGCATCTCATGGCATGCATAGGTAAGAAAAAAATACTTTCCTTTTCCAATGGTGGACCGTACAATGTAGTTTAACTTCGTCACTTTTCAAGTGGGCTATCTGTAGCCTACTTTAATAAACAAAAATAATTGTGGGAAAATTTTATTTTCACTTCAATATACATCTCAGTATTTTCTCAGCCACAAGGGGGCATGGGGTTGTGTTCTGATCACTTAAAATAAAAAAATATAGAATGTTGATTTGCTAGCCTAATTGATAGATCAACAGAGCAATGCTGCGCAATAAAATGCCTCGGCTGTTTTCAAACTTATTGGTTTGATTATGTCAAGTGTTGTGCTACAAACTAAATTTCTTTCTTTATTTGATTTCCTCTAGTCTTAGTTGACAGTTTTATTTTGTTTTTTATCTTGTTTTTCTTGTTGTCTTGTCTCGAGTGTGGTCTTGTGTTGGTTCCTGCCCTGCTCACTGTGTCCTTCCTGGTTGCTGACTCTCCTGACCTGGCAGCCAACTCTGGTGCTTCAGCAGTTACTTCTCTCCATGCCAGAGCCTCTGGTTCCTCAAACTGTTGCCTTGTTGCTATAGTGTCTGGAGTTGTCTCGTCCACAACCAGCCTGTTCTCCAGTTGTTGCCTTGGCCTATAGTTTGGACTGTGTTCCCACCTCGCCTATCTTGTACTGTCTTCTGTTAATAAATATCACTCCACTGCTCATTTTGCGTCTGGATCCCCTCTCTCTGAATCCTGACATACATTTGAGCCTATTAAAATGTCTGCATTAATCTTTCTTATTATTGTTGACTAATGACTACAGGGTAGAATAAATAAACAGTTTAAATCCGTGCTTTTTATTTCTAATGCATTAAGCTGCAGTCTGTAACTTTTGGCGCTCTAGCGGTTATAGTTTTTCTCGGTTGCTTAAACACATTTCTTTCCACAAACATCCTGTTTTCCGGTCAAAATGAAGCTCTACACTCAAAACCATTCACTCTTGCTGAAAAACCAAACTTTGCCCTCAGACATCACACACAAGCCCTCACAAAGACACACACTACAACAGTCTCACACACTGGTGCAATAAATTCAAAACAACATTTCCAAAACTGGTAAGTTATGTTGCTTGTGGTTCTCCCCCTCACAAACCTTTTCACAAGATGAACACAAAAGACAACCAATGAATACATTGGAACATTTTTATTCATTCATGTACTACACAGTACAACACACACACACACACACACACAAAAAAAAAAAAATCATTCCACCTCATCATCCAGTCTTTGGACTGGGTCAGGCCAGAGAATCTCATCCACATCACAGGCTATAGCCAGGTAGCGGGGGTAAAATCCACTTGCATGCCTTTTCCCCACATCAACTGAAATATTTGGCAGGCTTCTTCCATTTCATCGTCTCTGTGTCCTAGAAAAATAGAAGTACGGATTGCTGTAACTGTAACATCCTTTTTACAAAATGAAAACTTTCAGAAAACCCCATCTGTATGTGAAGCAATTTGACATTTCTTTTTATTACAGTAGTGTAGTGCAACAGCTACAGTACATATAGCATATATGTGTTGTAACAGCACAGTGTACTGCACTCAAAAGTTACAGTAGAGAGCAGTCTGAAGTACATCTACTGTACCTGTTTATTCCCAGAAGGTTATGATCAAGGTGACAGTGAAACGACTCAAATTTGGCCTTCCGCATTGCCCAGCCTCCCTCATAGTCATACCATGGACAAAGACATGGGCAACTAGAGTGGCACGAATTGTCTCCTTGTCCTTGCCCTCCTTGGACCAACTCAACTACTTTTGTTAACTACTAAGTTTTACATTCTCGCCAGTTTTGTTCATCAAACAGAGGTAATTGCTATATACCTGAGATCGGTCACATTCACATTTACACAATCAAAGATATTTTTGTATAGCCCCATGGAATTGCATACACTTGAATTTAATTTAAATGTTTTCTTCAGTAGAGTTAAGGCCACTATTACAGATATGAGTTGACCAATTTATTTCTCTCATAATAGCCTGGGATTGACCAAGCCGTGGTTTCCCATGTACCCTTATCTATTGTAACAAGTTAGCTCAAAGGGGAAATATTAATAATAACTCATAATTATCAATTATGATTAATTATTAATATTTGGGTCATTTAATTGGATTAACCTGAGGTAGCTAAATATGTGATGATATGATATTACAATCAATTAATCAGTTCCAACAAACTCTTTTGATTATTAATTTATTCTAAGAAAAGCGTATCCTTCATGGCCACCGAAAAATAATTATTTCTTAGAGCATGTTTAACAAGATTAAGATTGTAAAATGGACTTTGTTGCAAGCAGAGAATCAGAACCAAATACATGTTGTGCACAAGTTTTATTAACTAAATCACAAACATAACTAAACTAAACAAACATACATACATTCATACATACATACATACATGCACAGGTAAAATGGTGAGTGATATGGAACTGGAAACAGGAAATGGAACTATGGAAAAGATTTATATAAAAAGAACCATCAACTTATCATTTTCAGAGCACCTCATTAAATTGATACGTGCATGGTCTGCAGTGGACACAATTCTTGAAGTGGTTGAAAATTGAGTTTGTTGATGGGTCCGTGAGTGTCAAATGTCACTGTACAAGTTGCAATTGTTTTCTTCTCTGCTGGATGGAGAAGATATGATGAACTTGCATGGTTATTTCGACGCTGTTCTCATGGCTGAAGTGCAGATTGTGGCCGAACCTCTACAGTTCAGAGTGCCAAAATTGACTCAAAATGGTGCACTGAATGCTGGTACCATCAATGGATGGAAACAATATAAGAGGGAGAGGAGGAAGAGTGTAAGAGGTGGTGAACAAGGAGGAAGAGTATGAGGATGAGAGAGAGGAAGGTGTGGAGGTGGCTTCAGGGTTTTTCCCTTTGCCTGCAGAGATAATATTGACTGTGATGTGGACAAAGTCCTCTGGCCGGACCCAACATGAAGACGTGATGCTGAAGCAGAATCAGTCTCTCTCACTGACCTTGATTCTGCAGTTGCACAACTCTTCTGAGTGACTGTAATGTAATAGCAATTTTTATCTCACTTGGAAAAACAGCATCACAGGTGTAAGACAACACTCAAAAGGCAAAATTGTAATAAAGAAGAAAAGGCTTTATTCTTTGAGGAATCTTTTCGCAACCGCAGCCACCCAGATGTGAAACAGAAAGCCTCCTGACATAATAAAACTGAGACATTTTATACAGGTTTCTGACATTCTTGACTCCTCCTTTCCCAGTTTCTGTAAATTTCCTTAAAGACATCTTATATCTCAAGCTAGTATGGACTGGTTCTACCCCCCCCTGGGCAGGTCATGCTGTTCTTTGTCCCTGAGAAGCCAAAAGGCCTTCATTTACAATCTAAATGACCTCCTGCTTCCCCTAAGGGGAGGGCATGGGACCCCTTGTTTATTGTTAAACGACCCCTGTATTCTCCTGGCTGGATCCTTTCTCGTGCTCAGGTGTAAGTTTTATCACCCTGTCTTCCTGTCCCTTCTTCAGCTGTTAGAAAAACCTCACAGAAGTATATGGTCAGATGCTTTTACACACACTCAAATGAAATCAACAAGTTTAAATGAATGAACACAAGAACAATGAATTTTTCATCAACATCTCCCCCCTGTTTATCATTCTCTGATAACCAATAAAATAATAAAAATTCATTTCTATTTTCTAAAATCAATCAAACCCATTTTACTATTGAATCCCCAAGAATACAATCACTTCAAGTCTTTACATCACAGTTATACTCCTCATTGCTGACTTTCATATACCTGATCATTTTACTTGAGTCTTGTAGAAAAATTAAGATGGAAAAGTTTAGGCTGTTTTTTGTAAGGATAGGTCCTCAATTATTTTGTAGCAATCAAGTAAAGGTTTATATAAGGCCGGGCTAGGTGAACAAGCACTGTTATTGCACCCCCAAAACTATAGTTCAGACTCTCGGTCACCTCAATATAAACAAGAAATAGTGTAGTTATATTTAGTAGGAAAACAACACATCAGTTCAACACATATCAATTTCAGCAACCTATTACACAAAGAAAAAGGAAAAAGTAGATACAAAAATATCCCTCAATTCAAACCCTGTCCTTGTATGCCACCTCGTAACACGGATGGCTACTGTTTTTAACCCTCTTTATACATTATCATCGTCCTTAGAAAGAAAGAATTTAGAAAGTAAGAAAATCCGAAAGTGAAAAAAAAAACACCCCCCTGTTTACCACGTTACTGTAGCTCCCGCTACTTCCACCGTCTGCCTAATTTTGTCCATCCTTGGGATAAACTGAACAGACATTCCAGTACTCGTATTCACCCATGAATAACAAAATTGTCAGAATAACACATACAATCATAACTCCTATAGCCTACATTCAGCCCTTTCCATTAATCCACTTTGGTTGTTAAAAATTAACTCTTACTTTTCCATTGCAGACCGACTGTCTTTTTTTTTTTGTTTATGACCGTACTTCACATCATTGAATAGATTTTATAAAACATTTGCACCAATCAAATCATTAGATCTATATCAATACTAAGTCCTAGTTTGATTTAATCAAATAAAATCATCAACATCATCACAAAACAAATTATTCTGCTAAACTTAAACCATTAGTTGGTCCACATCCTCCTCCAGGTGTGTTGACCATCTCGTTGCCCCATGAACATTCCGTCTTCACCAGGGTGATTCTTTGCGAAACGTTGCATTGGTCTTTTCCAACGTCGGCGAAGGAGGCCGTTACTAGCACAAGCCCTTTATCCCTCACTTTCTGCAGCGTTGGCGTTTGGGGTTGCTGAGGTTGGTTGGTGTAGTCTAAGGTGAGAGGCTTGGACGGACCCAGATGTCACCCTCTCCGACCATTTTCCCTAGACCTTACAAGATTTTCCCTTAGATCACGATTGCACCTCCACTGGAATGAACCATTTCCTGCCCGCTGTCACCTGTGGATGCAGACCCTAGCTATTTTGTTGTTGACCGCTCGTCTAGCCGGTCGTCCCTTTTGGTGTGACCGGTTGAATCAACAGCCTGAAACATATTGTCACCAGATAATTTTGCTCATGTTAATCAAAACAATATTTATACATTTGGAACAGAATCAGTTCTGTTCGACACAATCCATCCTGACATTCTGCAAAGGGAAAGTTTTAAGTTATGCGCTGCACAAGGTGTGGCACCTCTCTGCCACAATAATAACCCAGTTTACTGGGCACAGTCTGCCCTGTATCAAAAGTCTGCATCCTCTGTAGAGAAGAACAAAACGTCGAGGTTATTGTCAGATAGTAAAGTACACATAGTTTCTTTTGTCTTCTGTGCTGCCGCATCCTCCGCTGCCGAATCTGCACACTTACAGACAGCAATTTTGTTAGGGAGAAAAATGACTTCTTACAGGGCTTTTACCCAGTTAAACGCAGTGTTCTCCCAACATTTATTGTCCCACCTGTACGATGGCTTTCAGCTAATTTGAACCCCTTGGTATGGTAATTGTTACCATCCCCCTTTTGATGCATGATACACAATGGTGTTTGGGTAAACAAAGTTTTCAACACTAACCCAAATGTTGTCCTTCAGCCAAATTTCCCCCAGACATCTTTCTCTGCCTCTGAAACAAAACATTACATAAGCCACAATCTCATCTTCTTATCTAATAATTATTTTAAGGCAACGGCCCCTAGTTTCACAGCGTTTCTTGCTTTTCAGGCCTATTGTTTGGTCTCTTAAGCAACTGTCATCTACGAACATTCTCCAGGTCATCAATTGGTCAGGTCAGGTCGTGGTGTGCACACTTCGTCAATGTCAGTCAAATAACAATCTCCCCTTTTTTACAATTCATAACTGTTAAGGGCTCTCTGGATAATCTGATATTTATTTAGCCTACGTGTTTGTTGCTGTCAAATCTATAACTTTTTCTCAACACATGACTGACGGCTATCTACGACTTCACAATTCTAATTTACACATCAATACTTAAACCTGTCCAGAAAGTAATTCAAATCTACTGCACATCATAAATGACCAAAATAATAATTAACAGACAGAGCTCGATGATCAATCAACTTAAAGCTCGTCCTATGTTCTGTGTTGCTTTCTCATCAGATTGACTCACAATCCTCAGCTTACTTTCAAATTTGTCATTTGCCTTAACCCATCTATAATGCTAAAACACTCTTTCCAGAGGTTAATGACAAATTTATACACACTATTCAGACAGAATAGTTGTCCTAAACTAACACATACTGTACAAAACATGAATTAACACTCACACTCATCCCTGACTATGAACTGCTCATATTTCTTATTCATATCTTTTCTCTAAAAAGATTTAAATTTTAAATGACATTTTAACCTTACATTTTCCTGTATCTTTTATCTAATGTTTTTATGGCCTCTTAACCAGTTTCAAAGCATGTCTGTTCATTATCCATCTGATTTTAGAAAAGTCAGCTGGATTGGTTTGGTGCATTATCATTATTTTGCTTCAGCTTGCTTTAGCATGCCGATAACAGAAAGACTGACAGAATACCATCCGTTCCTTCACTCAAGCAGTCTCTCTCACTATAAACAAATAATCTTTTCAACAGCCTCCTAAGACTGTAATTCAGACAAAATCTAATAATAAATTCATTTCAATAACCTTTGACCATTAACCTTTATCCAGACTTTTCTTGAATCTACAAAAGCTGTCTTCACCTTTAGCCACCACCACGTCTAATGACCTTCAGGATTTAAAACTTACAAAACATCTCTTACATATATTATTTCAATATTAACTTCTATAATATTTTCCCTTGCCCATAAGGCAACCAACATCATGTTCCTGATAAAAATTAAGTTTTGTTACTGTCTCCACAACAAATAATGACAATCACCTCACGGTCTCAGCTGGCTCTTGAAAGCCCATTCCCATCAGCTCTTTATCTATAATCTTCATCAGGGTGTTGTCCCCTGGCATGGTTGCAAACACTTGTCATAATGAAAAACAAGCCATACAATGAATGCGGTTTCTTGCAAGTGGTATATAGAGGAACTCACATTTTCTGGGTCAGACATGCCGTAACTCCTCACAGCCCATCTGGCCTCTCAATGATCTGCTGATGCTGGTGGCCACTCAGTCAATCAGCGCCACTCTCATACCCAACTCACATAAAACACCGCCATTCTGCAGATACCCAGTGTCGGCGTGACCCTCTGTCTTAGGTTGACCTCTGGCCCTAGAGAATCTTACCCGTCTTTGAGTGATATCACTTCGTGCACACTGGTAACCGCTCTTCCCCATAACAGAATCTTTGACCATTTTCTTCAACATAATCAGTTCTGGAGCTTAGGAAAGGCACACTCAAGAGTCACCAGAGCACTCTGGACTGCCTAATAGTGTTAGCACAGGGAGACAGGTTAATAACAACAGTATTTAATCACCTAAATCTTTTAAACATCTTCAAATCAGCAAAATCGCAATACTGAGATTATACTCAGTGAATTTAGTCATCACAACCGTCTATTCAGTGTATTGTTACATCTGTAGCCGGAGCCATCAGCCCTGTTTCATGGTGGAGGCTAAAATCAGACAAAAAAGTTACTGGTCCTAAAATAAGCAAGTCCTAAACAGTGTTATTGTAAAGACTTCTAAAGTCATTCAGTTTTACTTCTAAAACATTTACAAATTATCCTCTAAATGTGTTAAATCTGAACTGCCTGTAGCATGATTCGTTTTAGCTTTTCCATATCTATGATTTTCAACTGAAACACTGTGCTTTACACAGGCTCAGACACCAGCTTTCAGCTGACATTGAATGAGAGAGAGACTCTTGAGGCATCAGGACTGGTACACTGCATTCTCATAAACCTTTAACTTCAGACTTTATCTGCCATTTTTTCTTTAACTGTAGCCCATCTTAAGGCATCTTTTCCATAAATTACATGTATTGTAATTTAGACATTACAAATTTCCACTCAGAATGAGTCTCTGTTGCACTGAAACTGTGGCAGCTTCAGTCACAGCACATGCCAGATTCAGATAAGCAAACCTGTTTTGGCCAAATCACATTCTTATCTTTTAAAATCAACATTAACAAGCCTTTGTTTAATCAAATGCCTTTTACACATTTTACATTTAGCAACTGTTAATCCTGTAACACTGCTTCTGTTTATTTTATCTTAAAGAAATAATAAGAATTATTCTAGTTCTTAATAACGTTTAAAATTTCATTTCAATTTTAGTTGTCAGGTTTTCAATTGCCATAATTTAATACCTGACTTCAATGTTTTCTCTAGGAGTTTATCAATCTGCTTCTATGATTCAACCTTTGAGGCTGCGCTCTCTGCTTGTGATACATTTTTTTTTTATTTTTTTTTTTTATCATTATAAATCATTCATTAGATTTGTCTCTCTATATCATCTAATCAACTTTATTTATCATTTTACTTTTACAGTCGTGACATTTACAGTCACTGAATGACCCCGCTGACCGCAATAAACACTCTCTGTTATTCTGCCAACAGTCTTATCACTCTGATCTTTCTAACACCTCCACCCTACCTCACACCCCCGAAGCAGTGTGTTGAAAATGTAAACAGAGCCGCTGATAAGCAGTTGTCTGTATTTTTCTATTATAGTCTCGTTTGCAAATTCAATTACAATAGCCGAATCATAATCTTCATCATGTTAACATTGAACTACTTTCTAACCCATATTAACAAAGACTTTTCTTTAAATTTGTGTAATTTTGGCACTTTCTTTGTTTGGAGCCAGTTAAGTTATTGTTTATCTTTCCAATCACAATCAAACTTTTACAAAACATCATCTGCAAATCTCTTCAGAGCATGAGCAGAACTGCTTACAGTATTTGCTCTCTTTTATCTCACTATTTATCAGGACTGTTCAGTTACTCTTCATACAGTATTAAAACTTTAACGTGTCATTAATTTCATCAACACTGGTTTTAAAAGCTTATTCTTCTATCAAATGGTTAGTTTGCAGATTAAACATAAATCACAAGATTGTATTATAATTATTCAGTCCTACTTATCTCTACTGTTTCACAGAAACCACAAGATTCCCTAATTCTTCTCAGTCTCTAAATTACACAGACAGCTATCCTCAACTCAAAAATATGGCAATCTATTCTTCAATACTCTTGTTTTCATATCATTAATACAATAAAGCATCTACATCGTCATTTCAATCATTATTTTATCTCTAAAATATATAATTTTTCCCGTTTTGCTTACATTTGCGTACATGATTCCTTATCTTTACATCATGTTAATCCCTGTTAATCATACTCAATGCCTTATTTTATCTAAAACTCACTTCATACAATTTCAACTTAATTTGACTTAACAGGCGTTCATAAATATGAATTGTATCTTTCCCTACATGCCACTTCCTTCTGTATCTGTTCAATTCAACAATTCACTGTTTCCATCAGGAAAAACATCCTATCTTCCCCTACATGCCAGTTCCTTCTGCATCGACTCTGTTCTCTTTTATCTGCTTCTTTCCCATCCAACAATTCACTGTCCGTTCACAGTTTTACACTCATGAACAAACTTCAACAACCCTTTCTGACTCTCGTTCAATACCGCAGATAGTGCACATACATTTTCTTTCCAGAAAATCTTGCCAAATTTCACACTTTCATTCTCCACAGAGTTAAACCACATCTTTTCAAAGTCTGAATCTCGCTCTGCCACGACACGTGATGTACAATGCATTTTATCTTTTGTACATTTTCATCTCAAATCATCAGTCACAGCTTTGCTCAAAACTTCATCAGCCATAAAGATTTCCAACAGTTTGTTTGTTTTGTTTTTTTTTTCATTGCAGGTAGCAGAAAGTAAATCAGTGTATGCATTCGTGTGTGCGTCGTGTTAGTAAAAAATAATTTCACTTCCCTTTGCTGTAGCCAGAGATTGACTTTCCAGATCTGAACCCTCTCCGTCCCGCTCTCCTGCCCTCTCGGTTCAATCCGACTTCACGTTTGGACACGCGCTGCTCCAGTGTCCGTCCTTCCTGCACAGTCTGCATCTTGTACAGTCTCGGAGCGCGTGTGCATTTGTCGAGCAAACATAACAGTTCCATTTTCCTCCAGCAGCTTTTCCTCTCTGTCCTTTTCGATGAGCCGGGTTTGAATGAGAAAACACAGGTTTGTTAGGTTGTTGTTGTTGCACAACTACGATAGTGATTGGCTTTTTAAACTTCCCCCTCGTCTTCTTCGCTGCTTGTTGCGGCCTGTGCTGAGGAGTCTGCCTTCCCCTGCTGCACTGGCGCCGCTGTGCATGAAACTGCGCTGTTAGTCTTTGTGGCATTCGCTGTCTGTCCTGCTCCAGTTCTTGTGCGGTTCTCAGGGGCGGTGGAGAGCGGTCCAGTTTGAGGGCCGTTATCTCTGCTACGGGATAATGGTTTGTGTTGTAGGCAGGCGGTGGAGCCGTTGCCGTCTCTCGTTCTCGCCTGTCAGCCTCTTCCACCCAACACATTATAGTCTGTTCGCATCCCTTACACACATGTTTAACACACACACAGCCACCATTCTGTTTTCCCTCGTTCTTTTCTATTGATTCTTTCACGACATTAAGTCTTATCTTACTCAAGGTTCCCGCCTCGGGGAAATCGTGATATTTGATCAGTTTCTGTATGTCAACCATACATTTACTACCATAATTATTTCTCATCTGACAGAAAATTGGTGTATAAAAATTATCTGTTTTACTGTTTGATGATCCCATTTTTGGCTGAGTTCCTCTTTTCTGGATTTCACAATTCGACACGTGTCTTACAGAATCTGTCAAACGTCTTCGACAGACCCGATCTTTCCCTTACCCCAAGATCGGTCGGGTGGTTTGTAATTACGTTTCACTCAAAAACTTCCTATAAGCACTTTCCAGCGCTCGATTAATTCTGATTTGACGTGGCTCTTCCGTCCACCTAAATCGATAAAAAATTTTTTTTTTTTTTTTTGGTTACTAGCACTTTTGAGTAAAACTAATTAATCAATAACTGTGATTCCCCTGAATATGTGATTCCCCTGAATCACCTGTGGGCTTTCCGTCCACCAACGAGCTAAGTGAGGTAGAAACTGATCCGAATTCCTCAGATCAATTCTTTCCCTTACCCCAAAAAAATTGTGATTCCCCTGAATCACCTCTCGCTCGTACCAAAAAGCAAAACCCCCTGGGCAGGTCATGCTGTTCTTTGTCCCTGAGAAGCCAAAAGGCCTTCATTTACAATCTAAATGACCTCCTGCTTCCCCTAAGCGGAGGGCATGGGACCCCTTGTTTATTGTTAAACGACCCCTGTATTCTCCTGGCTGGATCCTTTCTCGTGCTCAGGTGTAAGTTTTATCACCCTGTCTTCCTGTCCCTTCTTCAGCTGTTAGAAAAACCTCACAGAAGTATATGGTCAGATGCTTTTACACACACTCAAATGAAATCAACAAGTTTAAATGAATGAACACAAGAACAATGAATTTTTCATCAACAGTAACATGCTTTCATTTAGAGTTTTTTACAGTAACCTTTTTTGCTTTTGCAGTTGGGTCACTGTATTTTCACAGTATGCAAGTGCTGAATATACAGACATTCAAACAATATTCAGTACAATACTACTTGCAGTGCATACAGTATACAATTTACAGCTTTACTGAAAAGCTAAAACACTAAACCCCATTCTCTGAACCAAATTCTCAATAGCCTAAACCAATTGGTCGAATAAATCACTCTTTCTGTAAAACATTACAGGTTTTCTTGATTTCTTAAACACTATAACCAGGCTTTTGAACTAAAATTTAAAAACCATAACGCCATTTATCAAAAAAGCACACCCATTTCCCTAAACTATAAACACTATTCCCCTGTTTTGACACATAAGTCAGATTTGTTGAACTGTCTTTGCAAAACTCTACACACAAATCCCTTCATTTCTCATTGCCTAGACAATGTTGTCATTTGGAAAGCACTAGCATTCAATATTGTTCACTCAAGTCAGCACAGCTTCAGCTCAGTTAGCACACATTTACCCAAGTGGAAACATTAAGAGTCAAAATTGATCACACACCAATCAGATCCTTCAATAGATAGATAGAAGGGCCAGAGTCAGTTCATTCAGTTTTGGAACAATGGATCCAGAAAGACATGAAGGAAGAAGTTGAGGACACTGGAGTGGAGGAGGAGGAGGAGGAAGAGGAGGAGGAGGAAGAGTAGATGGGAGTGGAGGAAGAGGTGAAGGAAGAGGATGAGGAAGTCCAAGGCAACAGTGGCAAGGAACCAAGCCTCCATCAGGTGACAGAATGGAGAAAAAAACCTTGGGAGAACCCAGGCTCAGTCGGGGGCCAGTTCTCCTTTGGCCAACAAGCGAACAGTTTATGACTATGATCCAGGCAGCATTACAGGTCAGAAGTCAGATTGGATCAGAACATTCAGAATATTTATCCTGTTCCATCTGGTTGGAAGTCGGAGTCATCACGCCAGTATAGAGACGAGTTTGTTGAGGATCAGTGCAGATGGCTGTTGTGTCGATGAGGCCTTCATAGGGCTGATGAGGCTGGCACTTCAGGGATGCGTCATGGGTGGGTCCAGGTGCAGGTCCACCATCTGATCTGGATCCGGCCTGGTTCCAGCGGACTGCGGTAAACCTCGGATAAACAGAGAGACTAATAATAGCGTAGACGCCATCCTTCTTATGATGTAACAAGTACATCAGGATTTATGGGGAGTTTTCCCGGCTCTGGCTGACCTAAACTATGCAGCCTAACATTGATATATAGAAGTCTATAATGTGTTATGTGTATGCTAGGTCAAAGAGATGTGTTTTTAGTCTAGCTTTGAACTGACAGAGTGTGTCTGCTTCCCGGACAATGTTAGGAAGATTGTTCCAAAGTTTGGTGCTAAATAGGAAAAGCATCTACTGCCAGCAGTCGATTTTGATATTCTAGGTATTATCAACTGGTCAGAATTCTGAGATAGACGTGAAGGACTATAATGCGTTAAGAACTCACTCAAGTACTGGGGAGCTAAACCATTTAGTGCTTTGTAAGTTATAAGCAATATTTTAAAATTTCTACAATGTTTTATAGGAAGCCAATGCAGTGTTGACAGAACCGGGCTAATATGGTCGTACTTCCTGGTTCTAATAAGAACTCGAGCTGCTGCATTTTGGACCGGCTGTAGTTTGTTTATTAAGCGTACTGTACAGTGCAACCACCTATAATAGCATTACAATAATCTAGCCTTGATGTCATGAGCGCATGAACTAATTGTTCTGCATTTTTCATTGAGAGCATATGATGTAATTTAGATATATTTTTAAGATGAAAAAATGCAGTTTTACAGATGCTAGACACGTGACTTTCAAATGAAAGATTGGTATCAAAGAGCATACCCAGGTTCCTAACCGACGACAAGGACCTGACAGAGCAGCCATCAAGTGTTAGACAGTATTCTAGGTCAGGGATGGGCAACTTCGGTCCTGGAGGGCCACTGTCCTACAGAGTTTAGCTTCAACCCTAATCAAACACACCTGAACAAGCTAATCAAGGTCCACAGGATTACTAGAAAATTACAGGCAGGTGATTTTTTCAGGGTTGGAGCTAAACTCTGTAGGACAGTGGCCCTCCAGGACCGAAGTTGCCCATCCCTGTTCTAGGTTATTACGTGAGGAAGTTTTTTGTCCAATAATTAGAATCTCTGTTTTTTCAGAATTAAGTAGTAGGAAGTTGCTAGTCATCCAGTTTTTTATATCAGCTATGCATTCCGTTAATTTTGTGAATTGGTAAGTTTCGCCAGGGTGTGAAGATATATAGAGCTGCGTATCATCAGCATAACAGTGAAAACTAATGCATGTACAGAGTGAACAGCAACGGTCCTAGTATTTAGCCTTGTGGTACACCATACTGAACTTGTGATCAATAAGACATCTCTTCATTTACAGCTACAAACTGATAATGGTCAGATATATGATTTAAACCATGCTAATGCAATTCCACTAATGCCAACATCATTTTCGAGTCTATTTAAAAGAATGGTGTGGTCGATAGTGTCAAATACAGCACTAAGATCGAGTAACACTAATAGAGAGATACAACCACGATCGGATGATAAGAGCAAATTATTTGTGACTCTAATGAGAGCTGTCTCGATACTATGGTACAGTCTAAATCCTGATTGAAAATCCTTGCAGATATCATTTCTTTCTAAAAAAGGAACATAGTTGTGAAGATACTGCCTTTTCATCTTTGACAGAAAAGGTAGATTCGAGATCAGCCTGTAATTGACTAATTCTGTAGGATCAAGTTGTGTTTTTTTAACAAGCGGTTTAATCATAGCCAGTTTAAAAGTTTTTGGTACGTAGCCTAATGACAAAGATGAATTAAAGATATTAAAAAGAGGATCTAAGGCCTCTGGAAGCATCTCTTTCAGTTGCTTAGTCAGTATAGGGTCTAACATACATGTTGTCGATTTAGATGATTTAACAAGTTTAGAAAATTCTTCCTCTCCTATGGTAATTAATTAATCAAATTTTGCCCTAGGGAGACTACAATGCACTCCCTGATGTGATACTGTAGTAGACAGTTGCATAGTTATAATTTTCTCCCTTATATTATCAATCTTTTACAGTAAGTGAAGAAGTTTATCAAATCGTTACTGATGTGCTGCTTGGAAACTTCTGGGCTTGAAGCTTTATTTTTCGTTAGTTTAGCCACTGTTTCAAATAAATACCTAGTTGGTTTTTTTTGTTTTTTTTCTAATATGGTTGAAAAATAAGCAGATCTAGCAGCTTTTAAGGCCTCACTGTATGCAATCAAGCTTTCTTTCCAAGAAATGCGAAATACCTCTAGTTTTGTTTTCTTCCAGTTGCACTCCATTTTTCTGGCTGCTCTCTGTGCTCTGTGCCTGAGTGTGCTCGTTGTACCACGGCGTTGGACTATTTTCTTTAATCTTCTTTAAGCGCAACGGAGCAACTGTGACTAAAGTGCTGGAAAAGAGAGAGTTAAAGGTTTCTGTTGCAATATCGAGTTCTTCTAAGCTATCTGCGATACTGAGATGATGAAACTGGTCAGGAAGATTATTAATAAAGCAATCTTTAGTGGCAGAAGTGATAGGTCTAACATATTTGTAACACGGAGTCGGCTTTGCAGCCTTGGCTAAATTACAGTTTTTTACGATTGCTATGACAGATTTTTCAATACATTTAACAATTTTCCAAAACTCTTAACACAGTTAGCACTACATCCGTCTGTGTAAGCTATACTATTAACACATTTATTGTTGCTTTAACACAAAATGCATACAGTTAGCACAAATTTAAAATGCTTGAACTTCTTTTACACACAAGCTCAAACAAGACCAAAACAATGGATTTTTACTGCCAAATTTACCAATGCTTTCACACTGTATGTCAGAACAGATAACACCATGTTCTAAACCTAACCTTACAGGCTAAACTCAAGGTAAACAGCTGTTTATATTGTGAACTGAAACACAAATATATCCCCTGTATTTTATTCTATTCTTACTGAGAAACAGCTGATTGAAGTTATGCAAATATGGGACAATGTGGCATTCCACCATTCCCGTCTAGTCACAGCCTGGTTTGACGCCTATCAGAGGATGATGTCCATTTTCCTTGCCCCTTCCCTTTCCTCATCCCCATTGAGGAGTATTCTCAGCCTGGAGATGAAAGGTTTTTGACCATAGTCCACAGGACCAAATGTCCCTCCTTTATGCAAAAGATGCAGCATACCAAGACATCACAGCTGAACATTGCCAGGGGTGGATAAGGCATGTTACTGTAAAATATTCTTCCCAAGATGCCTTGCCAGGGAAGATATCAGGTGTGATGTGGATGAGAACATGTGGACAAATGCAGAAGACCGGGCAGATTACAGTTTTTTACGATTGCTATGACAGATTTTTCAATACTTTTAACAATTTTCCAAAACTCTTAACACAGTTAGCACTACACCCGTCTGTGTAAGCTATACTATTAACACATTTCTTGTTGCTTTAACACAAAAAGCATACAATTAACACAAATTTAAAATGCTTGAACTTCTTTTACGCACAAGCTCAAACAAGAACAAAACAATGTATTTTTACTGCCAAATTTACCAATGCTTTAACACTGTATGTCAGAACAGAAAACACCATGTTCTAAACCTAACCTTACAGGCTAAACTCAAGGTAAACAGCTGCTTATATTGTGAACTGAAACACAAATATATCCCCTGTATTTTATTCCATTGCTAGTGAGAAAAAGCTGATTGAAGTTATGCAAATATGGGACAATGTGGCATTCCACCATTCCCGTCTATAGTCACAGCCTGGTTTGACGCCCATCAGAGGATGATGTCTATTTTCCTTGCCCCTTACTTCTCTTTCCTTAACCCCCATTGAGGAGTTTTCTCCGCCTGGAGATGAAAGGTTTTTGACCATAGTCCACAGGACCAAATGTCCCTCCTGTATGCAAAAGATGCTGCATACCAAGACATCACAGCTGAACACTGCCAGGATAAGGCATGCCAAAAGATTCTTCCCATGCCTTGCCAGGGAAGATATCAGGTGTGATGAGAACATGTACAAATGCAGAAGACTGCGCAGATTAGAAGATGACGCTTTTTCTGTTTGTATATTTTGTATTTTCACATACAGTAATACTGTAAATGGCAGCTATATTGCATATTTTTGTTATCTTGCAGAAATGTCCTGTTGAAAATAAAGCCGTTACTGCAGCAATACTGTCTCTGTCTTCTTTTTTTCATAAACCATACATTCTATAAAGCTACTCCAAGAAGGGTAATTTATTTTGTTGTATTGAATTTCTGCTGCAAAAAAACAAAAAAAACAAAATGCATGCATTTACATTACAAACAAAACAAAAATGTAGAGAGACTTCAAAAGAAACTGCAGTGCAAAACACAATCTATGATCAATACAATATACTGTCTGTTGTGGGCATACCTGACACATATAAAATAATGCAGTTTCTGTAATTCCATCTGATGTTAGTGTTTTTTATGACATTGTGCTATAATTGACTAAATGTTCCTGGTGGAAGAGAACATGTGTTAATGTTTTGGTAGACATAGTGTATTGTGTTAGTGTATTATTGTATTTTGAAAATTAGTGTTGGAGTTTAGTTTACAATGTGATTTTGAGCATGAAATTAACTGTTTTGCCAATTGTGTGTTTTAGGTGTGTTGGTGCGTTAAGAGTTTTGGAAATTTGTTAAAAGTATTGAAAAATCTGTCATAGCAATCGTAAAAAACTGTAAGTTTACACGAGACTAGATAATGATCTGAGATGTCATCGCTCTGCTGCAGAATTTCAACGGCATCAACAATGATTCTGTGTGATAATATTAGATCTAGAGTATGATTATGACAATGAGTAGGTCCTGACACATGTTGTCTAACTCCAATAGAGTTCAGAATGTCTTTAAATGCCAATCCCAATGCATCTTTTTCGTTATCCACATGTATATTACAGTTTTTCTGAATTGCTAAAACACTAAACCCCATTCTCTGAACCAAATTCTCAATAGTCTAAACCAATTTGTCTATCGGGGGGGCAACATAACTTACCAGTTTTGGAAATGTTGTTTTGAATGAATTGCACCAGTGTTTAAGACTATGTTGTAGTGTTTGTGTTTGTGAGGGTTTGTGTGATATCTGAGGGCAAAGTTTGGTTTCTCAGCAAGAGTGAATGGTTTTGAGTGTGGAGCTTCATTTTGACCTGAAAACAGGATGTTTGTGGAACTGGGTGAGACATTATGGATTTGTGTTTACTGTTTTGAGAATACGAGGCATAGTTTCAAGAAATGTTTTTAAGCAATCAAGAAAAACAAGTTCAGGTAGTTTAAACACTGCTTGCAAATCTCAATCTTCAAAACTCTAAACACATTCTCCCACTAAGACACATTTTGCATTGTGATGCACTTATGTTTCAAATTGCTAAACACAGGTTAAACACAACTGCAACACAGTTGTCACTGTTTAAACTCAACGACTCAACGAATTGTTCACACTTATTTCTAATGATGTGACCAAACCAACTGTACATAATACAAGTCAGTTCAGAGTGCTTAAATTGACTCAAAATGTTGCACTGAATGTTGGTACCATCAATGGATGGAAACAATATAAGAGGGAGAAAAGGAAGAGGATGAGAAGGAGGAGGTGAACAAGGAGGAAGAGAATGAGGACGAGAAAGGTGTGGAGAATGTTGTCAAGGCTGGATCTGGCTTCAGGGTTTTTCCCTTTGCCTGCAGAGATAATATTGACTGTGATGTGGACAAAGTCCTCTGGCTGGACCCAACATGAAGACGTGATGCTGAAGCAGAATCAATCTCTCTCACTTACCTTGATTCTGCAGTTGCACAACTCTACTGAGTGACTGTAACATGCTTTCATTTAGAGTTTTTTACTGTAATCTTTTTGGCTTTTGCAGTTGGGTCACTGTATTTTCACAGTATGCAAGTGCAAGTATACAGACATTCAATACTATACAATATTCAGTCCAACACTGTACTTGCAGTGCATACAGTATACAATTTATTCACCATACTTATGTAAGTTGTCATTACTATACTTTTTACGTAATTGCAAAATTTGTTTTCTTTGTTACAATATACTTATTTTCTGTAACTGCATGCTTTGGATTCTGTGTTCTCCATTTGAGGCAATTGTTTGATTTTGCCCGAAGAGTCAGAGGTTCTCTGAATGTGGTTTGAAAATTTGGTTTTGTGTTTAAGGTTTTGAGAAAGTGGGTGATGGTTTCAAGAAATGTGTTTTAGTACTATTTTTACAAGTAAGGTGTACATTTTAAAAATTCAAACTGATCACACTTGTAACACAGCTAGTCATTATTTTAAAACCTGATGTAATGCATTCATTCAGCACATATTTTCAGTCCACATAATCATTGTTTCAAACACAAGATTATTGTAATATGTAATGAGAACGTACTCGGTTACCTAATGTAACCTCGGTTCTCTCTAGAAGAGGGAACGAGTATTGCGTAAGTTGCTTACGCTACGGGAAAGTTCTCTTTCTTCGAGATCTGAAGCCAAAAAATTATCCTTAATTTTGTATTCATTGTCAACGCAGTGCGGCAGCCGGCAGACCATGATGGGCTGTATAAGCGTGCTCATTGGTTGCCCGGCGGCAACTGCTGCAGCCTACCAGTGAGCCCTGTGTAACGTCACACCCTATGAGTAAACTGAACTGAACTAAACTGAAAGAAGATCAGTCTTCGCGCCCTCCACACCCTTCTAACCGTCAAGATGGGTGTGGCCAGTGTGTACATAAGGAGGGCTCGCGGGCTGAGAATCTGGTTTTCATAGTCTGAAGCGCAAAAGCTCGTGGCGCGTCACGGCAGGTTACGCAATACTCGTTCCCTCTTCTAGAGAGAACCGAGGTTACATTAGGTAACCGAGTACGTTCTCTTACGAGAGGTTCTCTCGTATTGCATAAGTTGCTTACGCTACGGGAACCCCTTATCAACGCCGTGCGCGCCGAGCATCCAGCACATGAGTCCCAGGGAGACCGGGGAAAACAACATGCTGAAACAGGTGGCCGGTCGGAGAAACGGGCCAGCACATGTACAAAGCACTTCACTTCATATATAAAATAGAGCAGCACAGCCGGTCTATATATATCAGTGTAAACAATGCGGCCAGTAGCACGGGCCCGCATAGTACATAAGCACATATTAGGGGAAAAATAGAGCGGTCTCACCGGTCTATGTGTGGAGAGAATAATCCCCAGCGCAACCGAGTGTAGGACAGGCGGCCAGCGGCGCGGGCCAGCACCGGTACACAAGCGTGTAGTGGGGAACAAAGGAACAGAGCGGCATAGCCGGTCTGTGTACTAAAAACACTCTTCCCTTGGTGCCATACCAGAAATATTACCAGTACGTGAACGTAGTCTGCACATGAGCGACTGGGCAGAACATATATGCCACTTATACTGACAACAGTTTAGCCTGCAAGGCGGGAACTTCCAGGTTATAAAACCTCACGAATGTCAATGGGGAGGCCCAACCCGCCGCCATACAAATATCGTGGATAGAAATTCCGCTGGACCAGGCCCACGAAGAGGCGATGCCTCTAGTGGAGTGGGCTCTGATACCCAAAGGGCACTGCAGGTGTTTGGAGGCGTAAGCTGCTGCAACCACGTCCACTATCCACCTGGACAGGCTCTGTTTTGAGGCGGCAAGACCTTTGGTGTGCCCGGCGAAAGAGACAAAGAGCTGCTCGGAACGCCTAAAAGCAGCGGAGCGCGTAATGTAAACTCTCAGCGCCCTGACGGGGCATAGGAGGTTATCACTGTCCCCACTATCGGATGCTGGCAGAGCCGAAAGGGAGATGATTTGCGCCCTAAAGGGGGTACCAATCGCTTTGGGGATGTAACCGTGTCTCGGTCTGAGAATGACTTTAGAGTCATTTGGTCCAAACTCAAGACATGCAGGACTAACGGATAGCGCGTGCAGATCCCCTACGCGTTTTACTGAAGACAGAGCTATCAGAAAAACGGTTTTGAGCGAAAGGTACTTCAAATCCACGGATTCAAGCGGTTCAAAGGGAAAGCCTTCAGGGCCTCCAGGACCAAGGACAGATCCCAAATAGGAACCGAGGGGGGGCCGCGGGGGATTCATCCGTCTGGCTCCTCTGAGGAAACGGATAATAAGCTCGTTCCTTCCTATTGCACGGCTGCGCGTCGTCTCAGCAAACGCTGCAATAGCCGCCACATACACTTTGAGCGTGGAAGGGGACCTGCCCTTGTCCAACAGCTCCTGTAGGAAGGAGAGCACCCGCGGGACCTCACATGTGCGTGGATCCAGGCTCTTAGTAGCGCACCATTTAGCGAACACAGACCATTTAGACGCATAGAGCCTTCTCATAGAGGGAGCTCTAGACTGCGTGATCGTGTTTACGACCCCTTCTGGTAGGTCAACGGGTATCCGTTGATTATCCACGCATGCAGAGACCAGCGCTCTGGATGGGGATGCCAGATCGATCCACCGGCTTGAGAGAGGAGATCCTTTCTCACCGGGATCGGCCATGGGGATAAGTGCGACAGCCTCACTAGCTCTGGGTACCAGATTTGGTTCTCCCAACGCGGGGCTATAAGAAGCACTGGGTGGTGCGTTTCCCTGATCCTCGTGATGACCTGTGGTAACAGGGAGATCGGAGGGAAAGCGTACAGCGGGAGGCTGGGCCAGGTCTGGGCCAGCGCGTCCTCGCTCCTTGAGAAGAACATCGGGCAGTGAGCGTTGTCTTTCGACGCAAAGAGGTCGACTTCCGCTCTGCCGAATAGGCGCCAGAGCAACTGGACTGTCTGGGGGTGCAGGGACCATTCTCCCGGGGGAATGATGTCACTGGACAGTCTGTCTGGGCCGACATTCAGATGGCCCGGCACGTGCGCGGCTCTCAGCGAGCGCAACGAGCGATGAGCCCACACGAGAAGGCGTTCTGTCAGTTTGCACAGGTTCCTGGACCTGACACCGCCCTGTCGGTTCACATAGGACACCACGGACATGTTGTCCGAGCGGACTAGCACGTGGTGATCCCGTATGAGTGGGAGGAAACGCTTGAGCGCGTTCTCGACCGCTATCATCTCCAAACAGTTTATGTGGAGGGATATCTCCTGGTCTGACCACAGGCCAAAGACAGGTTTGCCCTCGAACAGAGCGCCCCAACCTAAGGTGGAAGCGTCTGTCGAGATAACTTTGCGGTGCGAGACGGCTCCCATTGTCACTCCCCGCTGGTACCAGTCGGCCGCTAACCAGGGCTTCAGTGCTGAAACGCAGCTCTGAGTCACTCTGATTGGAATGCCGCTGGAAGCCCATGCTCTGTGCGGCACTCGGGCGTTCAACCAGCGTTGTAGCGGGCGCATACGCAATAGACCCATCTGAAGCACTGCTGCAGCTGAAGCCATACAACCCAAAATCCTCTGAAAAGTCTTGAGAGGTGCGGTGCTGCCCGGCTGGAAAGACGCGGCCAGGCGTCGAATACAGCACGTGCGCTGTGTCGACAGGCGGGTCGTCATTGCCACAGAGTCCAGATCCAAACCCAGAAAAGAGGTTGACTGACTGGGCACTAATGAGCTCTTGGTCCAGTTGACCGTGAGCCCCAGGCTTTCCAGGTGGCTGAGAAGCACTGTTCTGTGGGCGATAAGCTCTGCCTCTGACTATGCTAGAATTAGCCAATCGTCCAAATAGTTCAAAATTCGCATTCCCTGACCTCTCAGGGGAGCGAGAGCCGTGTCCATGCACTTCGTGAATGTGCGGGGTGCTAAAGACAGGCCTAACGGCAGGACAGTGTATTGATATACCTGACCGTCGAAGGCGAATCTCAAGAATGGCCTGTGACGGGGTATTATCTGGATCTGAAAGTACGCGTCTTTTAGATCGAGAGAGATAAACCAGTCCCTCGGGCGAATCTGCGCGAGGATCTGCCTGGTTGTGACCATTTTGAACGGTCTTCTCATAAGAGCCTTGTTCAAATGTCTCAGATCCAAAATCGGTCTGAGAGCTCCGTCCTTCTTGGGAACGAGGAAATAACGACTGTAAAAGCCCGACTCGCTCATAGAAGGGGGTACCGGTTCTATAGTCCCTTTGCACAGGAGTGTCGCTATTTCTGCTCAAAGTAGATGTGCTACTTCCCCATTCACTCTCGTCTCGGTACGCGCATGAAAGCGCGGGGGGTGGCGAGCGAACTGCAGAGTATAGCCCTCTTTTACTGTGCTTAGCACCCATTCTGACGCGCCTGGAATAGCTTCCCACGCTTTCACGTGTGCAGCCAGGGGCAGAATGGCCTCCGAGCTCTGATTGCCGCGCGTCGCGGGCTCGAGAGCTCGAAACGGAGGCGTGGGCACAGCAGGCGCGCTCTTGGTGCTTAAATACGGCGGCTCACATGCAGCGATAGCTGGCCGTTTTACACACAGTGTCCCGGTGGCTTTGGATGGGGAACATACAGTGTGAGGTGCGTTAGTATGTGTGAGCGCTCGAGGGCGGGCACAGGACTTACATTTAAACATGACCGGTCGTGAGAGGCCGTGTGACAGAGCGGGCAGTGAGTAGGTGTGGGCACGGGGAGGTGGACACGTGACCTACTTTTAACACTCGAGCGGCTTCTGCCTGCTTTATGAGAGTGGGCTCTGTGAGAGACACGGGATTTATAGTGCTTGTGTGCAGGGGTGAACACGGAAACGTGGGCACATTCACTGCATTTGAAACACATGCGGCGTGAGCCGTGCAACCAGACATTATGCTCATTTGAAATTTCTCTGGGTCGCCGTGAGAACGGTGGTTGCGCGCAGGCGAGCGGGTAGATATACCGGCTCGTTGGCTGCGAGGTAAACATCTGCAGTAGCCGTGGCAACGGGGACTGACAGAGCGTGAAGCTTTGATGGTGGTCCAGCCGCAGCGGGACTAAACCGTCTTTTCTTCCCTCGTGTTTAGACGCTCATAAATACTCGAGCACCATGAGTAGGAGTGGTGCGAGAGGCGGGTTCGCTTTCTGTATGTAAGAAAAACTGGCCACGAGCTCGGAGAAGCGAGCAGCATAAATTTTTATCTGCCACGAGAGCCAGGATCGAACACGGGTCTCTGGCACGAAAGCCTATGATTCTACCACTGTACCACGGGGAGAACACATTAGCTTTTGGTTAGCGCGATCATAAGAGAGAGCGACCTCATGTTTGTTTGCAGGCGTGCGTGTACTAAAACAGGCTCGTTTACTGCAATAGTAATATTTCCAGCCGCCTGAACCTAAGAGGGGACTGAGAAATGTGTGAGAATTGGCGGCTTGTCCGGCCACAGCGGGACTAAAACACTCTCTCTCCTCTTTTCGCCGGTGAGTGAGGCGCGCGCGCTGAACGTTGCTCGTGACCATCCGCTCTGTCATCCTTTGTGAACAGCGCAATCTGCGCGGCCCAACAAGTGGGAGAGCGGGTTCGCTTTCTGTATGTAAGAAAAGCTGGCCGCGAGCTTGGAGAAGCAAAAAGCATCAATTTTGATCTGCCGCGAGAGCCGGGATCAAACACGGGTCTCTGGCGCGAAAGCCTAAGATTCCACCACTGAGCCACAGGGGAGAATACATTGGCTTTTGGTTAGAGCGAGCATATAATAGAGCGTCATCATGTCCTGTGACGGCGTTTGCTTGCAGGCGTGCGTTTATAACTCGTATACTGCGATATGAACAATTCCAGTCGCCTGAACTTAAGAGGGGACTGAGAAATGTGTGAGAAATGGAGGTAGGCCCGGCCACGGCGGGACGAAAACACTCTGTTCTCCTTTCGCCGGTGAGTGACGCGCGAGGACGGAGTAGCTTTCTTGCAACGTAAAGAGAGCTCCAAGACCGTCCGCTTCTGCCATCCCCTGTGAGCGGAGCAGTTTGTGCGGCTTGAACAGAGGGAGAGGAAGCTCGCTCTGAGACCGTCCGCTTCTGCCATCCCTTGTGAGCGGCGCAGTTTGCGCGGCTCGAACAGAGGAAGAGGAAGCTCGCTCCGAGACCGTCCGCTTCTGCCATCCATTGTGAGCGGCGCAGTAGCGCAGCTCGAACGGTGTCTATCTCATTCGCCTCATCCCCTGATGCGGCGGCTCTGCGAGCGGCGCTTCTTCTTGCGCGGCCCGGCAGGGACAGGCGGAGCGACAGCTTGGTCGAAAACTTCAGGTCGAGCCCGCAGGGTCGACATTGAAAGTTCTTTGCACTCGGGGCAGCCGCCCGTAGAGAGTGCGGTGGCGGCGTGCTCGTGGCCCAGGCAGAGAGCGCAGAAGAGGTGGCGGTCTCCGTTGCTGAGCGGGGCGCGGCACGAGCCGCAGGAAAAACGAGGCATTTTGACAAAAACACCTCGTGCTCTTTTAGAACAGTGAGAGAAAGTGTGTGTCGCAGGGCGAACACACACAGCAGTAATAAAAGGATATGACGCCGGATAGCGTAGTAGGCACGGATGGCTGAAGGCGGCGACGGCGGCCGGCTTCCTCAGGCGCTTCCCTAGGCTTGCTGTCCTAGGCTTGATTCTCAGCCCGCGAGCCCTCCTTATATACACACTGGCCACACCCATCTTGACGGTTAGAAGGGTGTGGAGGGCGCGAAGACTGATCTTCTTTCAGTTAACAATCAGTTCATTAAAAAGCAAACAAAGCAAGATACATGTTTCAAATCACTCTTGTTGCCGAATTAATTACAGAAACACAGGCTAAAGTTGCCTCACTTACATTACCTAACTCATGTAATTTAATCCATAATGTTATATATCTAGTGTGTTATCAAACGGTGTGATGAAGTATGACACAGCCATGAGGATTTGATGCCATCTGTCTCCCTTCTATTGATGCATCTCTGGTCAATCTGATGTTACATAGTCTTTGACTGTTTCCTCTCCCTCTCCATGTTCACAAATAGCTCTCTCTCTCTCTCACACACACACACAAACTTTGAACATAGTGGTGGTTATCATCTAGGATAATTCACTTGTGTAAAAAGAATTCATTATATTTGGAAATCCATTTTGGAGATTGCAAACTAGTTCTATAGAAACTGTCTATAGAATCAATATCTATATAAATCTATAGGTTTACCAAATGATTCATTGAGTAACCATTAAGTTCAGTTGGATTAAATAATACACACATGTATTAAACTGAACAAGAAGAGATGCTGTGGTGAGCAGGACGAGGCTGAGGGCCGTGGGAGAAGGGCGCGAGGCCGGTGGTGTGATTACTGATGAGCGACACCTATGAGATGCACCAGTCTTGTATCGCTCATGGAGGAGCGGAAGCATAAAAGGAGGAGCGACGACAGTGGAGATCGAGAGAGGCCTAGGCCTGGATTTTATTTGATGTTTGTGTTTTATTTGATGTGACAGCAGTCGTCCATGAGGGGCTGCTGTCTTTTACTTTCGTTTTGTATTTGTTTTATTTTTGATATATTAAAGTTTGTTTGAATGTTCGCCGGTTCCCGCCTCCTTCCCACAATAACGAACTTTGTTACAGATGGAAATCAAAAGTTTGATAGTAATGGTATTATGAAAGGCAAACATTTAAATAGATGAAACAGTTATGTTGAGTAGTGAAAAAGATACTTTGTGATTTTGAAAACACAATTTAAAACGTGATGAAATGCTTGTAAAAAGTGCACTTTTGATGATCTGTTGTGATATAAACACCTTACTAGTGAAAATAGTATCAAAGCGAATAAAAAAAAACCTGTAAATCATAAGAAGCCTCAAAACATTGCTTTAAAAGAAAAAAAAATGACATAAAACAGTTTGCTAAAGCATTATGTAAACATGACCAAACAAATTTCCCATTCGTGCATCACAGCCTCAAAACTATTCAGTTTTGTTCCTGGTAATCTGCTGCAGTCATTCTTTTACTGCTAAAAATGCAAAACCTGAGTATTTATACTTATGAGGAAACTAAGAATGACTGACATTACTAATTTTTATTCTAGATCACAGTGGAAGGGTTCTCTTTCGAGAGATTTCAAGGATGAGTCAGGGTAAACTGTGTTTCAGTTTGAATATTGGACATTTAACTAAATACAAAATAACAAAACTAAATTCAGACAAAAAGAAAGTTACATAGTGTACCTTTAAAATTGCTGTTATAATTGCATGTGAATGAACCCAAGTGCATGATTACTTCTTTTCTGAGTGAAATGAATATTTTTGCTTCATGCCTTAATACCCTTTATTCTTGCTGCATCATTGAACTTTGTTATGCTATTATGCATTTGTTATGCTTGTTTTCTGAAAGCTTCTGCAGATTCTCATGTACATAGGTCTTAGCATAAACATTTCTGCCTTATTCAAATTAACTTTTTGCTTGTATCATAATATAAAAAGGCCAAAAGCACAAGTCTGTTCCTTCAATGCTATCACTGACTGAAGAAGACTATTTAAGTGCATGAACCATATCGACCTCTTTTTTGGCGCTTTTTGTCCATTTCGAAGATAAATTATTAACTAGTCTAAACTAGTCTCAAAGTTCACACAGTTTAGCAGAAGGTTTTAGCCAACGAAGCGGCTACAAATGAGCAGTAGCCTACAACAAGCTATTCATCCTAGCATGAAAAGAACTGCAACCCCGTTCTCACTCCCAAGGCGTCAAAAACTGAAGCATGGTCAAGCGCCCCCGGCGTCACACAGAGGACTCCAAAGGCGCCCCTCGGCATCACTCTGACTAATTTGGAACTCCGTTGCTTTCAATGTGAAACCTGCGGCGTCAAAAACAGACGCAAATTTTATCAGTAGGAAATCGCGCTGAAGAAGTCTCATTCCGACACAACACATCGCGATATTTGGCATCAGTTCACGTGTGCCAGATGTTGGTAAGTAGTGTAAATACAGGGTGATAAAAACAGGGTGATTAAACATTGTCTGTCACGTGACGTGCTATACTGCCGTGCAAAGGCAAAAGACCTTAACTTCAATTTTGGTCAAAATTTGTTATTGCCATTTTTGGAACAATGGACATCAGTTTTATCATGTGGAAAAATATATTGAGTCAATTTTGTTCTTTTCTGCTAAAAATAAGATGTTGTTTTTGTCATAACTTCCAAAAGCAGAGGGAAAGCAAAGGCAGAAGCCCTTAACATCAGTTACGGTCTTTTAGCTTTGTTCTGCTGCACTCTAGAATGCTGGAATCAAGTTACAGTTGGAGTTAAGGCACTCTGCCTTTGTTTTACCAACGTTAAATTTTTGCGCTGAAGTTACGGTGTAACGTTAATGCCTATATGTAATTGAAGCACTTTTGCCACAACCATTAAATAAATAAAGTGAAAATAAAATTGTTGCAGTGGTTGTTTTTAAATGTATCTAACATAATAATGGCCTATCCTCGCGGGAAAATGATGGTGGAGATGGCTTTGAAACGCAAATACCAAGATCAAGGTAAGGATGATATGGATACATGAAGAATTTTTTTTTTTAGATATAAGCTCAGTCGGATACCACATCACCTTCTACTGGATGTGTAATGAGCTAATTGAGCATCATAAGCTACATTTAGATTGCCAAATCCATATTTGCAGTTATTTTGGTGAGAGTAACTTAAAAGTAATGCAATAGTAGTGTAATGCCTTACATTTTAAATACAGTAATATTGTAATGTAACGAATTACTTTGAAATGACAGTTACAAGTAATAAATAACGCATTACAGTTTCGAAGTAACTTGCCCAACACTGTTTGGAACTAATTGTACTACTTTAAACCTGAAATGAATATGATGAACTGATTGGAGGCCTAGGCCTATAGCACGTCACGTGACAGACAATGTTTAATCACCCTGTTTTGAATTAGAAAGTAATGTAACGCAAAACCTCCGTGGAGATGACAGATATAATGCAGTGACTGAACATGAGCTAATCTGATAATATTGACAAACAGAACATACATTATATCAAACATTACTAGGAAAGCGTATTTACACTACTTACCAACATCTGGCACACGTGAACTGATGCCAAATATCGCGAATGAGACTTCTTCACCGCGATTTCCTACTGATAAAATTCGCGTCTGTTTTTGACGCCGCAGGTTTCCCATTGAAGCAACGGAGTTCCAAATTAGTCACAGAGTGACGCCGAGGGGCGCCTTTGGAGTCCTCTGTGTGACGCCGGGGGCGCTTGACCATGCTTCTGTTTTTGACGCCTTGGGAGTGAGAACGGGTTGACAGTTTATGTAAAAGATACATCATGCAGAAATATTTTTATTTGTTTGTTTAAAGGAGCCGTATGTAAGATTGTGGCCAAAACTGGTACTGCAATCACTTTCAAATTACTGTAGAGCGGTGTATCCCCTCCCCCTCCCCCCTGACTCGAGGTTGCCAGATAGGCTGCAGGATCCAGCACAAACGTTTGTAGCTGCAGCTGTGGTAACTAGAGCTGAGCTGGCAACCCGGATGCCGAAACACTACTGACTTCGTGATTGGTAGATAGGTGGAGGGTGGAGCATCAGGCCAAAACACAAGATGACAACATCAACATAAGTTGAGGGCTGCAACTTCACTTTTTAAATGACAATATCCTGGCTGGACTACTGTTGTCAGTGATGTAAGTATTTGAAATGAACATGATTTCTTAATGTCTAGTGACATATCAGGGCCATTTTATGATTAATTGAAATACATTTCTTACATACAGCTCCTTTAAATAAGCCAAAGAAGGGTTTATTTATAAAGGAAGAAGATAAAGTGAAGATTATAGCCTCTAGATGGCATCCTCTGTAGCCTACTGCTTTTAAACACTCAAGAAGAAAGATTATCAACAGAATGTGGCACGTCAAATTTGCATTTGTTTTTACATAATATTATATAATCATGCTCAAAACACCAATATCAAACTGCAGAACTATAATGATCTGCTCTGCCCTTAATTCTTAGTTGCTGTTGTCATAAACATTTGTATTTTTAAAATTATTATCTGGATTATGTTAATAAAGTATATGATTCTATTTTAGGTTGCCATGGAAGAATGTAACTTTAACCTTTGAGAGCTGATATTCAAAATAGTTTTCTACAGAAGCATAGTTCCCTTGTTGCTTGTGGGTGTTACTCCACGCCACTTTCTCTTTCACACAAATGAAGGGGAAACAACCAACAATTGTTCATGTGAAGACGTTGTTGTGAGCTTTAATAACACACACCTGCAGAAAGAACAGAAGGAAAGGACTGAAAATGGGTAAGAATCTACATCTACGCAATATTCCTGTGGCTATGACTATGTTTATACACCTAATATAATATAGCAAGCTAATTTCTGTTTTATTGAGACAGATGCCCTGTGAAAAGAAGTGGGTGATGTGGGCAGTTTATGTTTTCTGCAATGCCTTTTCAAAATGACATGCATTTTTTATTCCCCCACCCCTTGGTTGAGTTCATTATCTTGACTTCTTTGAATTGTTGATTTGATCAAGATTATGCAGCATGGCGTTGAGTTAAAAGCTTGGACTCTAATCCAACAGAAGTCAAAAAGAGATCTCATCATCCATCCCTGCTGTTGTTTATTAGTGTAAACCACTATTTTAAGATAAAAGAAGAAAAAAAAAAAAATTGCATCTCTGGCTAGTTTTTGAGACTTCAGTCACGTGTTCAATACATGCCGTGTACGTCAATATTGGTTAAAAAGCTGTGGTCAGAAAGGATGTGTCATTTGCAACTGTATTTACTGCTTAATGCAAAATGTATTTGCTTAAATGCAAAACTGTCTGAAAGCATTAATGAGACCAGAATAGCAGGAAAATTATATTTTGTCTTTTCAATGTTTAATTTTGTGGTCTTATGTTGCATGTGAATTGTGCAACAAATTTTGCTGACAAAGTCTTTTAACCTACTAGCCACAATTTAAGCTGTAGACAGCAAAAATACTTTGTTGGGTTATAAGTACTCTTGTTTATTCTTTTAAAAGCGTAAAAGCATGTTTTTGAGTTAAAATACCCAGTAAAAGATACACACATCATGCATTTTATACATAAGAATATACTGTAGGACACGATGCCCCCTGGTGGCATCATGGTAAGATTGAGCATCTACTTTTATCATAAGCTCTAAATTTGCAAACATTTATTCACCATAATTCTGACAAATAAAATTATACATTAAATATAATTTAGCCTAATCTTGAGCATGATTAACAATGAACTGGTAACTAAGGTTCTAATTTGAACAACACTAATACGATTCATACTTAAAATCAGAGCTGTAATAACTATCCCAAAAGACATAATTTTAAAGACATTCATCAGCTTTATGCGCAACTGAAAATCATTAATTTCCAACTCCAGTGAGCTGTTAACCGCTGCAACCGGATTGCTGAATCAGTTGGATTTCTGAATGAATCCTTCTAATTCAGTTTTCAACCAAAATTAAAAGAAAGAATCAGAAATGTTATGACTTTCTTTTACAGTTTGATTTCTATTTTTTTGTGCAGCGAATGCAACCTTTTTGAGTGCTGTGAATGGGACCAATGCAACTCAGATGGAAGCCTTTTCAAGCATTGAAATCTTCTATATATGCATATATTTTGTCGTCTTCGCTCTGGGTATTGTTGGAAACGGGCTCGTCATATTTGTGACTGGCTACAAAATGAAGACGACCGTCAACTCCATATGGTTTCTCAACTTGGCGATTGCAGACTTCATCTTCATCTTAATCATCATCCTCTACATTGTTACTGCCTTTAACAAGATGGCTTGGCATTTCGGTGACTTCTTGTGCAAGTTTGTCAGCTTTGTGGCGGTGCTCAACATGTTTGCCAGCATTTTTTTGCTGACTGCTATCAGCCTGGACCGATGCATGTCCACCTGGGTGATTGATTGGGCTCAAAACAAACGAACTCTTGTCAAAGCCAGGATCATCTGTGCATTTGCGTGGGTTTTATCCATCCTCTGCAGCATCCCCTTTGTCATCAAACGCTTTGTAAATAATAACCGGTGCATTTATTATCCAGAACCCTTCAAGTCTTTGGTCATATACAGGTTTATGGTGGGTTTTCTCATCCCCTTCCTGATCATTGCATCTTCATACATTGCTATCGGAGTGCGTGCCAAACGTCTCAAAAGGGGGAAGAAACTCAAGCCTTTCCGGGTCATCATATCTGTGATCATGGCCTTTTTCATATGCTGGTTTCCTTTTCATGTTCAACAGCTGTCCACCGTAATTGCAAAGGAGAAAAATTGGAGTGACTTTGAAACAGTACTAAGACACATAGGACCTTTCGTAAACTGCCTGGTTCATCTCAACAGCTGTCTGAACCCTATTCTCTATGTGTTCATGTGTGAGGAGTTTAAGAATAAGCTGAAACAGTCTCTACTGCTGGTGCTGGAGACGGCGTTTGCTGAAGAACATCTGTCTTTCCGATCATCTCGCCCTTCCACTTGTTCAGGCCTCTCAGAATCACAGGGTCTCAAGATGAACGACACAACCTTCTCGTCAACTGGCAGCAGCCAGGACAACAAAACATGCTTTTAGAAAATCAGTCCCAGAGATATTCATTCCTTGTATTAGTCTGAAGTGATCCGATAAAACATATTAAGAAGCTTTCCACTTTGCCGCCTTGAACCCCTCATCCCATGTCAGATAAGCAGTGATTCAAAGACTTGTTTGTTCTAAAGTCAATCCAAAGGTGTAATTCATGCACCATTAAAATGACATTTCAGGCAGGTTTCTCAGACATGCCCCTTGTTTTCCATTGGTTAGACTAACAGATAGCTCTACCTCAAACTCATGCCATTGGTTGGGTCAGTGTTGTTGCGTCTAAACTAGTTGGGATGATAAAAATACTTTGTATTGTTTATGCTTTTTATGGGAAACAGATGTTTATTGTATACTCATGGCTTTGGGGAAATATTTCAACAGACCTGTAGATATAAATATTTTAAACATATTTTACCTATTATATGCTGATTATATATATTATATATTATGTTTACCTTTTTAATGCATTTCTTTTCCATTGACTTGTTTTACACAATCTTTAAGCCACGTTGTAATAGGCTACTGCTAATTTAGTTACAGTATATTATATGTTTATATAGTAGCCTACTATATAATGTTTATTCAATCACCAAAACTGAAGTAATTCTGTGTGAAACATGCTGTCTGTACACTGTAAAAATAAAAGGTGCCTGGACCTCAAGTACACACGCACATTCTGAACACTGATTGCAGTTTTACTGTCCCTGGTGCAAGCGAGGACCTCATTATATACCAACACAAACCAGGACAGACAAAGAAAAAGAGGTGTGTGTGTGTGTGTGTGTGTGTGTGTGTGTGTGTGTGTGTGTGTGTGGTGCTCTATTAAACTGACAAAGCTTCTAATTAACCAGACCTTTTGTGTATCGTCTGTTGAAGCCGTATAAACCAGCACGCCTCAATATGGAAAGGAATTCGAGAGTGGAATGCACAAATCTGAATGGGCCATGACAAGAATGTCCCACTTCAAAGAAACTCCTTTTTAACAGCTGCTTTTTGAGTGGATTCAACCTCACAATACTTGGAGAAAACAAGGAGCAAATGAAATGCCATTGCAACTATATAAACACACCGGCACAGGCTGATGAGCTCATTGATATGATGCTTGTGCAAAACCAAATAATCCACAACCTGCACTTTTGAGTGTTAAGCGGAAAATGGGAATTGGAGTGTTAAGAAGTAAATAAGAATTTGTGTAGACAGATAGATAGACAAAGAGACAGATAGATATAGACAGAAAGACACACTGACAGATAGACAGATATACAGACATATATATATTTTATATATAGACAGACAGACAGGTATATAGACAGGTAGACAGAGAAACAGATAGACAGAATGGGTGATTGGCCTTTTTTAATTAGAAAGGATGAAGGAAAAACATGGAGTCATGATCCCATTAGAGGCAGAAATAAATAGGGGGAGGATGGGCGGTTGTGTATGTTTTTTACAAGTAAAGAGTTTGAACTCTCATGCCTGAGCGAGCCATTCATTATGACTCTCATTACAGTAAACACACAGTTTATTATAAAGTAACACGCTCAACCTCAGCATACCAAGACGAGCACGCCTGTGCATACATACACAAATGAGAACATACAAACATGCTGCAGTATCACATAACCCGATGGTGCCAACAGGTGCCTACACTGTAAAAATAAAAGGTGCCTGGAGGAACCTTTTGGGGTTCTTCACTTTGCCACACCGGCGGAACCGTCTGTAGATCCTCTAGGCACCCTTTAAAAAGGGGCGGTTCTCTGAAGAACCACACAAGTTTCCTGAGGAACTCTTGTATAAGGCACTGTGTGGAATCACTTTGTGTGCCTCCAGGAACCAAATTTCATTGTTTTTAAATATTTAATTTCATGTTGTTACTATGGTTACCTTTGACTTATTATAATAAACAAATTGAACCAAATACAAAATAAGAATTGTTTATTACATATTTGATATTCATTTGTATACATACACTTCCATGCACATGGGAAAAAAAGCTAACTATAGATTAATATCAATGAATACACACACAAAAAAAAAAAAAATAGTATAATACATTAGCAACATGAATAATCAACCATGTATATACAATAGATAAACAAGAAAAGACATCTCAACAAAATGCATGGAAACACATATGTTCCACGAAATAAATCAATGTAAAAAAATTACATTTTGACTAATTAAAAATGTCCATCTTTACTTAACTTTAAAACATTTGTGTTTCAGTCCGATGGTAAGTCTGACATCACTGTTTCCAAGTCCAAAAGCTCTATCAGATGCCAAAAACAAACAAACAGTGCTAATATACACTCATTGTGCTGTAATATTCCTGAAAATTATGATCCTAACCTTTATCTCTATACCGAAATCTTAGATGGTTAGTTATTCAGCTATTTTGAATCATAAAATGTTGAAGTCTGGGATGCCGTTAGACTGGAGACTGTAATGTACACTATGGCTTTTGAAAAGCTTAAATGTGTGACTTGAATCAACAGTGTTCATAAATGGTTGTTGAGTATTCTCATGAAACAAGATAGAGGAAGTATAAGTAGAGGCTTCGACCCGGAAACAGTATTAAGGTGCAGTAAAACTAGATGTACCGCATGGCGGTACAAAATATGACCGCCGCTCAGGCCTGCACTGGCTTTCCACAAAAATAAATGACGTGGAGCAATTTGGCTGTATTGCGTGTTTATGTATATACCTAAAAAAAGTAGTAGTATGTGCATGTCTGTCTGTGTGTGCGTGTATGTATGCGTGCGTACAGTACATGTGTGTGCGCGTGTGTGTTTGTGTGTGTATGTCTGTGCATGTGGATTTGTATGTGTGTGTATGGGTGTGTGTCTGTGCGTGTGGATGTCAGTGTGTGTGCATGCTTGCATTTGTTTGTATTCCTGCATGTGTGTGTGTGACAGTATCATCCTAAACCAGCAACCCTTCGCTCAACACCACCATCTACAGGCCGATGAGTGTACAGTCACTAAATGTGCACATAAATGAATTTATTTTATACCCCCCCATGGATGAAATTCTACGAAACTTAGCATACCCCCAGAGGATGTCAAGTTAATCATACACATGAAATATGGTGCAGTTCTGAACATCTAAACTGAAGATAGGGGCGATTAAAGCAGAATAATATTGCATTTTCATTTTTTATGGGAGGGGCGCAAATCACAAATGAGTGATTATGGGCTAGGTTGATGTGGGCCCTTAAGACCAACATACCATACAAATTTCTGCATCCTCGGTGCCACGGTTCAGGTAGTTATTTAGGAAAAACAGCATTTTTTGGGTTTGGGGGGGCCCAGCGCGGGGGGGGGGAGTGGCCCCCGGGGACCAAACGAAATTTTTCCGTAAAAGTCTAGTGGGGCTACATGCCCACCAAATTTCATGTTCCCCGGTGTTTCGGTGTCCCTGGTATCGTTGACGAAAAATTCAGTAAGATGAAAAAAAAAAAAAAAAAAAAAACTTTGACAATCGATTATGGGCTAGGTTGATGTGGGACCTTAAGACCAACATACCATAAAAATTTCTTCATCCTCGGTGCCACGGTTCAGGTAGTTATTTAGGAAAAACTGCATTTTTTGGGTTTGGGGGGGCCCAGCGCGGGGGGGGAGTGGCCCCCGGGGACCAAACGAAATTTTTCCGTAAAAGTCTAGTGGACTACATGCCCACCAAATTTCATGTTCCCCGGTGTTTCGGTGTCCCTGGTATCGTTGACGAAAAATTCACGGGGGCCCCAGCGCGGGGGGGGAAGTGGCCCCCGGGACCAAACGAAATTTTTCCGTAAAAGTCTAGTAGACCAACATACCATAAAAAATTCTTCATCCTCGGTGCCACGGTTCAGGTAGTTATTTAGGAAAAACTGCATTTTTTGGGTTTGGGGGGGCCCAGCGCGGGGGGGGAGTGGCCCCCGGTGACCAAACGAAATTTTTCCGTAAAAGTCTAGTGGGGCTACATGCCCACCAAATTTCATGTTCCCCGGTGTTTCGGTGTCCCTGGTATCGTTGACGAAAAAATTCAGTAGATGACAAAAAAAAAACAAAAAAAAAACTTTGACAATCCCTATATGACCGCTTTCGCTAGCTATGCTAGCGGCGGTCATAATTATCTGTTGTTCTGTGAATGTTCACTGGTGAATTCCAGTCATTTCAATAAGAATTTACATGGTCAGCAATTTTGTTTGTGGTCAAAAATGTCACTATGGAACCAAGTTGGTGTGAGGTACTTAAAGAGTTAGAAAAGTGAAAAGGTACAGCAGATTCGTTTTCCATTTGTTTTTCCTCTTTTCTGGAGGATGGTCCAGGCACTTCAATGATTTTCAGGTCTACAGGAGGATTTTTATTATTGTTCAAACTTGTATTTCAGCTTACCGAGATCCCTGCAAAGTACAAAATTTACTGTTAGTAAGGTTATTAAAGTGATAGTTGTGAAATTTAAATAATTTCCTCAGCCTTATGACGTTCCAAACCTGTTTGACTTTCTGTCTGTGGAACCCAAAAGCAGATCTAAGCAGATCACAATCAAAAAAATTTTGTAAATCATTCATGAAACCATTCTTATGTACACTTGTCTAGTTCAATTCAATGCAACAATTTATGTAAAAATGGTTAAGCTCCAAAAATGTCCCAGAAAAGATCCTAAAAATAATCAATGAGTTCACAACTCATGTGTTATGGGTTGTGTTGCAAGTCTTCTGAAGCCATAATAGCTTCTTCCTTTTTTTTTGTCGAAAAAGACTAAACTTTATATATTCAGAGTTAAATGTCTTATTCAAATGCAAATGATAAAGATATAAGAAAAAATGCATAGCATTATTTGTGAACCAAACCTGTGATATTATTTTTCTGAGTAACATGAATGAGATTTTTTGAGCATGAGGGAAGATTTTCAGAGAATAACTGATTAAAAAAACACAAGTACACAGTCAAACAATACAATTTCACACAGAGAAAGTTCATAGTAATAAAGTGCTTGCATGTGGTGCAGGTAACTTACTGTAATTCAATGTTGCCACTGAAATGTTCAGATTATTTTAGAAATGTAACGTTAATGGTTGTTCTGGGGAAACAAAAGAACAAAGCTGATTATTCACAACATAATATTGACCTGTAAATGGCTTTAAAATGGTATTTAAAATGGTATTTGAGAGAATGCGCCAATGAGGGCACCTGTAGTAAGTAAAATTAGGCTAAACAAAAACAGACCAAACTATATTAACCTGCTTTTGTTATTCATAACAAACGCCAATGACAGCAGGAATCAGCTAAATTAGTTAGGCTATATCAGCAATTTGAAGACACTGTGATGTATGCTGTTACTTGCCACTAGGTGGAGACCTGTACATGTATCTTTGTTATGACAAGTAAAGCAGAACAAGAATGACATTGACAGTGAACAACTCGTGGTTCCAGATTATAGAGAAAGACTCACCTGCTATCCTGGGAAGGTCAGCATGCACAGAGTTAGGACTAGTCAAGAGAGTCTACAAGGTGGACTGTGAAGAAAACACTGACATTCTGAAAGAATTTGATGATGTGTTCAATGGGTTGGGGTGCATACCTGGGGTGCATCATATCAAGATTGATACGACAGTGTCTCCAGTGATACATCCACCCAGAAAAGTGCCGATCGCACTAAAAGACAACATAAAAACTGAACTAAGCAGAATGGAAAGTCTTGGAGTGATCGACAAACAGACAGAACCAACAGATTGGGTCAATAGTATGGTGACGGTTGTGAAGCCGAACAAACTTCGAATCTGCATTGATCCCAAAAGATTTGTACAAAGCTATAAAAAGAGAACACTTTCCACTCAAGACAGTTGAAGAAGTAGTGAGTGAAATGCCAAATGCAAAAGTTTTTTCTGTGTTGGATGCTAACCATGGTTTTTGGCAAATTCAACTGGATGAAGAAAGTTCCAAGCTTTGTACATTTAATACACCTTTTGGTAGGTACTGTTTTAAGAGGCTACCTTTTGGTGTATCATCAGCCCCAGAAGTCTTCCAGAAGTGCATAGCACAAAGGCTCGAAGACCTGGAGGGAGTCGTGAATATCATGGATGACATACTCGTGTGGGGAGAAAATGCGGAACAGCACGATGAAAGGCTCAGGCGGCTTTTAGAGAGAATCAGGAGTATAAATCTGAAACTAAATCGGGAAAAATGCAAAATCAGAATGTCTGAAATAAAGTACATAGGTCATGTACTGAGTGGAGAAGGTTTGAAGCCAGACCAAGACAAAGTCAAAGCAATTGTGGAGATGCCTAAGCCACAAGACAAAGCTGCCTTGATGAGGTTTCTTGGCATGGTTCAATATCTTGCAAAATTTGTTCCAAACCTGTCAGAGATCAGTGCGCCGCTGAGGAAACTCATGGAAAATGGTGTAGCGTGGCACTGGGAAACTTCACAGCAAAAGAGTTTTGAGATGCTGAAGACACAACTGAGCAACGCCCCAGTTCTCAAATTCTTTGATGTCAACAAGGACGTGACTCTTTCTGTGGATGCAAGTTCAGAGGGTTTAGGTGCTGTCATAGCACCTGTAGCATATGGTTCAAGATCACTGACTGACTGCCAGAAAAGGTATGCTCAGATTGAAAAAGAGCTTTTAGCCATTGTGTACGGTTGTGAAAAATTACTGGTAAACCAGTAAGAGTGCAGTCAGATCACAAGCCACTGGAAACAGTGTTCAAAAAGCCTCTAGAAAAAGCGCCAACACGACTGCAAAGGATGTTGATGAAACTTCAACCGTATGATCTGCAGGTAACCTACAAGCCAGGAAAGGAGTTGAAAATCGCAGATACACTTAGCAGAGCCTACCTGGAAGAAAAAGCAGAACAGTTAACAGTGACTTGGAAGTTCATCAGTTGTCAGAGTGTCTACCAATTTCAGAAGAAAAACTTGAAGCAGTCAAGAAAGCTACAGAAGCAGATGGAGAACTGCAGATGGTGATGGCAGTAGTCAAGACAGGATGGCCTAAACAAATCAGACATGTGCCAAATGCAGTGAAAAAGTACTGGAAATTCAGAGAAGAGCTGACCATTTCAGAAGGACTGCTGTTCAAAAACACAAGGCTCGTGGTTCCACAAAGTCTTCAAGCAGAAATGCTGGAGAGGATTCATGAAGCTCATTTGGGAGTTGTTAAGTGTAAAGAGAGAGCAAGAGATGTATTGTTTTGGCACGGCATGGGAAAACAAATTGAAGGTGTGGTGTCAAAGTGTGCTGTGTGCAACACTTTCAAAAGGAACAATACCAAAGAACCTCTTGTCAGTCATGAATTACCAGACAGGGCGTGGGCAAAGGTAGGAGTTGACCTCTTTCACTTCAACAAAGCAGATTACTTGGTATGTGTGGATTACTTCTCAAAATTTCCTGAAATTACAAAGTTGACACAGACAACAAGCCAGCATGTGATAACAGCACTGAAGTCAATATTTGCAAGACACGGGATTCCAGATGAAGTTGTTTCAGATAACGGACCACAGTTTGTCAGTGCTCAATTCAGCAACTTCAGAGATACCTGGGAGTTCAAACACTCGACTTCAAGTCCAAGGTATCCTCAGTCTAATGGTCAAAGTGAAAGAGCTGTACAAACCATCAAAAACCTACTCAAGAAGGTGCAAGAAAGTCAAGGAGATCCGTACATTGCTCTTCTTGAGTACAGGAATACGCCGCTAGGTGGAGTGAAGTTATCTCCTGCACAGCTTCTTATGGGCCGTAGATTGAAAACCAGAATACCAACAGCGAGTAAACTGTTACAGCCGCAGCTGCACAAAGGTGTTCAGCAAAGCCTAAAAGACAGGCAGCTGAAGCAAAAGTTATACTATGATCGTGGGGCTAGAAACCTGTCTACTCTGAGTGAAGGAGAAATGGTGAGGCTGAGAGCCGAGAATCGTTGGCTGCCAGCTGTAGTGGTGAAAAGTCTTGACAAACAGAGGTCATTCTTGGTTCAAACACAGGGTGGAGAAATCTACAGAAGAAATCGAAAACACCTGCTAAAGACCAAAGAGTTGAGTTTCCAGAATTCACACATTCAGGACTCATTCGATCCAGTTATAAATGCCTGATGTGGTTGAATCAAAGCAGGCATTGCTGCCTGTGCCAACTCCTGCAAAGATGTCTTCGGTGCCTGAAGGTGTTGCTGAAGAAACTGTGAAGGTGACACGTTCTGGTAGAGTGGTTAGACCTCCAAAGCGTTATTCTTGCTAAAGTAAGCAAGTAGTTAACTAAAGTAAAGTAGAGGCTGAGATCTGTTCAAAGATCTCAAGTTTGCAATACTGGCTTTCTAATTAGAAATAAGAGTTCAAGTTTATAGTTGTGTTTAAAAAAAAAAGAAGGAAGATGTGATGTATGCTGTTACTTGCCACTAGGTGGAGACCTGTACATGTATCTTTGTTATGACAAGTAAAGCAGAACAAGAATGACATTGACAGTGAACAACTCTGGTGTGTCTTCTCTTTATTATATTTTTGTTTTCCTAAGTGCTAAGCCTAAACAGCTAGCTAGGAGTTACCATAAGACATTACAGACACAGTTAAAAAAAACATGTTGAATTGAATGACTAAATAAATCTAAGACAATAAGTCAATAATTTCCATTTGTTCATTAGATCAACGTAAGTTAGTTAGCATCGCGGCTAACGTTAAAACCTTCATACCAGATACTGTGCAATAAACGAGTGGTAAACACTGTAAAAACTTAAAAAAATTTAGGTTATATATGTGTGTGTTTGAATATAGTGAGTAGACTCTGTATTTATATTTATTTGGTGAGTTTACAAACCTTGTAATGGAGAGCCGAACAAACGGCGGAAGCTTTGATGAGAGGAGCCGTTACTTTCAAACCCGATGACGTCGATCAGCTGAGCTTTGTTGTGCGCGAGCAGCGCGAGCATCACTGAAGCGAAGACAGCAGAGGAATAGCAGCAGTTTCGTGACAGAATAAAACGTTTCTCCTCCTGGTTCTTCTTCTTCATATTATTAATATTATTATTATTTAGTGTTGCTGTTTAAGGTTTAAATTACTTAATAAAATATGCCTATACTAAATAAATGTAAGCTATAGGTGTGAGTATGAAAAATATGTTGCAGAGATAAAATAGGATTGCAGCTGTCATTGATTTTTGCAATTAATTATATCTTTCTTTTTGCAGTACTTTATTTTATTTTGCAAATCTTTATATATATATATATATATATATATACAGTATATATATATATATATATATATATTGTAACGACAATGAGAAGAAACCAACCACAGACTAATTTTCTTCCAGAAAATTAATTCAAACTCTCTACTTCCTGCTGAACAAAACAGAAGATTTGTTCAGAACGTCAAATGATCCTCATCACTCTGGCTATTTAAAAGAGCCTCCCCCCAACACTAACTAAATAGCTGGTCAATACTAAGCTTTGTTGCCAAAACGCTGACTGTTTAGGAGAAAGACAGAGACCAAGGTCTCACAACAAGAGTCCTCACATTCCAGATTCAAATTACCCAACCATGAATCATCCACAGTCTCCAGAAAGTCTGCTAACCAAAGACTTTTATTGGTTAACTGAAGGAAGAACTGGTCAACGTTTGATAGTTTTACAAGACGGATCGATACCAGCAAACATTCCTGAACCCCTCCTCCGTAAGACCTCTGAACGAACAAACAGTGTTCTGTCTCTTCAAACCAGAGAACTGATTTTTACCAATAACTATACATAAAATTCTTCAAGAACAATTTTCAATGGACTTATGATCAGACATCATACATCAAAGCATCATACATCATTCTATGTGTGTCTACAATACATGTGTGTGTTTTAATATGCTTTAATCCCATATAATTCATGTAATTGATATAATTAGAGTTGTGAAGGAAAGTGTGTTGTGTTTCATATCGGTATGATCGTATACTTTTTATTCGAAAGATGACTGCAATTAAATCTTTATAAAATGTTTCATATTCTGACAATTAGAAATCATGCCTAAACTGTGCATCTGGTCTTTTAGTTTCATTAGAGAAACCCCCCAGGGAAGACATGATTTATGACTTTGCAAACAAAGCAACAGTCAGGACTTCATGGGTAGGGTAACAAACCTTTATTTGTTTTAAAAACCCTTTAAAAACCAGCGCATAGCGTTGGGGGGGGTTGGCAGTTCGCTCTCTAAGTTCGTCAAAATGTTCTGATACAGAAGAGCTCTCAACGAGTGCAGAACAAAGACGGAGACGGCAGACGATGGTTTTAGTAACCATGTAACGTTAACAGACGAGCAGATCAACCCAAATTAAGATCAGATGGGTTAGAATTAATTCCAGTCATCTCCTTTCCGTATCTTATTTTCTTTCTTTCTTTTGTGTTATTCTTCTTTTCCGATTGAAAGTCTCGGTTTTAAGTTAAGTTTCGCTGCAAAGTTTCGTTCCACGATTCACGGCTGCAACGCACGCTTTCAACTTCAAAGACTCATCAACCATCAGCAACCGCCAGCCACACGTGACTGGTTCTCGCCGCATCTATCCAGGCACGAGGAGACCATAACCAACGAACGAACCCCTTTGACGCTGACCAAAGGAATTCCCAAAAGGAGCGCAAAAGCAAAGACGCAAGTAGACTACCTCCAGACTAAAATCTTAACTGGTGTTTTAAATAGATGTAATAATCTGTCTAAGAAACGATAGAAGGGTTTAAATTAATGATTGATGGTTCGTTCAGGTCATGTCTTACAAGTGCATATAGGAATTCGGAATTCCTTCCTCTTACCCTTAAACTCATTCTTCCCAAACTCAGTCTTCTTTTTTGTATTTCTTTATTGTGTATTTCTTTTCTTTATTTCTTTCTTTCTCTCTTCCTGTCTGCAACCTGTATGAATGTGTGTGTATGCGTGCGCGTGTGTTTGTGTTAGACATTAGTTGTTAGAATAATCAATAGTCTTGTTTGTGTTAGGTGTTAGTATATAATCAATAAAGTATTGTTTGTATTTGAAAAGATATTGCTTGTGTATGTGCTTATCAAATTTTATTGTCTTGAACTTCGATCAAAAGTTACTTATGCTTTTACCCTATTTCTTAATTTACTGTTAGGGGGTTATTCTTTCTTGGCCAGGAAGATATTATATTTCCTAGAGTTAATAATTGTTTATGCTTTCTGTTCATTGGATGAACTGATAAATGATCATATTATTGATTCTGTTACAGATAATAATTAAAGATAATTAAAATATGAATTATTGATCATAATCCGTTATGAATAATAATTAAATATTCATAATCAATTATAACCTGTTATTATTGATTATTAATATTTCATATAGAGCTAATTTGCATTACAATATATATATATATATATATATATATATATACTTTTTTCTCCATTGCCATTCTTTTTTTTGTGAGCAAAACATTTTTTATTTCCTCAAAACTTTATTTTTGTTTTGCAAAACTTTATTTTCTTTTGCGATACTTTATTATTTTGCAAAACTATGCGGCATTATATTGACTCCATAAACGCTCAGTTGCGTAGTGACAGTTGACAGTCCTCCTCAGACGCAGCCTTGTGTTTTCTCTTTCGTCTGTCTAAAAGGTATTTTTAATTTTTAGATTAGTATACATTAGTTACCGTAACCACTGTCCATCTTTAAATTATATGAAAATGTTACCTTTTAAAGCGTTTGCTGCAGTTGTCCGCCGTGTACCGCTGCTAACCGTTATGCTAACACTACGAAGCTAACGTTATCTGTTAAGATGAGATGAGACGACTTTATATTTCACATGGATATATTATATAGACATATAAAATCATAACACTACTGAATGTGTTCATTTTGTTGTTTTAGGTAGAAAGCCAAGGGGAATTCCCATCGGACTAACCCCACAGCTGACGACAAACACACGCACAGCTGCCAGCGCGTTTGAAGACACACACACACACACACACGGAAAGAGCACAACACCTTTACAATTGTCCAAATAAAATACATTTACTTTGTTCCTTACAACGTGTCTGTTTTCTTTGGTTAGCCAGAAGTAGAATAAAATAAAATGATATTCAGGGGACTAAACGCGAAAGTCCCCTAAACGTTCCGAATGGCCGCTGGTGGTCCTATGAATGTCCTCTTGAACGTACGGAGGACGTCTTTGCGAACGTCCGCGGGACATCAAGCGGACTCCACATGGGGACGTTCGGGGGGACGTTCGCACAGGCCATTTAGGGGACGTTCTGGGGACCTTTTTTTGTTAGCTGGGACTGGCTTCCGGCCATGGCCGTAGGCCCGTTCACGAGAGAGTCGACTTCCGATGGAATGGTGACCTCTGACCTGACGTATGATGTAGGTGTAGAGTAAGCTTAGTTGAGAATAGACGGCACTCGTGAAAACCACATAAATCTATGGCAAGCCGTTTTAACTTTTATTCATTTCCAGGATATGAATTGTTGATATCAAGAATTACATTTTTGATATCAACAATTACATTTTTTGATATCAAAAATGTAATTCTTGATATCAACAATTTAATTCTTGATATCAACAATTTAATTCTTGATATCAAAAATGTAATTCTTGATATCAACAATTAAATTCTTGATATCTGTAATTATATTTTCACTAGTGAAATCTCACCATAGGCTGCCATTCAAAATCAATTGTTGATATCAAGAATTGATTTCTTACTAGTAGAAATATAATTTTTGATATCAATAATTACATTGTTACTAGTAAAAATGTGAATTACTGATATCAATAATTCAATTGTCACTAGTTGAAATATCTATTATTGATATCAACAATTGAATTGCTACTAGTAAAAAAATTCATTTTTGATATCTGAAAATGTATTTCTGATATCAATATTATTTCAGATATCTAAAATGGCTTTCTTACTAGTAACAATCACATTCATGATATCAGAAATTAACATTGTCACTAGTGAAAATGGAATTATTGATATCAAAAATTAACATTGTTACTAGTAGCAATTCAATTGTTGATATCAAGAATAGACATTTCAACTAGTGACAACTGAATTATTGATATCAAAAATAAAGGTTTTTACTAGTAAGAATTGTATTTCTGATATGTGTATTCAGAATTTTAACTAGTAAGAAATCAACTTTTGATATCTGTAATAGTTTTGTCGCCCTTTTAACATTTAAAACACATGTAGGATATTAATTGTTGATATTTTCACTAGTAAAAATTGTCATTGCAGATATCAAGAATTCGTTTTTGGATATGTGCATAGTAATGAATTCCTTTTTGGATACGTGCATAGTAATGACGACTGCTTATAAATATTCAAATAAGAGCGTGACGTTTTTGCGTGATATTTTACGTGCTCAAGAACTGCGATGAACGTACTCGGTTACCTAATGTAACCTCGGTTCTCTCTAGAAGAGGGAACGAGTATTGCGTAAGTTGCTTACGCTTACGGGAAAGTCTTCTTTCTTCGAGATCTGAAGCCAAAAATTATCCTTAATTTTGTATTCATTGTCAACGCAGTGCGGCAGTCGGCAGACCAAGGCAGGCTGTATAAGCGTGCTCATTGGCTGCTCGGCGGCAACTGCTTAAGCCTATCAGTGAGCCTCGTGAAACGTGGCCTCCAATGAGGGCGCTTCGCGCCCTCCACACCCTTCTAACCGTCAAGATGGGTGTGGCCAGAGTGTATATAACGAAGGCTCACAGGCTGAATATCTGGTTTTCGTAGTCTGAAGCGCAAAAGCTCGTGGCGCGACACGGCAGGTTACGCAATACTCGTTGGAAGTGGAAGACGGGCGGCCAGCAGCGCGGGCCAGCACCGGTAAACAGCGCGTAACGGGGAATGGTAAACAGAGCGGACCAGCCGGTCTGAGTATAAAACACTTCACCCTAAGTAACATGCCAGAAATATCGTCAGCATGTGAACGTAGTCTGCACATGAGCGACTGGGCAGAGCATACATGTCACTTATACTGACAGCAATTTAGCCTGTAAGGCGGGAACTTCCAGGTTATAAAACCTCACGAATGTAGATGGGGAGGCCCAGCCCGCCGCCATACAAATATCGTGGATAGAAACTCCACTGGACCATGCCCACGAAGAGGCCATGCTTCTAGTAGAGTGGGCTCTGATACCCAGAGGGCACTGCAGGTGTTTGGAGGCATAAGCTGCTGCAATCGCGTCCACTATCCACCTGGACAGGCTCTGTTTCGAGGCGGCGAGACCCTTGGTGCGCCCACCGAAGGAAACAAAGAGCTGCTCAGAACGCCTGAAAGCGGCGGAGCGCGTGATGTAAACTCTCAGCGCCCTGACAGGGCATAGGAGGTTATCACTGTCCCCATTATCGGATGCTGGCAGAGCCGAAAGGGAAATAATTTGTGCCCTAAAAGGGGTTCCAATCGCTTTGGGGATGTAACCGTGTCTCGGTCTGAGAATGACTTTTGAGTCGTTCGGTCCGAACTCAAGACATGCAGGGCTAACAGATAGCGCGTGCAAATCCCCCACGCGTTTTACTGAAGACAGAGCTATCAGAAAAACGGTTTTGAGCGACAGGTACTTTAAATCCACAGATTCAAGCGGTTCAAAGGGAAAAGCCTTCAGGGCCTCCAGGACCAAGGACAGATCCCAAATAGGAACCGAGGGGGGCCGCGGGGGATTCATCCGTCTGGCTCCTCTGAGGAAGCGGATAATAAGCTCGTTCCTTCCTAATGTCTGGCCGCGCGTCGTCTCAGCGAACGCTGCAATAAGCACATACACTTTGAGCGTGGAAGGGGACCTGCCCTTGTCCAACGGCTCTTGTAGGAAGGAGAGCACCCGTGGGACCCCACATGCACGTGGATCTAAGCTCTTAGTAGCGCACCATTTAGAAAACACCGACCACTTAGACGCGTAGAGCCGTCTCGTGGAGGGGGCTCTAGACTGCGTGATCGTGTTCACGACCCCTTCTGGCAGGTCAACGGGTATCCGTTGATTACCCATGCATGCAGAGACCATCGTTCTGGATGGGGATGCCAGATCGATCCACCGGCTTGAGAGAGGAGATCCTTTCTCACGGGGATCGGCCATGGGGATGAGTGCGACAGCCTCACCAGCTCTGGGTACCAGGTTTGGTTCTCCCAACGCGGGGCTATAAGAAGCACTGGGTGGTGCGTTTCCCTGATCCTCGCAATGACCTGTGGTAACAGGGAGATCGGGGGAAAAGCGTACAGCGGGAGGCTGGGCCATGTCTGGGACAGCGCATCCTTGCTTTTCGAGAAAAATTTCGGGCAGTGAGCGTTGTCTCTTGACGCAAAGAGATCGACCTCCGCTCTGCTGAATAGGCGCCAGAGAAACTGGACTGATCGGGGGAAAAGCGTACAGTGGGAGGCTGGGCCATGTCTGGGACAGCGCATCCTCGCTTTTCGAGAAAAATTTAGGGCAGTGAGCGTTGTCTCTTGACGCAAAGAGATCGACCTCCGCTCTGCCGAATAGGCGCCAGAGAAACTGGACTGTCTGGGGGTGCAGGGACCATTCTCCCGGGGGAATGATGTCTCTGGACAGTCTGTCTGGACTGACATTCAGGTGGCCCGGCACGTGCGCGGCTCTCAGCGAGCGCAACGAGCGGTGAGCCCACACGAGAAGGCGTTCTGTCAGCTTGCACAGGTTTCTGGATCTGACGCCGCCCTGTCGGTTCACATAGGATACCACTGACATGTTGTCCGAGCGGACTAGCACATGGTGATCCTGTATAAATGGGAGGAAGCGCTTGAGCGCGTTCTCGACCGCTATCATCTCCAGTTTATGTGGAGGCATTTCTCCTGGTCTGACCACAGGCCAAAGACCGGTTTGCCCTCGAAAAAAAGCGCCCCAACCTGAGGTGGAAGCGTCCGTCGAGATAACTTTGCGGTGCGAGATGGCTCCCATTGTCACTCCCCGCTGGTACCAGTCGGCCGCTAACCAGGGCTTCAGTGCTGAAACGCAGCTCTGAGTCACTCTGATTCGAATGCCGCCGGAAGCCCAGGCTCTGTGAGGCACTCGGGCATTCAGCCAGCGTTGTAGCGGGCGCATACGTAACAGACCCAGCTGAAGCACTGCTGCAGCTGAAGCCATACAACCCAGCATCCTCTGAAATGTCTTGAGAGGTGCGGTGCTGCCCGGCTGGAAAGACGCGGCTAGGCGTCGAATGCAGCGCGCGCGCTGTGTCGACAGGCGGGCCGTCATTGCCACAGTGTCCAGATCCAAACCCAGAAAAAGAGGTTGATTGACTGGGCACTAATGAGCTCTTGGTCCAGTTGACCGTGAGCCCCAGGCTGTCCAGGTGGCTTAGAAGCACTGTTCTGTAGGCGATGAGTTCGGCCTCTGACTGTGCTAGAATTAGCCAATCGTCCAAGTAGTTCAGAATTCGCATTCCCCGACCCCTCAGGGGAGCGAGAGCCGTGTCCATGCACTTCGTAAATGTACGGGGTGCCGGCGACAGGCCGAAAGGCAGGACGGTGTACTGATATACCTGACCGTCGAAGGCGAATCTCAAGAATGGCCTGTGACGGGGTATTATCTGGATCTGAAAGTACGCGTCTTTTAGATCGAGAGATATAAACCAGTCCCTCGGGCGAATTTGCGCGAGAATTTGCCTGGTTGTGAGCATTTTGAACGGTCTTCTCATAAGAGTTTTGTTCAAACGTCTCAGATCCAAAATTGGTCTGAGAGCTCCGTCCTTCTTGGGAACGAGGAAATAACGGCTGTAAAAGCCCGACTCGCTCATAGAAGGGGAAAACCGGTTCTATAGCCCCTTTGCACAGAAGTGTAGCTATTTCTGCTCGAAGTAGATGTGCTACTTCCCCATTCACTCTGGTCTCGGTACGCGCTTGAAAGCGCGGAGGGCGGCGAGCGAACTGCAGAGTATAGCCCTGTTTTACTGTGCTTAGCACCCATTCTGACGCGCCTGGAATAGATTCCCACGCTTTCGCGTGTGCAGCCAGGGGCAGCATGGCCTCTGAGCTCTGATTGCCGCGCGTCGCAGGCTCGAGAGCTCGAAACGGAGGCGCGGGCGCAGCGCGGGCGCAGCGCGCGCGCTCTTGGTGCTTAGATACGGCGGCTCGCATGCAGCGATAGCTGGCCGTTTTACACACAGTATCCCAGTGGCTTTGGACGGGGAACATACAGTGTGAGGCGCGACGCGCGAGGGCGGCGTCAGGGCGAAATGTTTGTTAGTATGTGTGAGCGCTCGAGGGCGGGCACAGGACTTACATTTAAAACGCACAGGACTTACATTTAAAACATGACCGGTCGTGAGAGGCCGTGTGACAGAGCGGGCAGTGAGTAGGTGTGGGCACGGGGAGGTGGACACGTGACCTACTTTTAACACTCGAGCGGCTTCTGCCTGCTTTATGAGAGTGGGCTCTGTGAGAGACACGGGATTTATAGTGCTTGTGTGCAGGGGTGAACACGGAAACGTGGGCACATTCACTGCATTTGAAACACATACGGCGTGAGCCGTGCAACCAGACATTATGCTCATTTGAGATTTCTCTGGGTCGCCGTGAGAACGGTGGTTGCGCGCAGGCGAGCGGGTAGATATACCGGCTGTTGGCTGCGAGGTAAACATCTGCAGTAGCCATGGCAATGGGGACTGACAGAGCGTGAAGCTTTGACGGTGGTCCGACCGCAGCGGGACTTAACCGTCTTTTCTTCCCTCGTGTATAGAGGCTCAATAATAATCAAGCACCATGAGTAGGAGGGGTGCGAGAGGCGGGTTCGCTTTCTGAATGTAAGAAAAGCTGGCCGCGAGCTCGGAGAAGCGAACAGCATAAATTTTATCTGTTGCGAGAGCCGGGATCGAACATGGGTCTGTGGTGCGAAAGCCTATAATTCCACCACTGTACCACAGGGGAGAACACAATAGCTTTTGGTTAGCGCGAGCATATAAGTGAGCGACCTCAAGTTTGTTTGCAGGCGTGCGTGTAATAAAAACAGGCTCGTTTACTGCAATAGTAATATTTCCAGCCGCCTGAACTTAAGAGCGGACTGAGAAATGTGTGAGAATTGGCGGTTTGTCCGGCCACAGCGGGACGAAAACACTCTCTCTCCTCTTTTCGCCGGTGAGTGAGGCGCGCGCGCTGAACGTTGCTCGTGACCGTCCGCTCTGTCATCCCTTGTGAACGGCGCAATCTGCGCGGCCCAACAAGGGGGAGAGCGGGTTTGCTTTCTGTGAATAAGAAAAGCTTGTCGCGAGCTTGGAGAAGCGAACAGCATACATTTTTATCTGCCGCGAGAGCCGGGATCGAACCCGGATCCCTGGCGCAAAAGCCTAAGATTCTGCCACTGAGCCACAGGGGAGAATACATTAGCTTTTGGTTAGAGCGAGCATATAAGAGCGTCATGTCTTGCGACGGCGTTTGCTTGCAGGCGTGCGTGTATTTATAACAGGCTCGTATATTGCAATATGAACAATTCCAGTCGCCTGAACTCAAGAGGGGACTGAGAAATGTGTGAGGAATGGAGGTAGGTCCGGCCAGGGCGGGACGAAAACACTCTGTTCTCCTTTCGCCGGTGAGTGACGTGCGAGGACGGAGTAGCTTTCTTGTAACGTAAAGAGAGCTCCAGGACCGTCCGCTTCTGCCATCCCTTGTGAGCGGCGCAGTAGCGCGGCTCGAACAGAGGGAGTGTATCTATCTCATTCGCCTCATCCCCTGACGCGGCGGCGGCGCGGGCGAGAGCCGGCGGTTGAACGGCCGGGAGGGGGGGCGGAGAGAGCGAGCGAGAGAGAAGCTCGAGGGAGAAGTTCCGGCGAGCTCCTCAGTCACATCAGTGTCCGGTGGTCTCTGCGAGCGGCGCTTCTTCTTGCGCGGCCCGGCAGGGACAGGCGGAACGACAGCTTGGTCGAAAACTTCAAGTCGAGCCCGCAGGGTCGACATTGAAAGTTCTTCGCACTCGGGGCAGCCGCCCGTAGAGAGTGCGGTGGCGGCGTGCTCGCGGCACAAGCTGCAGGAAAAAACGAGGCATTTTTAGAAAAACGCCTCGTGCTCTTTTAGAATGAGAGAAAGTATGTGTCGCAGTAGGCGAACACACACAGCAGTAAAAGGATATGTCGCCGGATAGCGTAGCAGGCACGGATGGCTGAAGGCGGCGAAGGCGGCCGGCTTCTTCAGGCGCTGTCTTAGGCTTGCTGGTCGCTGGTTTCAACGGCGGCGGCTCTCAAGATCCAGCGATGCGAAGAGCTTCGCTGAAGACAAGAAAATCAGATATTCAGCCTGTGAGCCTTCGTTATATACACTCTGGCCACACCCATCTTGACGGTTAGAAGGGTGTGGAGGGCGCGAAGCGCCCTCATTGGAGGCCACGTTTCACGAGGCTCACTGATAGGCTTAAGCAGTTGCCGCCGAGCAGCCAATGAGCACGCTTATACAGCCTGCCTTGGTCTGCCGGCTGCCGCACTGCGTTGACAATGAATACAAAATTAAGGATAATTTTTGGCTTCAGATCTCGAAGAAAGAAGACTTTCCCGTAGCGTAAGCAACTTACGCAATACGAGAGAACCTCTCGTAAGAGAACTGTGAACAAACTGGCAATGGCAGAGGAGGTTTTGAGGCAAATTGGAAGGCAATGTTATGCCATTGAAAGGACGTACCACTATGGCATTTGTGGTCAACGACATCTACGTGCCATAGAGGCATGTCTCAGAAATTTATCAAGAGTTGCCGGTCTGTTAAGAACAGAGACAGCGGACGAACTTAAAGACTCGCTCATCGACTTAAGAAGGATTTTGCTGGTGCAAAATGTAGAGCAAGACCGGTCCTACTCTGCCGGACGTGTACATTTAGGTGAGTAAAATTGTTGTTCTCTCCAAGTTATTAAAATGTTAGACCTGTTAATTGAGAACGTTTAAATGATTAAAACTAGGCTATATTTGGGTCACTACGACGTCTTTCTTGAACACGTGGCGACTCTCCGTCTCTGGTTCAGAATTAGCTATTTACTGCAAAAATACCCCAGACTGGCCTCTTTGATGCAATTAAAACCAATTTAGACCCACTGGCAACAATCGCAAATGTTCAAATTAATTTTAACTACGACATAACTTTGGGGGATTTCAATGGTTCTTCGGCTTGGGGCGATCTTTGTTAATTCATTAATGTGTTTTTCAGTATTTTTTAACCTGACCTCAGAGCAATTTTACATAGTAGACAGTTTTTTTTTTTTTTTTTTTTTTTTTTTTTAACAGGGCTTGGGCGTCGTGACGTCATACTTGGCGTGGCGGCCATGTTGATGGCCTCGCGAATGTAAACATACAGCAAGTCGAACGAGGAGAAGCAGAGTTGGGAGAAAGAAAATAAAGAAAAAGATATTAAAGTCCCGAAAAGTATGTGGAATTTACGGGGATACGTTAAATAGGGAAGCCAGGGACCAGTAACGTTATGTGGACAAAATCGGCAAAAAAGTGTAGTTAGCTGTCAACCCTCCCGTTTTTTCCGGGTTTCTCACGCATTTGAGCTCTTTTCCCGCTGTCTTCCCGTTTTAGTATTTTCCTATAAAATATCCCGAAAAATGGAAATTTCAACATTCATCTTTCTGTTGCTATCCCTCTGCTGACAGCAAAAATTCGTACTACAAAACTGCAGCATTAACTAAGCGAGTTGTTAAGCTAACTGTTAGATCTAACGTGACTTTGCTTACAGATTGGCGTGAAATCGTGCTCTCACAACAACCACGCTGTTATCTTAAAAAGGCCAATATCACGCTTGCCTTCAAGTAAGCAAAACGATGCTTTGAAAACATCTGTTTCGCTGGAAGGGCAAGGGGGTAGCAACAGGACAACAGTACATCAACATGGCCGCCACGCCAAGTATGACGTCACGACGCCCAAGCCCTAGTAGGGTTGCAAAGGGGTAGAACATTTCTAGAAACTTTTCATGGACTGGAGTTTTGGGAAATATTCCTTGTTAGAAACTAAATGGGAATTAATTGGAATTTTGGGGTAATTTATACAAATGGTATCATACACAAACATTTATATAAACATTTTGTTTGGTCATAAGCAGACATGCATGCAAAGTAACAGTTTACAATTATTGTAAAAAAAAAATAAATAAGACATTTTTGATTACTTCTTAGAACAACAGAAAAGCATGAATGTTTCGTAAAAAAAAGTCCCATTTAAAATGTAAAATGAAACAAATTATCTGCAGGATGCACAGTGCATGCAGGAGGTTTGGCCTCAATAGCCCTGAAGTGAGTGAGGAATGTGCAGGGTAGAATTCTTTGCTGAATTGACATTAAATCTGGTTGTTTTAAACAAGATTATTTTCACCTGTAAGGACTACATGCAATTTTGTAAATTAATCCGTTAATTCCCATGTATTATCTATTATTACAGGAACACAGACACTTCATATTTAATTGTATTTAATAATTTTAATTATGATTTTTACATTTAATAGATTAGACTTAGACTAGGCCTACTTAATAGATTGAAAACGTACTAGATTAAGTAAAATGCACACGGCCGCACGGACATTCATAGCGGTGCGGAGCAGAGCGACCAGTGGAGACACACTGTTATGAATGCTCATGTGGCCTCAGCGGTGTCTGTTAATTGTTGTTCAATTGTTCTTTGTTTCTTTTTGTCATAGGTGTACGTGGAAGACCTTCCATTAATGTTTCAAAGCAGCAAATTGAGTTTCTAATGAAACAGGGACACACCATTAAGCAGATGGCCAATATTCTGGGCTGCTCATCTTCATTTATTTATAGGAAAACTAAACAGCTCGGAATTCCTATACGAAAGCTGCAAAGACAAGTGACTGAGGAAGAGCTCATTCAGCATGTCAGAAGACTTCACAGTCTCTATCCCAACACAGGAAGTGAGGTGTGTTAGGCAAAGGAAAGTCAAATTCAGTATTCTGCATCCATACTGTCCGTCAGATTAAATACATTTGCTTTTATCATTTCTTCTTAGATCATGAGGGGGCTGCTACGTGGAGAAGGGCTGTTTGTCCAGCGGTGCAGAGTCCGAGAAGCCCTTACCCTAATCGATCCCACCGCGACTGCACGCAGGTGGAGTAATGCCATTGCCAGAAGAGTCTACCATGTTCCTCATCCAAACAGTTTATGGCACATAGATGGGAATATGCGGTTGATTAGGTAAAACACTATTCATCCCTCCCCCCAATACAAAGACACAGGTTCGGTGGACTGGAAACACTAAATTGCCCATAGGAGTGAGTGCACGTGAGAGTGTCCTTGGCCCTGTTTACACCTGGTATTAAGATGTGTTTTCGTCGATCGGATTACAAGTGGACGATGCTAAATACAGGCTTAAACATGGTCTAAAACTTTGAGCTTTTGAACACTTCCAGAGGTAGTTGAAAAAGCATTTGACCGGATGCTTTCATAGTGTAAACGCAAAAAATGTGGTAGACTGTGTTCGAACAACCACAAAACATTGTCTACTCTCCTCCTACTGACCTAATGCGTAAACATTATGGGAAGAGCTCTAACCAGATGGGATTTAAACGTTGTTGGCGGAAGACCCAAGTTTGGTTTTGAAGACGAAAAACATACCAAACACAATGTTCTCTCACCATTCCTGATTTCTAATACACACTCCCTGTGTTCGGCTGGTCTTGTGGCTGTCAGAGTAGAAACGAAAGCTGCTGTTCTGTGTTTTTCAATCTTCTCCTTCATTCCGTCATTATGTACACTGAAAAAAATGATTCGTTGAATTTATTCATTATTGTAAGTGGTTGCACACAATTGATTTTAGCTACATTTAAACAAATGCATTAAGTTGAACTTAATACATTTTAGTTCAACTTAATGCATTTGTTTAAATGTAGCTAAAATCAATTGTGTGCAACCACTTACCATAAACAAATTTAGTAAATTCAACTATAATTTTTTTCAGTGTACCTTGCATGAGCTTATTTCGTCCATTAGACTGAAAGATCTTAAAAAGCCCATACATTTATCCGCCCATAGACCCTCCTCTGAAAGAAATCAGGACAGAAGTGGTCGAAAGTGGACAAAAGAGACGGATTTAAACACCAGGTGTAAATGGGAATTTGTCTCCCTAATCCACTTGTGATCCGATCGACCAAAACACATCCTAATACCAGGTGTAAACAGGGCCCTAGTAGTACTGGGGTTGCACAAGTTAGTGCACTTCCAGTGTTGGGTTACATCAGGAAGGGCTTCTGGGCATAAATCCTGTGTCGAAAAAGCCTTATTCAGACTGTCAGGCCAAACCCAATTTTTGTGCATATCTAATTGGAATCATATTTAGCAAGTGTGAACAGCAGGGAAAAAAATCACTTGTAATTAATTTTTTTTTTTTACAAATCCATTTTGAGGAAAAAAACCTTGCATCACAATATTGTGGTTGTCAAAACAATTGGTAACTAAATAGAACTTCATTAAGTTTAGTGACAACATGTTATGTTTACATGACGGATAGACTACTGTTATTTTAAGTGCTTGACACAAATTTCATGATTTTCATGATAAACTTGTGATTTGATTCCGATCTTAAAGGGATACTTCACTTTAAAATGAAAATTCTGTCATCATATACTCACCCTCATGTTGTTTCAAACCTGTATGAATTTCTTTCTTCTGCTGAACAGAAAGGAAGATATTTTGAAGAATGTCAGTAACCAAACAGTCAACTGGTCCCATTGACTTCCATAGTCGGGAAAAAAAATACTATGGAAGTCAATGGTTCCAGTTAACTGTTTGGTTACTGACATTCTTCAAAATATCTTCCTTTCTGTTCAGCAGAAGAAAGAAATTCATACAGGTTTGAAACAACTTGAGGGTGAGTATAATGACAGAATTTTAATTTTAAAGTGAAGTATTCCTTTAAGATTGGAATCAAATTGCAAGTTTATCATGAAAATCATGAAATTTTGTTCAATATCGATTAATTTAGATAAATATCAGGTACAGTAGCTACATGCTAATTTTTCTCAAGGAAAAATAAATCTCTTAACTAATGCTGTATCAGCTGGTATCATTACTAAAGGTTAAAATTAACAACACAAATTAATATAATGCAGTTTTTATAATAGTTATTTTTCATGATAAGAGTACAAATATACTACAAATATTGTGTTATCATTATTTACAAAATCCACAAAAATATCAAGAAATAATTTGTCAATATCGCACTCCGCTAATCTATAACACAAGCACTTAATCATCTATCGCTACGATCCAGGATCAGATCTGCCCCATCTTATTTTATGGTTTGGAGCTCTACTAGTGACATTTAAGATACTATGAATGCACTTATTTTTTTATTGCTTAATTAACCTTGTGTTGTTTCTATGCCTTTTTTTTTTTTATACAAGGTGGGGTTTTGTTGTACATGGAGCCATTGATGGGAAATCTCGCCTTATAACCTACCTGAGCTGCAACACAAATAACCGTGCCTCCACTGTGCTGACCGAGTTTGTGAAGGCCACATGTCTTTATGGCCTTCCTTCGCGAGTGCGATCTGACCATGGAGGGGAAAATTCACAAATCGCCCTCTTCATGAATCTTGTTCAAGGGGTGGAACGGAGGAGTCACATAACAGGAGAATCTGTTCATAATCAACGCATAGAGCGACTTTGGAGAGATGTTTTCCTGCATGTGCTCCAGTACTTTTACAACTTGTTCTACACTCTTGAGGATTCTGAGATCCTTGATCCAGATGATGATGTCCAAAAGATGTCCCTGCAAATTGTCTTCCTGCCAGAGATACAAAGGAGACTGGGTCTATTTAGGGAAGGATGGAATCACCACAAAATCAGAACTGAGAACAATAAAACACCTGTCCAAATATGGACTGCAGGAATGCTTGCCAACATGGAGACAAACTGCAGAGCCATCAGCAATGTTTTTGGTGAAGTCATTTTCCTGCTGTAGTTGTGGAGCAACCCAGAATCAATCTGAGCCATCAGCAGCAGCAAAACATTATGCAGGCAATTGAGACCATCTCAGATACTACTGCTAAGTATCAGACATGCTGCAGAGAAATTGCAAACACATTACAAGATGGCTGAGATACAATTTATGATACTCTGTTTTTTCTTGAAACGCACCATCAGAATGATAATGTTTATGTATTCTGGATACTTGACGATCTCAAAGGGACCCCCCCTCTAAAAAAAAAACTATTAAATGCCTTCAGGTAAATACCACACTGTCTGTTTCATGCTCTGACAAAATGTTTTTAGCAGGATTACTAGACTCCAATGTGAAAAAAGGATTCAGACAAATGCAATCAAAATTGATTCAGGTTTTATTGTTCCATTTATGCAGTGAAACATGAATTAGCACATTTTGCTTCATTTGCTCGATTTATCATCATCAGTTTTAATTCCACTAAATTGAAAAAGTACATAACAGCAAGTTGTGCTAATATATATATCAAACATTAAAGGTAAGAACAGTACAACAATAACAGTAAATGCAATAACAGTAAAATGCATGTTTGAGTGTTAAGAGAATTATTTCAAGTATTTCTTTTATCACCCTTACATGAACAAGGTACATGGTGCCAAAGGTTGGCGACTGCAGAATACCTTCGGTCATGTAGGTTCTAAAAGATTTGTAGGTACTGTGAATTGGAAGTCTGAGAACAATAAGGCATGTGTTGGCCTCTGGAAATATTCTGGTGTCTTGACCAAATGTAAGTAAAAATTCAATTTTTGGCTGATGGGGGAATCCAAGAGGAGGCACAGATGAGGCTCCAGAAGCAAACTGCAGCACCATTTCTAGTGTCAACGGATTGCAGTCACCTTCTGTAACCACACAGATTCAGACAGACACACAAAGAAGCAGAATAAGGTTTAAATTGAATATCATATTCAGTATGTTGGCTTTCTCAAGCCAACTAATTTTTTTATTGGAAAGAAATTTAACTTCACAAAAATGTGTCACTCAAAATCACATTAAAATGCAAATACATTTTTTACAACAAAGTGGTTGTAATGTTTAAATGATAAAGCACTAAAACACCTACCTTCTACATCTATTAACCAGTCTCTCCAGAAACAGATGGTCTTATTTTCCAGTTGCCTTTTGTTGCTGCCAAGGGGTGAGAAGTCCACTTCGAAAAGAGTTGCCAGATCTTTTGCCTCCAGTGGTCTGATTGCATTGACAAACAGGTCCTCAAAGATTTCAGCATGATTTTTTAGCTCGTCCATCAGACCAAAAGTTTTGAAACCCTCTTCAAATCTGTCACAGGACATTTAGAGATTTTAATCAAGTCATAATGAGATTTTAGCCACAACCAAACTTTCCATTTACTACATTTTTCCTTTGTACAGCATTTATATGGTTCTCATGATGGATACTTACTGTCTGAGAGCCAAATTTATCCGCCCATTCACAAAGTATTCTGCTGCAGATTGGATCAGGGAATCCCTCTCTTCAAGTGATGAGATGTACCTAAGTGCTCCCATCATGTTCAGACTGTCCCCAGCATCTGATATAGCAGAATTTGCTTTTTGAACAGAGTCTGCTTCTTTAATCTGCAAGTAAATCATTAGAAAGTTATGCCATGAAATCACAAAGCATCCATTGCAAATGACAAAATAAAAAAAACCTGCATAGATGAGACTGTTTAATGTACAAGTCTAAAGTTTATAATCACCTTTGTGAGTTTTTCTCTGAAGCAGCTGTCTGCTATTTCCTCAAGGGAGACTGGAAGTGTACATGTACCACAGAGTTGCATAAAGAGACGATCAGAAAAAAAACGAGGGCCAACTCCACCATGAACTATGCACACTGCAATCATTTTTGCAATGGTCATGTACAAGCCATTCTCAAGTGCTGAAAAACATATATATATACATATATTTAGTGATATATTTAGTATATACATATATTTCAATTTCATAAGAAAAAAAGAAAAGAAAATTAGATAATCCTCATCATGAGTATCAAGAGCCAGTAGCCTGTTGTCTTCCGGCCCTTCAAATATTTTTGATATCTGGATTTCCCTCATCAACAAGCGTAGGTATTCCCTGGTTGGTCCACCATCATCTATAGCTCCTTCTCCAACCCCATCAGAGTCCACAAAAATCACATCCAGTCTTGCTTCTGGATTGAAGCGCCTTCGTTTGAAAGCGTGCAGGCTACCTTGTAATATATTGTCTCGACTTACATTGATTTGATTGCTTGTGGGACAACATGAGAGATCAACTCTGCTATGAAGCTTCTTCAAAATCATCTGTAGATCAACTCTAAAACACAAAGGGGTAAAATAAGTTTGCTTTCATGTGTCTGAAAAAGTTTAGTTCTTTAAATTCCTTTAAAGTATAACATAACATACTGATCTGAAATAATTTCACAGTTGTCATTTGTTACAGAGGATGGTTGAGTGGGAAGAGAGCGTTCAGGTGACCACTGATGATATGTGTGTGAAGGTGAAGGAGCAGGTGACCAGTGTGCAGGTGAAGGAGCAGGTGACCAGTTTGGGGGTGTTGGGGAATGACAATCATTCAGTGGCAAAGAAGTAATTGGTTCATGTGATGATGATGCAAGCGACTGGTTGGAAAAGGACGAGGTAAAATGAACTTCACCAGAATTCACTTGAATGCTTGCTTCATTCTGTTTATCTTGACTTTCCTGTACATACAGACCAATATTTTAAATAAAAAATATATTTAAAAAAAAAGAAGAAAAAAAACTATATACACCTAAAATAGTTTTAGAGACTATAAATAGAAGGGTTACTCACGTGTGCATCCATTGGTGAACCCCAAACAACATAAAGAGTTGAATGACCCTGGATGTTGTAATCATTAAGTGTTCCTGAAAGGTTATTTTCGAGAGGTGTAGATGAGATCGCATCTTGAACATAGAATACTTCACTGGATAGGTCATCCTGACCAACAAAGTCAAATAAGATCTGAAAAGAAGCACATGAAACATAGGTAGATTACACTTGGTGTCATTATTATACAATTATCATTCTTCATCAAGGCTAATTACTATATTATTTCCCAAACACATTTTAAATCATGACTGTTTTCTATGCTTATTGTTTATCCTTTTATTAAAAATCAGCAGTCATTTACTTGAATTGTGTCTGACAAGATGAATTTTCGAATTTTTTCCACTCCATTAGGAAACTTGAATTTGATTGCCACAGCATCAATGGGTTCCTCGTAATTCGCAATCCTCTTCCGTCTGTCTTCAATTGCCTATTATGCAACCAAGGTTACATGAATGCAGTACTTTTTTTTTTACTTCAAACAAACAAATCATGAGTTATATTTTTTAAAATAACATTTACCTGTAGTCGACTCTTCTCCTGTGCCTCTAAACATTGGCGTCTCATTTCCTATTTATAATATAAAGAATTTGTGGATTCTATTTAAATAGAAATGTATATTACACCTATTAGAACTAGTATGTTCATAGAAAAACATTACAGAGCAGTTTAATGTCCATACTCTCAAATAAATAGTTTCTTTTGTATTACAACCATCTTATACCATCCAGACCTTAATGTCAATTCAGAAAATGTACTAAAGGTTAAATGGGTTCATGTAACAATACATCAAAATTTCCTTAATAAAAATGTCTTTCACACCGGACTCAACTGGTCAAAAACACGATTTTCCCAAGATTAGTAAAGAGGACCTCAACATTCAAAAGTTTATATATATACACACACATATATATATATATATATATATATATATATATATATATACATATATATATATATATATATATATATATATATATACAGGTAATGCAGTTTATATATAGCTTAATGTTCTTAATCAAAGACATTTACACATATTAGCTGAAGTATTACAAGACTAACAGGATGCTACTATCATGTTTTTTTTATGTAAACTTGCAAATTTAGAAAGTAAAATGTTAGGTGGTTGCTGGGTTGCAGTGAAAAAAATAATACAGTTACTTACTTTTTCTCTATCTGCCATTAAAGATTGTTCAAATTCTTTGTCTTGTTCTTGCCGCAAAGATCGCCACTGCTGCAAGACCTATAAACACATCAAAAAATATCTGACTTATGAGAAATTCCCTGGTTGGTCCACCATCATCTATAGCTCCTTCTCCAACCCCATCAGAGTCCACAAAAATCACATCCAGTCTTGCTTCTGGGAAACAAATGATCAACACAGACTCTGGTACATATTGGTTTAAAACGTTATAAGTCTATTCTTAGTTACCACTGTGCTGTCTGCAGTGTCATCTGTGTTGCCACTAAAGTCAGTAAGGTCAATCACCACAGATGGAGTTGGGTCCTCAGAGTCAATCACCACACTTTCAGAGTTGGCTCCTGCTTCAGGTGCACTTTGTGACTGGCACAAAGGAGGTGGTGATTCCTGTGTGGGTAACTGTTGTCATTTACACCACAACACACTTTTACATAAAGCATTATCAAAGAAAATTATTACAAACCTGGTATAATTCTGCTAATGGCAGAATGTACAGCCTACTCCGGCCAAGAGCTTGCTTTAATTCTTTGACAGAAGTAACCAGAAGCTTCTGTAATTTCTTTCCTCTGTCAGCCTTGGCTAATTCATATCCAATCAAATTCAGGCTGACATCTGGGAAACTTTGACAGATACATTGTTTGAAATCTGCCAAACTCCAATTCATTTGGATTTGGGAGACTTTTTCTTTACCTGTGTCATCCACAGGGCTACCTAAAGATGTTTTGAAAGAAAAAGATATAAAATTACTGAATTGTTATAAATAATAATAATAATTAAAAAAATCTCATAATTCACTGTGCCATTACCAAATCCAGTTTGTGTAATTTTTCTTCGTTCTGTCACTGTAGGTAGCTTTGTAAAGGTTGGGCCAGGAAGCAAAAACAGGCAAACATTCCAACAAAGGTTTTCTCGTCTTCCGGCTGTACCTTTAAAACAGAACATTAAAGACTGAATAAATTAAATAAGAGAACCCTCTGATCAATGTGTACATTTTACCAGTTTGATATCTTATTCGAAAAGGAATAACGAGAAATTGAAAGACAGTTCATTTTTTTTTATTATTATTATTTCTTTAGTTTAACACTGGTCAATGAGATTTCGTCTTGACTTCGAATGTCTACACATTTATAATCCGAGATCAGGTATAAAAAAAAATCATATAGAATTGACACTGGCTCATGGTTTCAGAGATCGTTTATACTTAAAGGTTGTATCAGCGATTTCAGGCCCAAACATAAATGATCACATTCATCTAATCTTTCCAAACGATCCGCTAGCTGCCCGCCCCATAAGCAAGCCGTCAAAAAACCCCGTCTCTGTAGGCAGCCTAGGCTCTGAGATCTGCACACAAAAACAATTGGTTTCACCAACCACTCAAAACCAAAACAAATAGTGTTCCAACCAATCACCGACGGGGGAGGGTGTTGTGAGGTTTTCGTGTGCACGAGCACAAAACCTCACAACACCCACCCCCTGTCGATGATTGGTTGGAACACTATTTATGTTTGGGCCTGAAATCACTGATACAACCTTTAAATCACGTGACTTTGGTAGTTTGATACAGATACAAAAAAAATATTCATAAAGGTTTCGAAGCTTCACGAAGTGTGTTCGAAGCTTCGAAAGCCCTAATCATCTCCAATGAAGACTCATCAGGGCACTTGTACTTTTACTGTAGCCTGCAGAGGCTGTATCCTACGTAGCAACAGCTTTCGAAATGAGACATGTGTTCCCGTACAACTTTGCAATGCTTTGGAAACGCACCCCTGGTCAAGCCTATCACTGGGAATTCACAACGTGCCGATTTTTTTAAATCATTTTCAAACAATTGTGGGACTATTTTTTATTTGCACATCAATTACCAAATTCTTGACATAATAGGCTACATTTAATATTATAGTATTTAGGTCTATTTCAAGTGTCTCCAGCAACAACAAAAAAACAACAACATCAAATTGTAATGAGATTGAAAGGAAAAAAACCCTAGGCTATGCATCAAAATGAGTATGAATGGTAAAGGGATGCAAACATGTATGGTCAAAAAAGAGAGGTTATCGAAGCGCTCGCCCCGCGGCAAATATCCAGATACTTACATAATTGAAAAGTATGGAGAAACGTGACATTGTGTTTCCAACTGAGATTTAATGTAATTTCTGTTCTTTATTAGAAGTTATCCATTACTCCAGTCTAACATATATATATATATATATATATATATATATATATATATATATATATATATATATATATATGTATATACACATATATATACATATGTTTGTATGTACATATATATATATATATATATATATATATATATATGTGTGTGTTTGTATATATACAATATATATATATATATATGTTTGTATATATGCAGTATGTGTATATGTATGTATGTGTGTGTGTGTGTGTGTGTGTGTGTGTGTGTGTGTGTGTGTGTGTGTGTGTATATGTACTGAACAAAGCATACTGGAGGTGCCATTACTTTAGTATTTCACAAGCTCTCAAAAAAACAGGAATGTAGAGGCATAGATGAATTCATTCTTAATTGAAATCTAGCATTACAACATTTTCTGATGTGTTATTATTGAAATATGGTACCCACAATATGCCTCTCCATGCAACTTTATGTACCGATACAGCATACTGGAGGTGTCATTACTTTAGTATTTCACAAGTTCTCAAAAAAACAGGAACGTAGAGGCATAGATTAATTCATTTGTAAATGAAATCTTGCATTACAACATTTTCTGATGTGTTATTATTGAAATATGGTACCCAGAATATGCCTCTCCATGCAACTTTATGTGCTGACGAAGCATACTGGAGGTGTCATTACTTTAGTATTTTACAAGTTCTCAAAAAAACAGGAACGTAGAGGCATAGATGAATTCATTCTTAATTGAAATCTAGCATTACAACATTTTCTGATGTGTTATTATTGAAATATGGTACCCACAATATGCCTCTCCATGCAACTTTATGTACCGATACAGCATACTGGAGGTGTCATTACTTTAGTATTTCACAAGTTCTCAAAAAAACAGGAACGTAGAGGCATATATGAATTCATTCTTAATTGAAATCTAGCATTACAACATTTTCTGATGTGTTATTATTGAAATATGGTACCCACAATATGCCTCTCCATGCAACTTTATGTACCGATACAGCGCACTGGAGGTGTCATTACTTTAGTATTTCACAAGTTCTCAAAAAAACAGGAACGTAGAGGCATAGATGAATTCATTTGTAAATGAAATCTTGCATTACAACATTTTCTGATGTGTTAGTATTGAAATATGGTACCCAGAATATGCCTCTCCATGCAACTTTATGTTCCGATGCAGCATACTGGAGGTGTCATTACTTTAGTATTTCACAAGTTCTCAAAAAAACAGGAACGTAGAGGCATAGATGAATTCATTCTTAATTGAAATCTAGCATTACAACATTTTCTGATGTGTTATTATTGAAATATGGTACCCACAATATGCCTCTCCATGCAACTTTATGTACCGATACAGCATACTGGAGGTGTCATTACTTTAGTATTTCACAAGTTCTCAAAAAAACAGGAATGTAGAGGCATAGATTAATTCATTCTTAAACGAAATCTTGCATTACAACATTTTCTGATGTTTTTTTGTTGAAATATGGTGCCCAGAATATGCCTCTCCATGCAACTGTATGGGCCGATACAGCATACTGGAGGTGTCATTACTTTAGTATTTCACAAGATCTCAAAAAAACAGGAACGTAGAGGCATAGATGAATTCATTCTTAAACGAAATCTTGCATTACAACATTTTCTGATGTTTTTTTGTTGAAATATGGTGCCCAGAATATGCCTCTCCATGCAACTGTATGGGCCGATACAGCATACTGGAGGTGTCATTACTTTAGTATTTCACAAGATCTCAAAAAAACAGGAATGTAGAGGCATAGATGAATTCATTTGTAAATGAAATCTTGCATTACAACATTTTCTGATGTGTTATTATTGAAATATGGTACCCACAATATGCCTCTCCATGCAACTTTATGTACCGATACAGCATACTGGAGGTGTCATTACTTTAGTATTTCACAAGTTCTCAAAAAAACAGGAACGTAGAGGCATAGATTAATTCATTCTTAAACGAAATCTTGCATTACAACATTTTCTGATGTTTTTTTGTTGAAATATGGTACCCAGAATATGCCTCTCCATGCAACTTTATGTTCCAATGCAGCATACTGGAGGTGTCATTACTTTAGTATTTCACAAGATCTCAAAAAAACAGGAACGTAGAGGCATAGATGAATTCATTTGTAAATGAAATCTTGCATTACAACATTTTCTGATGTGTTATTATTGAAATATGGTACCCACAATATGCCTCTCCATGCAACTTTATGTACCGATACAGCATACTGGAGGTGTCATTACTTTAGTATTTCACAAGTTCTCAAAAAAACAGGAACGTAGAGGCATAGATTAATTCATTCTTAAACGAAATCTTGCATTACAACATTTTCTGATGTTTTTTTGTTGAAATATGGTGCCCAGAATATGCCTCTCCATGCAACTGTATGGGCCGACTGGGTACCATATTTCAATAATAACACATCAGAAAATGTTGTAATGCAAGATTTAGTTTAAGAATGGAATTATCTATATCTCTACGTGCTTGTTTTTTTGAGAACTTGTGAAATACTAAAGTAATGACACCAGTATGCTTCGTCAGCACATAAAGTTGCATGGAGAGGCATATTGTGGGTACCATATTTCAATAATAACACATCAGAAAATGTTGTAATGCAAGATTTCATTTAAGAATGAATTCATCTATGCCTCTACGTGCTTGTTTTTTTGAGAACTTGTGAAATACTAAAGTAATGACACCTCCAGTATGCTGTATCGGTATATAAAGTTGCATGGAGAGGCATATTGTGGGTACCATATTTCAATAATAACACATCAGAAAATGTTGTAATGGTAGATTTCAATTAAGAATGAATTCATCTATGCCTCTACATTCCTGTTTTTTTGTGAACTTGTGAAATACTAAAGTAATGACACCTCCAGTATGCTTCGTCAGCACATAAAGTTGCATGGAGAGGCATATTCTGGGTACCATATTTCAATAATAACACATCAGAAAATGTTGTAATGCAAGATTTCGTTTAAGAATGAATTCATCTATGCCTCTACGTTCCTGTTCTTTTGAGAACTTGTGAAATACTAAAGTAATGACACCTCCAGTATGCTGTATCGGTACATCAAGTTGCATGGAGAGGCATATTGTGGGTACCATATTTCAATAATAACACATCAGAAAATGTTGTAATGCTAGATTTCAATTAAGAATGAATTCATCTATGCCTCTACATTCCTGTTTTTTTGAGAACTTGTAAAATACTAAAGGAATGACACCTCCAGTATGCTTCGTCAGCACATAAAGTTGCACGGAGAGGCATATTGTGGGTACCATATTTCAATAATAACACATCAGAAAATGTTGTAATGCAAGATTTCATTTAAGAATGAATTAATCTATGCCTCTACGTGCTTGTTTTTTTGAGAACTTGTGAAATACTAAAGTAATGACACCTCCAGTATGCTGTATCGGTACATAAAGTTGCATGGAGAGGCATATTCTGGGTACCATATTTCAATAATAACACATCAGAAAATGTTGTAATGCTAGATTTCAATTAAGAATGAATTCATCTATGCCTCTACGTTCCTGTTTTTTTGAGAACTTGTGAAATACTAAAGTAATGACACCTCCAGTATGCTTCGTCAGCACATAAAGTTGCATGGAGAGGCATATTGTGGGTACCATATTTCAATAATAACACATCAGAAAATGTTGTAATGGTAGATTTCAATTAAGAATGAATTCATCTATGCCTCTACATTCCTGTTTTTTTGTGAACTTGTGAAATACTAAAGTAATGACACCTCCAGTATGCTGTATCGGTATATAAAGTTGCATGGAGAGGCATATTGTGGGTACCATATTTCAATAATAACACATCAGAAAATGTTGTAATGCTAGATTTCAATTAAGAATGAATTCATCTATGCCTCTACGTTCCTGTTTTTTTGAGAACTTGTGAAATACTAAAGTAATGACACCTCCAGTATGCTGTATCGGTACATAAAGTTGCATGGAGAGGCATATTCTGGGTACCATATTTCAATAATAACACATCAGAAAATGTTGTAATGCAAGATTTCATTTACAAATGAATTCATCTATGCCTCTACGTTCCTGTTTTTTTGAGAACTTGTGAAATACTAAAGTAATGACACCTCCAGTATGCTGTATCGGTACATAAAGTTGCATGGAGAGGCATATTGTGGGTACCATATTTCAATAATAACACATCAGAAACTGTTGTAATGCTAGATTTCAATTAAGAATGAATTCATCTATGCCTCTACGTTCCTGTTTTTTTTGAGAACTTGTGAAATACTAAAGTAATGACACCTCCAGTACGCTGTATCGGTACATAAAGTTGCATGGAGAGGCATATTGTGGGTACCATATTTCAACAATAACACATCAGAAAATGTTGTAATGCTAGATTTCAAATAAGAATGAATTCATCTATGCCTCTACATTCCTGTTTTTTTGAGAACTTGTGAAATACTAAAGTAATGACACCTCCAGTATGCTTCGTCAGCACATAAAGTTGCATGGAGAGGCATATTCTGGGTACCATATTTCAATAATAACACATCAGAAAATGTTGTAATGCAAGATTTCATTTAAGAATGATCATCTATGCCTCTACGTTCCTGTTTTTTTTGAGAACTTGTGAAATACTAAAGTAATGACACCTCCAGTACGCTGTATCGGTACATAAAGTTGCATGGAGAGGCATATTGTGGGTACCATATTTCAATAATAACACATCAGAAAATGTTGTAATGCTAGATTTCAATTAAGAATGAATTCGTCTATGCCTCTACATTCCTGTTTTTTTGAGAACTTGTGAAATACTAAAGTAATGACACCTCTAGTATGCTTCGTCGGCACATATAGTTGCATGGAGAGGCATATTCTGGGTACCATATTTCAATAATAACACATCAGAAAATGTTGTAATGCAAGATTTAGTTTAAGAATGGAATTATCTATATCTCTACGTGCTTGTTTTTTTGAGAACTTGTGAAATACTAAAGTAATGACACCTCCAGTATGCTGTATCGGTACATAAAGTTGCATGGAGAGGCATATTGTGGGTACCATATTTCAATAATAACACATCAGAAAATGTTGTAATGCTAGATTTCAATTAAGAATGAATTCATCTATGCCTCTACATTCCTGTTTTTTTGAGAACTTGTAAAATACTAAAGGAATGACACCTCCAGTATGCTTCGTCAGCACATAAAGTTGCATGGAGAGGCATATTGTGGGTACCATATTTCAATAATAACACATCAGAAAATGTTGTAATGCAAGATTTCATTTACAAATGAATTCATCTATGCCTCTACGTTCCTGTTTTTTTGAGAACTTGTGAAATACTAAAGTAATGACACCTCCAGTATGCTGTATCGGTACATAAAGTTGCATGGAGTGGTATATTCTGGGTACCATATTTCAATAATAACACATCAGAAAATGTTGTAATGCAAGATTTCGTTTAAGAATGAAATGATCTATACCTCTACGTGCTTGTTTTTTTGAGAACTTGTGAAATACTAAAGTAATGACACCTCCAGCTTCGTCGGCACACAAAGCTGCATGGAGAGGCAAATTCTGGGTACCATATTTCAATAATAACACATTAGAAAATGTTGTAATGCAAGATTTCGTTTAAGAATGGAATTATCTATACCTCTACGTGCTTGTTTTTTTGAGAACTTGAGAAATACTAAAGTAATGACACCTCTAGTATGGTTTGTCGAGTATGCTTTGTCCAGTATACATACACACATACATATATATATATATATATATATATGTTAGACTGGAGTAATGGATAACTTCTAATAAAGAACAGAAATTACATTACATTAAATCTCAGTTGGAAACATAATGTCACGTTTCTCCCTACTTTTAAAAAGACATTTAGTAAGAAATGGAACTTAAATACAATATAAGTACTCTGGTTGAATTTACCACGTAGCTTACAACATTTATAGAGGCAGACAAGATAATCTTTTCAGGAGTATTTATTTTCACTGTTAAATGAAAAATGCTGCCCGATCCACAGGCTCGTAATTCACGTACAACTGTTCCTTTAAGAAATACGGCCAAAAGCACCGAGGGGGAGGGCTTAACAACCATCCAACATTTTTTAAGGTGGAACGAATAGTTCGACGAATAAGGAGCTGGCGAAAAAGGAGCTGGAGTCAGCCTCGTAGAATTGAATTGTTGATATCAAGAATTACATTTTTGATATCAAGAATTGAATTGTTGATATCAAGAATTACATTTTTGATATCAAGAATTACATTGTTGATATCAAGAATTACATTTTTTATATCAAAAATTTAATTCTTGATATCAACAATTCAATTCTTGATATCAAAAATGTAATTCTTGATATCAACAATTCAATTCTTGATATCAACAATGTAATTCTTGATATCAACAATGTAATTCTTGATATCTGCAATTATATTTTCACTAGTGAAATGTCACCATAGGCTGCCATTCAAAATCAATTGTTGATATCAAGAATTGATTTCTTACTAGTAGAAAAATAATTTTTGATATGAATAATTACATTGTTACTAGTAAAAATGCGAATTACTGATATCAATAATTCAATTGTCACTAGTGACAATGTTAATTTCTGATATCATGAATGTGATTGTTACTAGTAAGAAAGCCATTTTAGATATTATATTGATATCAGAAATACATTTTCAGATATCAAAAATGAACTTTTTTACTAGTAACAATGTAATTATTCATATCAAAAATTATATTTCTACTAGAAAGAAATGAATTCTTGATATCAACAATTGATTTTGAATGGCAGCCTATGGTGACATTTCACTAGTGAAAATACAATTACAGATATCAACAATTGAATTGTTGATATCAAGAATTCATATCCTGGAAATGAATAAAAGTTAAAACGGCTTGCCTTGTGGCATGACATCTCGTCACACCCCTACTCATTAATATTCATAAATTCATTACCATAGCTATTCTTACCTGTAAAAATGACATTTCTAGATATCTGTAATACTATTTTTACTAGTTAAAATAGTATTTAAGATATCTGTAATTCTATTTTTACTAGTTGCAAGTATGGCAAGCCGTTTTAACTTTTATTCATTTCCAGGATATGAATCCTTGATATCAACAATTCAATTTTCACTAGTTAAAATTATAATTCTTGATATCAGGAATAATGTTTCTACTAGTAACAATGGCAATTTTTGATATCAGGAATTACATTTCAACTAGTAAAAATGTTCATTCTTAATATCAACAATTTAATTTTAATTAGTAAAAACTATAATTCTTGATATTAACAATTGAATTTCAACTAGTAAAAACTATAATTCTTGATATTAACAATTTATATCCTGGGAATGGCAATAGGCAAGCTGTTTTGACTTTTAATCATTTGCAGGATATGAATTCTTGATGTCAACAACTAAATTTTCACTAGTTAAAATGATTGTTATTGATATCAGGAATTAGATTTCTACTAGTAACAATGGCTATTTTTGATATCAGGAATTACATTTCCACTAGTAACAATGCTAATTCTTGATATCAGCATTTACATTTTCACTAGTTAAAATGATAATTCTTGATATCAACAATTGAATTTCAACTAGTAAAAACTATAATTGTTGATATCTGTAATTGTATTTTCACTAGTGAAATGTCACCATAGGCTGCCATTCAAAATCAATTGTTGATATCAAGAATTGATTTCTTACTAGTTAAAATTCCAGTTTCACATATCAGAAATACAATTCTTACTAGTAAAAACCTTTATTTTTGATATCAAGAATTCAATTGTCACTAGTTGAAATGTCTATTCTTGATATCAACAATTTAATTGCTACTAGTAACAATGTTCATTTTCGATATCAATAATTCCATTTTCACTAGTGACAATGTTAATATCTGATATCATGAATGTGATTGTTACTAGTAAGAAAGCCATTTTAGATATCTGAAATTATATTGATATCAGAAATACATTTTCAGATATCAAAAATGAAACATTTTACTAGTAGCAATTAAATTGTTGATATCAAGAATAGACATTTCAACTAGTGACGATTGAATTATTGATATCAGTAATTGCCATTTTTACTAGTAACAATGTAATTCTTGATATCAACAATTATATTTCTACTAGTAAGAAATCAATTCTTGATATCAACAATTGATTTTGAATGGCAGCCAATGGTGACATTTCACTAGTGAAAATACAATTGTTGATATCAACAATTAAATTGTTGATATCAACAATTGTATTTTTTGATATCAACAATTACATTCTTGATATCAACAATTTAATTGTTGATATCAAGAATTGAATTGTTGATATCAAAAATACAATTGTTGATATCAACAATTTAATTGTTGATATCAACAATTCATATCCTACATGTGTTTTAAATGTTAAAAGGGCGACAAAACTATTACAGATATCAAAAATGTATTTCTTACTAGTTAAAATTCTGAATACACATATCAGAAATACAATTCTTACTAGTAAAAACCTTTATTTTTGATATCAAGAATTCAGTTGTCACTAGTTGAAATGTCTATTCTTGATATCAACAATTTAATTGCTACTAGTAACAATGTTCATTTTTGATATCAATAATTCCATTTTCACTAGTGACAATGATAATTTCTGATATCATGAATGTGATTGTTACTAGTAAGAAAGCCATTTTAGATATATGAAATAATATTGATATCAGAAATACATTTTTAGATATCAAAAATGAAAATTTTTACTAGTAGCAATTCAATTGTTGATATCAATAATATATATTTCAACTAGTGACAATTGAATTATTGATATCAGTAATTCACATTTTTACTAGTAACAATGTAATAATTGATATCAAAAATTATATTTCTACTAGTAAGAAATCAATTCTTGATATCAACAATTGATTTTGAATGGCAGCCTATGGTGACATTTCACTAGTGAAAATATAATTACAGATATCAAGAATTCAATTGTTGATATCAAGAATTACATTTTTGATATCAACAATTAAATTGTTGATATCAACAATTACATTTTTGATATCAAGAATTATATTGTTGATATCAAGAATTGAATTGTTGATATCAAGAATTAAATTGTTGATATCAAGAATTGAATTGTTGATATCAACAATTAAATTGTTGATATCAAGAATTGAATTGTTGATATCAAGAATTAAATTCTTGATATCAAGAATTCATATCCTACATGTGTTTTAAATGTTAAAAGGGCGACAAAACTATTACAGATATCAAAAATTGATTTCTTACTGGTTAAAATTCTGAATACACATATCAGAAATACAATTCTTACTAGTAAAAACCTTTATTTTTGATATCAAGAATTCAATTGTCACTAGTTGAAATGTCTATTCTTGATATCAACAATTGAATTGCTACTAGTAACAATGTTCATTTTTGATATCAATAATTCCATTTTCACTAGTGACAATGTTAATTTCTGATATCATGAATGTGATTGTTACTAGTAAGAAAGCCATTTTAGATATCTGAAATAATATTGATATCAGAAATACATTTTCAGATATCAAAAATTAACATTGTTACTAGTAGCAATTAAATTGTTGATATCAAGAATAGACATTTCAACTAGTGACAATTGAATTATTGATATCAGTAATTGCCATTTTTACTAGTAACAATGTAATTCTTGATATCAACAATTATATTTCTACTAGTAAGAAATCAATTCTTGATATCAACAATTGATTTTGAATGGCAGCCTATGGTGACATTTCACTAGTGAAAATACAATTGTTGATATCAAGAATTCAATTGTTGATATCAAGAATTATATTTTTGATATCAAGAATTAAATTGTTGATATCAAGAATTCAATTGTTGATATCAAGAATTCAATTGTTGATATCAAGAATTACATTTTTGATATCAAAAAATGTAATTGTTGATATCAAAAATGTAATTCTTGATATCAACAATTCATATCCCGGAAATGAATAAAAGTTAAAACGGCTTGCCATAGCTGGAAGCCAGTGATTATTAGTTCTTATTACACTTCTCTGTGGAATACTTGATTCTGATTGGTCAATAGCTCCATCCAGTGGTATGTTATTCCCAGAAAACAACCATTCAAGACAGATAATGCAGACTCATCTAGGTTACTGAAGTCAGCAGTGCTAGGAACATATTTTCTTCATGGAAGGTTTGCATTTGGTGATCTAATAAAGTATTAAAACTCAGTTGAACCAATATTTTGTGTACAGTTATTTAATTATGCCACCCAGTATCGTGGACTCGCTCTCTCTTGTTTCATACAAACGCAGCTGCTGCCATTTTGTGACTAATGTTTTGTACACTGTTGGATTATGAGATACAAACAGGTAAGTTACGATTTTAAAACTGTTTAGTCTGAAATCAATATATCTTATCTCCATAATTATTTATGTGGCGACATGCTGTGTAATGACTATTATCTTAAATGTCCGTCTAGTTTTAACTTGCCGCGCTGCAACTGTTCTCTCCGTGGAAGCTTTGTGTTTAAAGACCTAATAAAATATTTAAACTCAGATCAATATTTCGTGTCTAATTATTTACTTATGTGGCAAGTAGCTGTGCAATAAGCTGGATAATATACATCCAGCCTGTACATGTACATCCGCTTCGCGTCGGGGTCCTCATCACCCTGTCGGGGGTTATTTTGAGAGAACAATCGGCTGGATGTACATTATCCCTTTCTAAAGTTTCAAATATGGATATACCAGATTAACCAGAAATTGGTCATTGTATTGTGTATTTGTATGAGTTATGTTCTTTATATGGACTCTTCTGTTGTTTTTCCTTGGGATCCCATGTTTCCTTCCTGTCTTCCTGATAGATACATGTAGAAATAACTATTTAAATAAACTTTGTGGGTTTTTTTTTTTTTTTTTTTTTTTAACCACAAAACAACATCTGTCCAACGTTGGACCCTTACCGAACAAAAATATATGGGAATATACTGCCAAAAATAATATGATTTATTACACACCCCTAATACATTTCCATATATGGGAAACTAGTGCTTATATTTTTTCAATATACTGCAATATATGCATTGGCCATGTATGTCTATATATTAATACATATAAAATAATTATAAATGAAAACAAAAATAGCATTACATGTTATGTTCACAAAGTTGTATCCTTTATTGTGTAGGCTACATATATTGCACATACATGTTCCCATATAAATGTGAATGTGTGTTCACACATATACTAGATACATAGATCTGTTAGTGTTTTATGTTCTATTATTTTGGAATTTAAAAGTTTTTCTGGTATGTCTGAGTTTTTGGGGTTACCATTGTGCTGAAGAGTAGAGCCTGTGATTCGGTTGATGATTGGCCAAACACCATTTATAATATAATTAATATATTTTGAAAGTAATGGCTGTGCTCTACTCAGCACAGTGATAGTCTGTTGGTTACATATTTAAGTACATGCAGGTGTGCTTGCACTTTTATTAACTAGCCTAAAGATTTGAAACATTAATAATGCAAATAATAAAAAAAAATATAAGAAATATATTTAATTATATATTTCTCTGTGTGTTTATGTTGTATGAGTAAATTTGCAATATATTACACATGCAGTGCCATATCTGATCACATATATACAGTACAGGTCAAAAGTTTGGAAACATTACGTTTTTTTATATTTTTGAAAGAAGTCTCTAATGCTTATCAAGGCTGCGTTTATTTGATCAAAAATACAGAAAAAACAGTAATATTGTGAAATATTATTACAACTTAATAGTAGTTAGTAATAGTAGAAATAATAGTTTTCTATTTGAATATACTTTAAAAAATAATTTATTCCTGTGATGCAAAGCTTAATTTTCAGCATCATTACTCCAGTCTTCAGTGTCACATGTGACATCCAGTCTATCACATGATCCTTTAGAAATCATTCTAATATTCTGATTTATTATGAGTGTTGGAAACAGTTCTGCTGCCTAATATATTTGATGAATAAAAGATTAAAAAGAACTGCATTTATTATATATATATATATATATATATATATATATATATATATATATATATATATATATATATTCTAATAATATAAATCTTCTTTACTATCACTTTTTTTTATCAATTTAACACATCCTTGCTGAATAAAAGAAAAAAAAAGAAAGAAAAAAATTACTGACCCCAAATTACTGACCAGTAGTGTATATTGTTGTTACAAAAGATTTCTATTTTTTTCTTTTGACCTGTACCTTACATCTATGTATTATGAAGAGTATTACTGAATATGAAATTATATACATTATGATATTGTCGGGGATCCACCAGATCTGCACACTCTGCCCACTCGTTCACTCTCCCCGGAATACTGATTCACCACACCTGCCCCTCATCATCACCTCATCATTCGCACCCTTTAAATACAACCCTTCACCTTCTGTTCAGTGTCTGGTCTTATCTTTATATGGACAAGACTCACTACCTGTTACTTACCTGATCTACCAACCTGAGATACTCATCTTCATTCTCTATTCCTATCTGCCTTCTCCGTTGATCATCTTCATCATCCGTTCTTTACTCTGGTTTCCACTCCACCTGCAAAGACATTCATATTACTATTCAGCTAAGTTCTATCTTCATCTCAAGTTTGCAGTACCTACTCACCATTACATCTGTTGGTTTCGTGCTTCTTTTCTCAATAAACATTGTTTATTTACTCACCTGTTTGAGTCTTCTCTAAACCTGACAGATTTATTAGTAAATATATTGTCGCATATCATTATATGACACGTCACATTGATTAGTTAACTTGAAGTATGCTATTTTGGAACAACAAATTTTGTACTAAGTATATTTTAGTAGTAATTACATTGTAGTAACGCATAACTTTAAGTGCATTTAGTGTACTTTTGTGTACTAAATTGGAACAACTTTAAGTATAATTAGTGTACTTTAAGTATATGCCCATGTAGGGACTAATTTCATGCATAGTGATATTAAAGTGTACTTTATTTGCATTACAAGAACATTACAAATTCATTATGAGTGTCTTGGAAACATACACGCAATATACCCAGGTGAAAAAGAAATATATTTAAATTGTACTATACTAAGTGCATATTAAATGAATTATTTTGAAACAACTTCAAGTATATTAAGTCTATTTCAAGATATGCATTATATTTGCACTATATTTTGATATATTAAATTGTGCTAAAATGGAACCACTTAAAGTACATTTAAGTGTATTTCTTTACAGTTCATTAAAAATATACTTTCATATGTCTTAAACTAGTTATAATATATTTGAAGTTTAATTTTAATGTACTTCAAGAACATTTAAATAAAATAAAAAATGTATTAGCATTACACTAATAGTTTATTATAAAGCGGTTTTATTCAGTATTTAAAATGGTATATTAAAAGTGCAAAAATCATTAAATATAAATGTTAAGACATACACAGACTTTGAAATCAAGAAAACTTTTAATATAGTATCTTGTTGTGTACATTACAAAATAAATAAGAGTACATTAAAAAAGTACAGCAGCATATATAATCTCTTGAACAAAATGCATAACATAGATCAGTGAAATGCTGTGGCAGAGCTATATTTATACATTTTTTGTAGAACATTTCAGTTATACCTGTATTACTGTAAAGTACACTGAATATTACTAAATAAATAAGCATCACAATGCAATTTTCTGAAAAAATTAAAATAACAGTTACAGAAAAACAATGTGCAGAAGTGAATAATGCATTATGTACAAACTTAGGCCTACAAATGGCTGAACCAAAGAAACAGAAGAGTTTGAATGTCACACCTTCATCTTCAAGTGGACGGTCACTTCTTTGAGTACGACTCATTTTCTGCAACTGAGGTCTTGTGGTTCAGACACTGTAGTATTTGAAGACTGCTTTATCACAGGATCTGTGAAAAGGAAGAATAATTTATATAAAATTAACCAATAATTAACATTTTTGAATCCATGTTTGAATATACAGGTATGTATAATAATTTGCATAGAAATGCATTAGAATTCCGTTGACTTCTCAGTTTACCTTTAAAAGCTTTGGCTATATCCTCATCAAGCCGGACATTATCCTCTTGTCTGTCGTTAATATACAGCACTCTATGAGTTACATTGAAGATGAGATTAGAAGAAACCCAACACAATTTACAGTGAAAAAAGTGACTGATATAGTTATTTGCAGCAATAAAGCAACATGTGAGTATTAGTGGGTATGTTGTATATTGATAACTGTGGTTTATTTAAACCTAGGGTATTTCCCATGAACATGTCTGTGGTCATGCTCTCTCTTCACCTCTGTTACAAAGATTTAAGGAAATTAGAAGTTGTGCAAAATATTGTATGCCAGGACAACTAGGACAAGTGACTTGAAGCTTTACTAAAAAAAACAATTAAATAAAAAATTAAATAAACAGATTTTTACATGAATGACTCAAAGGCAGCACAAATTAGACACCTGAAATGGACACGTTGCTAACATTTTCCTAACTGTCAATCACCTTTCAATAAGCCTGATTCAAAGATCTCTATAACAGTGGTGATATGAGATTAAATCATACTTACTACTCTCTTCTTCGCTTGTCTCTGCACTCAGATTTCAGTTTTTCTTCTATAGCAGCTGGTCTGAAAAACAACAAATATTAATATGAAAAAAAGAGAGATTATAAACACACACACACACGTGTATATATATATATATATATATATATATATATATATATATATATATATATATATATATATATACTGTATATACACATATACACACACATATAAGGCAGGCAAATTATGATGAACGATTTGTTTTATTTTTAAGAATGACAGTACGCTGAGTACTATGTACTTGGTGAGTAATATAATCAAAACCCTTCACAGACTCAGCAGTTTCAAATGCTCTCTTATATAAGCATCCCTTTTAACAATGAAATCATTGTACTTATTTATAATTAGGAAGTAATCAAAAAGGCAATAAGGTTGTCAAGCTTGAACAAATATAAACACCAATCAACACAACCATAACTGGCTTTTCAGCTCAAGACAAAGTAACTTTATGTTCATAACATGTTTTTTTTTTTTTTACTTTTCAAAGATCATTTACATCATAACAATGAAGCCAAATTGTTCAGGAATTCAGAAATAAATAATTCAACCCAATTCAAGGGCTCTTCCGTCTGCCCTTTTAAGAGAGTAGGGCATAGGTAAAGCTCACGAGCAATAAGCACGTCCCAGCCGTCCGTCCGTCACTTATTGGGTTCCCTGGAAACATTTCTGTTGTGTTCTGTTCTATTTGCAGCGCGTTTCTGTATTTGTTTGTGTTGTGAACTTTTGCAGCGCGTTTCTGTATTTGTTTGTGTTGTGAACTTTTGCAGCGCGGGTTGTGTTGTGAACTTTTGCAGCGCATTTCTGTATTTGGTTGTGTTGTGAGTATTTGGAGCACACATGTGTTGTGAAACTGATGAAAATGTTTTCTTAATTTGCGGGTGTTTTTTCTATTTGCATGTGTTTTCTTCAGTTGCAGCGCGTTGAGCTCTCTCGGCCACCGTACTTTATAGTTGTTTTAAGACAGATAAATGTCTCCACATAGATTTTAAACAAATTTATCAAAGACTTTAGACTTTGACTATATAAACCCAGCGCTGAAGTTGCTAGAAATCAGTGTCAGCATCATGTTACAGCGGTTAACGTCAGTATTCCATGTGCAAGTCATATTAGCAAATGCATGGCAGACCTATCCACCTAGGGAAAAAAAACTAAACAGTGAGCGATTTATTTATGCAAACAGCAACTAAATAAAACTTCTGGGTGGTTGCTAGGGTGTTCTGGATGGTTGCTAGGCGGTTGCTAGAGTGTTCTGGGTGGTTGTTTGGGTGTTGCTAGGCAGTTAATATGGTGTTCTGGATGGTTGCTATGGTGTTGCAAGGGTATTCTGGGTGGCTGCTAGGTCGTTGCTAGGCGGTTGCTAGGGTGTTCTGGGTGGTTGCTATGCTGTAGCTAGGTGGTTGCTAGGGTGTTCTGGGTGGTTGCTATGGTGTTGCTAGGAGGTTGCTAGGGTATTCTCAGCGGTTCGAAGGGGACCTCGACCAGCCCTTCGATAACCACTGCCAGGTCCCATGTGGGAACTGTGGTACGAGCGGCAGGTCTCATCCTCCAAGCCCCACAGAGGAAACGTACGACTAAGCTGATGTCTCCCCAGGGGCCCATCACCCAGAGGAGCATGGAAAGCTGCAATGGCAGCCACGTACACCTTGAGTGTGGACGGGGTAAGATCAGCCGAGAAGCGGTCATGGAGGAACTCCAACACCAAAGTCTCCATTCCCTGGGCCTCAGACCCTGCCTCGACAGGATGTCTGCTCCCTGGTTGTGGTCCACTGGGATGTATGTTGCTCTGTGAGACAGCAGTCTCCCCTGGGACCACAGGAGGATCTGAATTGCCAGTCTGCATAGAGGGCGGGATCTCAGACCCCCCTGATGATTTTTATAGGACACCACCGATATACTGTCTGACCTCACAAGGACGTGGTGACCTTTGAGGTCTAGCAGAAAACTCCTCAGAGCTCGAAATACCGCGTGCATTTCCAGGCAATTTATGTGCCAGGAGGAATGATGGTCCTGCCATAGACCTCTCGTAAAGTGGCCGTCCATGACCACGCCCAGCCCGTGAGGGAGGCGTCTGTCAAAACGGCTTTCCGGAGACATGGTGCTCCCAGAGCGGGACCTTGGGACAGAAACCAAGCTTTTTTTCCACATAGATTGGGAAAGAAGGCATCTGTGCATTACCCTGATCATGCAGAGCGGATTTCCCCTAAGGGAAAACGTACTCGGTTACTAACGTAACCTCGGTTCTCTCTAGAAGAGGGAACGAGTACTGCGTTTTTGTAAAAACGCTACGGGAAAAGTCTCTTTTCACGAAATACTGAAGCAAAAAATTATCCTTAATTTTCCATATATGTAAAGCGTGTTGCAGCAGTACACAGCTATGGCGAGACAGCTTGCTCGCTCATTGGCTGTTCTGCGGCAACTGCATAAGCCTATCGAGCGAGGCCTGAAGTGACGTCTCCTTGCCACTTCCCGCCGAGACGGGTGTGGCTAACCTCTATAAAAGGAGCTCGAAAAGGCTGATTCACTTGATTTTCATCGCCGAAGCGAACCAGAGTGAACCGTACGCACGGCAGAGAACGCAGTACTCGTTCCCTCTTCTAGAGAGAACCGAGGTTACGTTAGTAACCGAGTACGTTCTCTTACGAGAGTCCTCTCGTACTGCGTTTTTGTAAAAATGCTACGGGAACCCCTTGTAAAACGCCGTGCGTGCTGGGATAAAACACCGATCACTGGAAGCTAACCCAGGTATACAGTGCATAATCACCAGATAGACTCACAGAGAGTCTGGGAATAAGGGGGGGGGGACCTTAATTCCCTATATTGTAGCGTCCGCAGACGCAAAACATGACCTCACAGAGAGAGTCTAGAGACAAAAGGGGAATCCCTCCGTCCTTATATGGCCGCGTCCACAGACGCGAATATGACATCACATAGACAGGGTGGGGAACCTGAACCTGAATGTGGGAAATGTGGGTCTTACACAATTCTGCCCATAAAACAGTCGGTAGCGCGCTGCGCATGCGATTTCAGTGTTCTAGTTAGACAGCTGATTCGACTACACCGATAGTAGCTTAGCCTGCAAGGCGGGAACCTCTAGGTTGTAAAACCTAATAAACGTAGACGGCGAGGCCCAGCCTGCCGCCATACATATGTCCTGTAAGGAAATCCCGCTAGACCAAGCCCACGAAGAGGCGACGCCTCTCGTGGAGTGCGCTCTAACGCCCAACGGGCACTGGAGGCCCTTGACAGTGTAAGCCCGCGCTATGGCGTCAACTATCCATTTGGATAGGCTCTGTTTCGAAACAGCCATTCCCTTGGAACGTCCACTGAACGAGACAAAGAGCTGCTCAGTCTGTCTGAAGACAGCAGAGCGGGACACGTAAGCTCTTAAAGCCCTAATGGGGCAAAGAAAACTTGAGTCCCCTTCCTCACTTGATCCCGGCAAGGCAGACAGGGAGATAACCTGATCCCGAAACGGCGTGTTTGAGGGATTTTGGCACATAACCATGCCTAGGTTTGAGTATGACTTTAGAGTCATTAGGTCCAAACTCTAAGCACGCTGGGCTCACGGAGAGCGCGTGCAGGTCGCCTATGCGCTTCACCGAAGCGAGAGCCATCAAAAACACTGTTTTAAAAGACAAATGTTTGAGGCTAATAGATTGGATAGGCTCGAAAGGGGCACCTTTCATGGCCGCCAAAACCGTAGAAAGGTCCCACATAGGGACTGAAGGAGGTCTGGGAGGATTCAGCCTCCTAGCTCCCCTGAGGAAGCGGATGACTAAATCGTTCCTTCCTAGTGACTGACCTAGCGTTGTTCCAGAGAACGCTGCAATAGCCGCCACATAAACTTTGAGCGTGGAAGGGGATCTGCCCTTATCCAACAGCTCCTGTAGGAAGGAGAGAACCTCCGTCACCTCACAATCTAGGGGTGATAGGCCCCGAGCTGTACACCAGCCGGAGAAAACCGACCACTTCGAGGCATAAAACCGCCTAGTCGACGGTGCTCTAGCCTGAGTGATGGTATTCATCACTCCCTCTGCGAGATCAACGGATATCCGTTGAGCGCCCACACATGAAGGGACCACAACTCCGGGTGTGGGTGCCAAATCGAGCCCCCGGCCTGCGAGAGGAGATCTTTCCTCAATGGCACTGGCCATGGAGCATGTCTGCTAACTGCATCAGGACTGGAAACCATGCTTGGTTCTTCCAGAACGGTGCTACAAGCAGTACTGAGCATTTTGTTTCCCTGACCCGCTCTAACACCTGAGGCAGGAGGGAGACGGGGGGGGGAAGCGTATAGCAGGCAGCGCGGCCACATCCGGGACAGCGCGCTGTCGTTCTTGGAAAAGAACACGGGGCAATGAGCGTTTTCGCGGGACGCGAATAGGTCCAACTCCGCTCTGCCGAATCTCTCCCACAACAGCCGGACTGTTTGTGGGTGTAGAGACCATTCGCCCAGGGGAATGTTGTTCCTGGACAGTCTGTCTGGGCCCAAATTCTGGAGCCCAGGCACATGCACTGCTCTCAGCGAGCGCAAATTGTGCTGAGCCCATGTTAGGAGGCGTTTCGCCAGCCTGTACAGGGATCTGGATCTGAGACCGCCCTGGCGATTTATGTAGGACACCACGGCCGTGTTGTCCGAACGGACTACGACGTGTTGGTCCTTGATTTGGGGACAAAAACGCGTCAGAGCGTTGTGCACTGCCAGCATTTCCAGGCAGTTGATATGTTGGAGCTTTTCTCGTTCTGACCACAGGCCGAAGAACGGTCTGCCCTCGAGCAGCGCTCCCCATCCCGAGGTGGATGCGTCTGTCGACACCATCCTCACTCCCGAGGAAGTCCCCAGGCTTACACCTGATCGGTACCAGTCGTCCGCCATCCAAGGTATCAGGGCTGCCACACAGCTCTGATTGACCTTGAGACGTAACCGGCCGGACACCCGCGCTCTCAACCAGAACTGCAGAGGGCGCATAAGGAGCAAGCCCAGCTGAAGAACTGGCGATGCTGAGGCCATGAGACCCAGCATCCTTTGAAACTTCCTGAGCGGGGTAGTCGCGCCACAGCGGAAGGATCTCGCCGCGCGCTGAATGTGCAGCACGCGCTGTGGTGACAGCCGCGCTGTCATAGACTGTGAGTCCAGAATGGTACCCAGAAACGAAATCGCTTGACTGGGGTTCAGCGAACTCTTTGTCCAATTGACCGTGATACCAAGATTCTCGAGGTGATCGAGTAAAATGGTTCTGTGCTCCACGAGCTGTGATCGTGATTGAGCTAGGATCAGCCAGTCGTCCAAATAGTTCAGCACTCGCATGCCTCTGAGTCTGAGAGGGACGAGCGCTGCGTCCATGCACTTCGTAAATGTACGAGGTGCCAGGGACAAGCCGAACGGCAGGACTGTATACTGGTATGTCTGACCCTCGAAGGCGAATCTCAAGTATCGCCTGTGATGTGACGCTATCTGTATTTGAAAATACACGTCCTTCAGATCTATCGACATAAACCAGTCTCCTCGGCGAATATGCGCGAGGATTTTCCTGGTCGTGAGCATTTTGAAACTGCGTTTCACTAATGCTCTGTTCAGCCGTCTTAGATCCAGTATGGGTCTGATACCACCGTCCTTTTTGGGGACCAGAAAGTATCTGCTGTATAGCCCCCCTTCGCTTTGAGCTTGGGATACATGCTCTATCGCCCCTTTGCTCATCAGTTTTGATATTTCGGCGCGAAGTAGGTGTGCTACTTCTAAAGTCACCGTAGTTTCGACGCGCGCTGTGAAGCGGGGAGGGCGTCGACAAAACTGTAGCGAGAAGCCTCTGTTTATAATGTCTAGCACCCAGTCCGAAACCCCTGGAAGCGCTGCCCATGCCTCTGCATGGCTGTCTAAGGGTTGGATGCGAAGCGCGCTCTGTTCGCCGTGCAACAAGGTGCTTCGGGGCGCAATAACATAGGCGTTACACCTGTGACATTCGAGGCGGGGAGCGCGCTTATTACAGCGGGCAGAACGCTCGTCCTCGACCCTACTACAGTGCTTAACTGAGTGAGGGAGGGCTGAGAAAGTCTCGTGGGACTCATGCTGTCTGCGAGTAAATGTGGGCGGGAAACGGGCACATTCACTGCTTTGGACGCGCTGCCTGCCTGAGCAGAGCGAGCGCGCACAGGTCCCGTTTTTACAGAGAGCCTGTGATCTGTGAGACATAGTGTTCGTGGGCACTGGGAAGTGGGCACTTTTACTATGTTGGAAGCGCAATCGACCTGAGTCGATTTTATGTGCGCGAGCCCTGAGTGTAGGGCTGTGCTTGTGTGCAGGCATGGGCACTGGGCAGTGGGCATCCGCTCTACACCTGAAGCACCATCGGCCGCGGCCGGGATTTTTATTTATTTAAATTATTTTATGAAGCGCGTTCTACCGAGGGGGAAGCGCGCTGATCACAGCGGACAGAATGCCTGCGCTCGACCCCGCTGCGGTGTTTAACCGAGCAAAGGAGGGCTGGGCGAGTCCCGTAGGACATATAATGGCCGTGAGTAAGTGTGGGCGCGGGAGAGCGGGCACAGTTACTGCAATGAGTGCACTGTCTGCCTGAGCAGAGTGAATGCACACAGGTTTCGTCTTTACAGAAACCACAAGGCATGCAGAACATAGTGTTTGTGGGCACTAGGCAGTGGGCACGTTCACTATGTTGTGTGCGTGATCGACCCGAGTCGAATATATGAGCGCGGGCCCTGTGTGAAGGGCTGTGCTAGTGTGTAGGTATGGGCACTAGGCAGTGGGCATCTTCTCTACACATATAGCATCATCGGCCGTGGCCGGGACTTCGGTAGAAGTCCGGCCATGTACCACGTGCTCGTGGACTGCAAAAAACACGTCTGCAGTTGCCTCTCGGGGAACAAACAGAGTGATTTGCATTCGGCGGCATAAATATTTTCTGCCAGCAGACCCGGGATTCGAACTCGGATCCCCCGCGCGAAAGCCTAAGAATCTACCACTGGACCACAGTGAAGATACATAGACATAAAGTCAGCGCGAGTATTATCCATACTGGCGTTTGCTTGCAGGCATACGTAAGCACAACATGCAATACTAACATTTTCAGACGCCTGAAAAATGCCAGAATGTGAGAAGAGTGGATATCGCCCAGTTTCAGCGGGGCTGAAAACACTCCATTCTCCTTTCGCCAGTGACGCACGGGAACCGTAGAAAAGGTGTTTGGTTGCAGGCAAGCGGGTACTACGCGCTCGCTGGCTGCAAAATGCATCTCTGCAGTCGCCTTCAGGGGACTGACAGAGCAAAGCATTGGCGGCATAAATATATATGCCGCTAGACCGGGATTCGAACTCCGGTCTTCCATGCGGAAAACCTATAACTCCACCACTGAGCCACAGGGGAATACAGGCTTTTGAAAGCGGCGTCAACATGTATTCTTCGCCGTTTGCTGGCAGGCAAGCGTGTTATAACAGACTCACTTGCTGCAATAATATTTCCAGTCGCCGAACAGGGAACTGAGAAATGTGAGAGAAAAGAGGTCAGACCGACCAACGGCGGGACTAAGAACACTCTTTTCTCCTTCGCCGGTGAATGACGCGTGCAGAGGCAGGGTAGCTTTTCTTGTAACGTAAAGAAAAACTAATCCCGCCATCCGCTTCCAGGAAGGGCAGCCTCGGAAAGGATGCCCGGCGAGTCCTCAGAGTCACCGTAGGCAATTGGCTCGGAGTGAAGGCGTTTCGCCGTCAGCGAGCGCGAGCGCTGCATGAGAAGGCATCATGAAAAAGACGCAGCTCTTTTAGGGGTGAGTGTTGCAAAGCGAACACACACACACACACACACACACACAAGAACAAAGAATGGAAAGGATATGGCGTCGGAAAGCGCAGCAGGTACGGCGGTAGAAGGCGGCGTTGGCCAGCGGCTTCGAGGGCTCGTCCCGCTGAAGTGCTTGCATCAGACGACGCGTGCTTCCTCGTGATCCAGCGATGCGTGAGCTTCGCTGAAGAGATGAAAATCAAGTGAATCAGCCTTTTCGAGCTCCTTTTATAGAGGTTAGCCACACCCGTCTCGGCGGGAAGTGGCAAGGAGGGCGCGAAGCCCTCGATAGGCTTATGCAGTTGCCGCAGAACAGCCAATGAGTGAGCAAGCTGTCTTGCCATAGCTGTGTACTGCTGCAACGCGCTTTACATATATGGAAAATTAAGGATAATTTTTTGCTTCAGTATTTCGTGAAAAGAGACTTTTCCCGTAGCGTTTTTACAAAAACGCAGTACGAGAGGACTCTCGTAAGAGAACTCCTTGGTTTTCAACCACCACTGCAGGGACCGAATGGAATGAAGTTGGTTGCTGCTATGAGCCCTAACACTCTCTGAAAATGTTTTACAGTGATGGTTGGCCTAGCTTTATCCTGGTTACTGTGGCCAGGATGGACTCGATCCGTGCAGGAGACAATTGTGCCCGCATCGTGACCGAACCCCACACCACTCCCAGGAACGTGGTTCTCTGGACTGGCGACAGCACACTTTTCTTTGTGTTGAGTCTCAACCCCAAGCTCTGGATGTGGGCAAAGACGGCATCTCGATGCCGAACTGCCAACTCTTGTGACTGGGCCATAATAAACCAATCGTCAATATAGTTCAGCAACCTGATACCCTGAAGCCTCAGTGGCGCTAGACTAGAGCTGCATCCATGCATTTGGTAAATAAGCGAGGGGAGAGAGCTAGGCCGACCGAAGAACCCAATATTGGAACGCTTCGCCCCCGAAAGCGAACCTCAGGAACTTCCTGTGAGATGGAAGGATGGATATGTGGAAGTATGCATCCTTCAGATCTATCGTGACAAACCAATCCTCGGATTTGATTTCGCTCACGATGATGGGAATAGTGAGCATCTTGAACCTGAATCTCCTCAGAGACTGATTTAAGTGCCTTAGATCTAGAATTGGACACAACCCCCCATCCTTCTTGAGAACTACAGTATGAAGTAGCGGCTGTAAAACCTGGACTCCCTGTCTGATAGAGGAACACATTCTATAGCCTCCTTTGCTAACAGGGAGTTTAATTCTTGTTCCAATACCCGACCCTGCTATAGGTCGACTGCAGTCCAAACCACTCCGTAGCCTGTATCCCTTCTGAATGGTACGCAGGACCCAAGGAGAAATATTCGGCAGGTATTGCCATGCTTTGAAATATTCTACTAAGGGAAGCTGATTTCGGATATCGTTTGAGATTCGTTCTCGAACCACTGAAGCGGCTCTCCGGCAGGGTTTGGTCAAAAACGATTCTCTATGTGCGGACGCGAGCGCTGCCTGGCCACAAGCCTGAGGGGCAGACAGAGCAGCGTGCGATAGCTGGAAAACTGTGTGTTCCAAAGCGCACTTGAAGGCGGGATACAGACACTGATTCTTGAGGGCTCCCCAGAGGGGAGTGAAACAAAGTCTGAATTAAAATATCTAACTTCTCAAGCCAGATAATATTATTCATTTAACCGGTCTCATAATCTACACGTTGCCTCTGCAATGCGAGATACAAGCCGTACGTATACATATCGGCTTTCAGCCCTCGAGAAGAAAGTCAATAGGCGAGAGGATGAAACACCCGAAAGCGCATGTCTTTTTTTTTGTACGCGTCGACATATTTCTCAATGACCACAGCCAGCACCCTCAAGAGCCGACTGTGCATGCCTTGCATCCAAACAGTATCACACATCGATCGCTTTCAGCTGTACTTATAGTAACAATTCAAATTCCTACAGGACAAACAACACCAAATAGGACAGACAGTTGACAAAGAGCGCTTGCTGAAGAGCAAAAAGCTAACTCTGTTGTGTGCCGGCGTCCCTTTGTAGCTTCCGTGTATGCCGTCACACATTATGTCATGACGCAGCACCAATCAGGATTGGATTAGTTTCATTCAAACTTCAGATGCGTTATGCTAAGAGCGTTCCCCAAAGTGTCGTCACGACGTAGTGCGAGTTCCCTCGAAAGGGAACCAAATTTTCAAACCACTTTCAGAGAACCTCTGAGTCTTCGGGCAAAATCAAACAAAGCATGCAGTAAAAAAAGCATGTTGTAACAAAGTAAACAAATTTTGCAATTGACCCTTCGGTAAATCATGCCCGAAAACCGCCACAAGCCAATCTTGGCTTAACAACCGTAACTAGGCGTGGGAGGTCTGGCAAGCTTTCGAGCGAGGGATACATGCCAAAGCGTTGTTCGTATGGATTGTGCAAATCTGATACCCGGTATCCTAAAAGTTTGGACGGGGGGGTGGAATTTTTTCCCTTCCCAAAACCTAAAACCCAAGGGGAGAAATGCCGGGCGTGGATCAAGCAGTGTGGGAGTCCCCATTCACAACTAAATGTCGACAGGATTAACAAAAACACCTACGTTTGCTCCACGACGTGTGAGCAGTGTCTGACACGCTAAAAATATAAGCGGGAGAATGTTATCATTGCAAAGTGGTCAGGCTAATGTCTTGTGTTTATTCCACAGGATTTATGGATAAACTGTTTGATTCATAATTATTAGATTATTTTCAAAATTCACTTACCCTGCTGTGCATGAACATAGCTGTTCCTCAATTTGTGTGTTTCTGTCGTGGCAAAAATTAATTAAACAATCATCACCTGCGTAAGAGACACTCTGAAATTCAAATGATCATTAAAAAGTATTTTATTCTTGCAAGAAGGCCCAGTTGCCACACAGAAGTCACCAGTACAGTCTGTGAAACAAGTGCGACCAGGGAGGGAGGGCAGATGAGTCTTTATAATGCTTTCAAGGTCTTCTGCTTACAGGCCCTTATCTAAACAAGGAGAGGCTTCCCTGCAAACTCACAAGTTCTAAATTGGGCGGCCACTGACCCTAGGGGTCAGAGGTCCCTTTTCAATCTGCCTCCTCCTGACGTCTCACCTGTTTCCCAGTGTTTAAAAACACACACACACACACATTAGTCATATGTTGGCAGACCAGATACAGTCCAGCAAAGAGTCATTTCAATGTCTTACTGAAAGTAAATGAAAATCAATACTGTAAATCATGGAAAATCAAAAATTCCCATAACAATTCCCCCTTTTTATCATTCATTGATAATTGATTAATCAAACACATCAAACCATAATAATACTTATACTCTTCATCTCTGATTTTCATATGACTGATCACTCTTCTTTAAACTTGTAGGAAAAGAAAGGATTAAAAATGAAATAAGCTTAGGCTGTTTTTGTAAGGATAGGCCCTTAATTTTGTAGCAAGCAAGTAAAGGTTTATATAAGGCCGGGCTAGGTGAACAAGCACTGTTATTGCACCCCCAACACTATAGATCGGACCCTCAGTCACCTCAATATAAACAAGAAATAGTGTAGGTTATATTTAGTAGGAAAACAACACATCAGTTCAACACATATCAATTCAACACCCCTTGTTGATTTCAGAAAACTATTACACAAAGAAAAGAAAAAAGTAGATAAAAAAAAAAATCCCTCAATTCAAACCCTGTCCTTGTATGCCACCTCGTAACACGGATGGCTACTGTTTTTAACCCTCTTTACACATTATCATCGTCCTTAGAAAGAAAGAATTTAGAAAGTAAGAAAATAGGAAAATGAAAAACACCATCTGCCTAATTTTGTTCATCCTTGGGATAGGCTGTCATTTTCGCCAATTGAACAGACATTCCAAATTTAATTTTTTTGAATAACAAAATTATCAGAATAACACATACAATCATAACTCCTATAGCCTACATTCAGCCCTTTCCATTAATCCACGCCCATCTACATATTTCCTAACCGTATTTTGTTAACTTTTAATTCAATCGGACAATGGTTTTACTTAGTAAGCTCTATTTAATACACTATTTAATAAAATCTAACCAGAAGAGTTTTATGATTTTATCCATTCTATCCAATGTGTTTGTTAAAAATTAACTCTGACTTTTCCATTACAGGCCGACTGTCTTTTTGCTTATTACCGTACTTCACATAATTGAATAGAATTTCCACTTTTCCTGAAAACATTTGCACCGATCAAATCATTAGATCTATATCAATACTAAGCACTAGTTTGATTTAATCAAATAAAATCATCAACATCATCACAAAACAAATTATTCAGCTAAACTTAAACCATTAGTTGGTCCACATCCTCCTCCAGGTGTGTTGACCATCTCGTTCGCCCCATGGACATTCCGTCTTCACCAATATGACACTTTGCGTGCCGTAGAGAGGATTTTCCCCCGCTGGCAAGGGAGGTACGTTACTAGCACGTCCTTGATCCCTCACTGCCCTCCGCGTCGGCGCATGGGGTTGCTGAGATTGGTTGGTGTAGTCTAGGGTGAGAGGCGTGGACCCAGGTGTCACACTCTCCGATCCTTACAAGATTTTCCCTTAGATCCCGACCGCACCTCCACTCGAATGAACAATTTCCTGCCTGCTGTCACCTGTGAATGCAGACCCTAGCTATTTTGTTATTGACCGCTCGTCTAGCCGGTCGTCCCTTCTGGTGTGACCTGTGGAGTCAACAGCCTAAAACATATTGTCACCAGATAATTCTGCTCACTGAATGGCACTGAAAAAACCTGAAAGGAAAAAAAAAACACTCAACCCACTTTGCTCATGTTAACAAAACAATATTTATACATTTGGAACAGAATCAGTTCTGTTCGACACAATCCATCCTGACATTCTGCAAAAGGAAAGTTTTAAGTTATGTGCTGCGCAAGGTGTGGCACCTCTCTGCCACAATAATAACCCAGGCCAGGATAGCTAGCCAAGTTCATCCATAGCCATTATTTCACTGGGCACAGTCTGCCCTGTATCAAAAGTCTGCATCCTCTGTAAAGAAAAACAAACGTTGAGGTTATTGTCAGATAGTAAAGTACACATAGTTTCTTTTGTCTGCTGTGCTGCCACGGCCTTCGCTGCCGAATCTGCCCTGGCGTTCCCTGTTGAAACAGTCCTTATTAGCACACTTACAGACAGCAATTTTGTTAGGGAGAAAAATGACTTCTTACATGGCTTTTACCCAGTTAAACGCAGTGTCCTCCCAACATTTATCGTCCCACCTGTTTGATTGCATTCAGCAAATTTGAACCCCTTGGTATGGCAATTGTTACCATCCCCCTTTTGATGCATGATACAACTCGTGCATCAATTTAACATAATGGTGTTTGGGTAAACAAAGTTTTCAACACTAACCTAAACGTTGTCCTTCAGCCAAATTTCCCCCAGACATCTTTCTCTGCCTCTGAAACAAAACATTACGTAAGCCACAATCTCATCTTCTTATCTAATAATTTGAAGGGCACCGGCCCTGAGTCTCACTGCTTTTCAGGCCTGTTATTTGGTCTCTTAAGTCAGTCATCTACAAACATTTTCCAATGTCTAAGTCATCAATTGTTTCTATCAGGTCAGGTTGTGGTGTACAGACTTGGTCAGTATCAGTCAAACAGCATTCTCCTCCCTTTGTTCACAATAATCTACAGAGCTTGATGACCAAATTTCTTTCAAATTTGTCATTTGCCTTAACCCATCTGTAATGATAAAACCCAACACCACAAACAGAGCTTGATTACTAATCAACTTAAAACTTGCCCCGTGTTCTGTATGGTCTTTTCATCAGATTTTTGCTTCTTTAAAATTTGTCATTTGCCTTAACCCATCTGTAATGATAAAACTCATCCCAGAGGTCAATGACACAATATACACACTATGAATTAACACTCATAAAACACACAATCCTGTCACCATCCAACACACACACACATTCCTGACTATTAACTGCTCATTTTCTCATATTCATATCTTTGATTTTAACTCTAAACATATTTGAATTTTAAATAAGATTTTAAACTTCTCATTTTCCTGTAGCTTTTATCTAATTTTTGCCCTTCTTAAAAGCCTCCCCTTCCTCGTACCACAGCTCTAGTTTCAGTTTCCAAATACAGCCATTATGGTTCACCCATAAAAATTCAAAAATCCCCAAAAGAAAATAAATTTACTGTCTCTTACCAGAGATGCTTCTGTTGCCACCGGGTTCTTTCTGATTCCAGTGGAGTTCCTCCTGGCCCTGATAGCAGTTGGCTCTTCTCTCTCAATTCTGCGAGGTAAGACTAAAGCCTGTGTTTCAGGATGATCAATCGTCAATCCGCTTTACTCAGGGCCAGAAGAAACTGCCATGGAATCCCAACTTCTGACACCAATTGTCGTGGCAAAAATTCATTAAACAATCATCACCTGCGTAAGAGACACTCTGAAATTCAAATGATCATTAAAAAGAATTTTATTCTTGCAAGAAGGCCCAGTTGCCACACAGAAGTCACCAGTACAGTCTGTGAAACAAGTGCGACCAGGGAGGGAGGGCAGATTAGTCTTTATAATGCTTTCAAGGTCTTCTGCTTACAGGCCCTTTTCTAAACAAGGAGAGGCTTCCCTGCAAACTCACAAGTTCTAAATTGGGCGGCCACTGACCCTAGGGGTCAGAGGTCCCTTTTCAATCTGCCTCCTCCTGACGTCTCACCTGTTTCCCAGTGTTTAAAAACACACACACACACATTAGTCATATGTTGGCAGACCAGATACAGTCCAGCAAAGAGTCATTTCAATGTCTTACTGAAAGTAAATGAAAATCAATACTGTAAATCATGGAAAATCGAAAATTCCCATAACAGTTTCCCATTTGAATGGTCAGCAAACGAGGCAGCTGCTGCTTGGGGATAGGCTTTGGGACCTACAGGCTTTAGCTTAAATTTTTCTGTATATACAGTGAAAATACAGTGACCCAACTACAAGAGCCAAAAAGATTACAGTCAAAATGAATGAAAAGCTAAATAAAAAGAATGTTACAGTACACTCAGAAGAGTTGTGCAACTGCAGAATCAAGGTCATTGATTGATTCTGCTTCAGCATCACGTCTTCATGTTGGGACCGGCCAGAGGACTTTGTCCACATCACAGGCAATGTCATCTCTGCAGGCAAAGGGAAAAACCCTGAAGCAAGATCCAGCCTTGACAACATTCTCCACACCTTGCTCTTTCTCGTCCTCATTCTCTTCCTGCTTGTTCACCACCTCTTATACACATACCCTTCCTCCTCTACATCTTATTTTGTTTCCATCCATTGTTGGTCATTCAGTTCAACATTTTGAGTCAATTTTGGCATTCTGAACTGACTTGTGTAAAGCTGATTTGGTCTCATAATATATTAAGTTTTATGTAACAAAGTTCGGGAGGAGCATGTTCAGGTAATCATCCAATCAGCACAAGAAGAAGCCAGTATAAATAAAGCCTTCCATTACCTCCTGTCTCATGACAAATTTCTCAGCATCGGACTCCGCCTTCGTGCCGCCATGTCCGAGTTAGAGCTCTTCCCCTCCGACGATGAGTCTTTCATCACGGAGGTGTCTCCATCGCAAACCGCCGATCCAGAGACCTTTTCCTCTCCAGCAGCTAACAACAACATCGAGCCTCCATCCTCAAACAGGGGACGCCGGCCCTCCAGATCCTCTCCACATACACCAAGTGCCAAAGACTCCCCTCACCACCACCAGCGAGGAACTCATCATCTTCCTCATCGTCTTCCTCCGCGCCTTCCCACTATTCAGCTCACCCAAACATCCCTCCCATAGGGAAGTGGACAGTTAAGTGGCTGAGACAAGCCTTAATTAATTCCGATGCAAATTTTTCCCGCAGAATGAAAAAAGCAGAATTGTTTAATTTATATGTCTCTTTACAATCTACTCACCCTTCTGTTTCAGCTCCCATCCCATCGGCTCGAATGAGCAAGGCCCGCCGGGCCCCGATCGCTCGTCCCGCAGTGTCTCCACCTTCTTCACATGCAGTGCCGGGCCCCGCCCCCGCGCCACGTCGTCGCAGACCTTCCGCTAGCCTGGGCCACGCCCCAGAACCAGTCGCGGAAGGGCGTGTTGAAAACTTTTTCTTCGTCGAAGCAAGAGACCAGGAGACGTTGGGGATCAGGTTCAAACAAAGTTATTCTTTATTGAGGACTTCGCGTTGACGCGGCTGCAGTTCTTCCCAAATCAGTCTAAATAATGTAACTTTACATGGTTTCTTTATAGGCATTTCAGTGGGCTGTCCCTAAAGGTTCTGAATTTACACACAGCCTTTAGGGATGACTACTGCTAAAGACAATAGAGGCAATTACCCCCAACTGAGCTCCCCAAATGGTATAAACACAAATGGTCACGAGAACTAAGACTAGTAACATTCACACACAGTTCAACTCTGAGTATGAAGATTAAAGACTTCCCCAAAAGGTATAAACAACAAATGGTCACGAGAGCTAAGACTATGTAACCTTCACACACACAGTTCAACACTTAGTTGGAAGATCAAAGACTAACAAAACCCCTGACTATTACAATGTTTAGACAGCTGACTTAAAGCTGACTTCTGATCAGTAAATTGATGCCATCATGTTCACCTTGAATGCCCAATACAGTGTAATTCACCTTAGTTTTTCATGTGATGTTATGTAAGGAAGTAAGATCAGCAGATCTTAAACATATTCTTAAATTTGGATCCTTCAGTCCCCCGTTTGAGAGTTCTTAAAAACTCTCACAAAATACAAATTTAAACACATAAAGTTAATTCTTGTAACTGGTGTAATTTACAGGCACATTGCATATGTTCATTCTTGTAACTTGTGTAAGTTACAGGCACATATAACTTGCTCTGTGTTGTTCATCTGTAATTGCATGTTGACACAGAAACAAACATGCACTTAGGGTCCGTGAAACCTTACGAGTAATAGTCTTTTCTGGTTGAAAAACTGTTATTTCCTTGTGCTGGACGTGAGTCATTTGTTGGTTGACACACTTGATACTAACAGGTTTCCGAACCATGAAAAGTTATCTTCAGTCATATTAACCAGGTGCAGCACCTGGTGCAGGCTTGTAGTCTTGATCATATCGATGGATGACTGAAGGTTTTGTATTTCTGCGTAGTGTATTTTTTTTCTTCTTTTTCTTTTGTGATTGGCTCGTTCAGCAGTGGGTGTAGTTGTCGTCTTGAGGTTGTGGCTTCATATGCAGGTGAGACATCGTTGCATATGGATTTTTGGAACAGCCATCAAGTGTTTATCTGCACAGAGGAAGAAAGAAAACAAAAGACGACAGAGCAGTATTTGTCCAAACACTAGGGTTGTAGCAGTATTTGTTTAAACACTAGGGTTGTAGCGTCTGCTGCGGTTGTTTCATTCTTTCCCTATTTCTTAATTGATTTGACACCTATGGACCAGTGAGGTGGGGATAAGAGGGGGGATGAGGAAATCTTCACCACATGGCTGACCCCCGAGGCCTGTTGCACATTGGTTCTTCCATTGGCTCCGCCCTGGTCTGTGTGTCCTATTCTGTCCCTGTTGTGTGCACACTGTACAGTGTGTGAGAAAAATTGGCACATTTCCATTCTCCAGTGAAACATCAGTCCTAATAAACATCATTAACAGAGGATGGTTGTCTAACTGCAATATTCTGTGGTATAACATTTTAAGGCTGTGAGTATACTGAATGTCCCACAAACAAAGGCTGTGACAGTCAATAAGTCTTTCATCTTTGTTGTGAGTTACTGGGGAGATTAAGCAATCACAGCCTAAATGGTTAACACCTCAAAAAGCTTACCCACGAGTCCAATGACGAGGGGAGGGGTTGCTTCAAAGTAGCAAACAAATGTAGTAAAATCTGCATAACATTGTTAACTTGTCTTAAGTTATTTTTGTTTTTTCTACATTCTTTTCCAAAATGTCCATGCTTGCCACAGTAAGAACAACTGGCTTCTCTAGGACTTTTGCGTTTCTTTGGCTTCTCTGAGTTGACCTTAACAGAAACTGCTGCAATTCTTACTCTCTCTTTGACATCAGAATCTCTTTCCCAAATAGCTAAACTTTCTAGGTTACTTCTGAGAGTTCTTTTAGCCCACGTAATATCTAGGAATGGCAAGGCTGTTCTGTACTCAGCTACAAGACCATCTGCCCAAATTCGGATTAGAGCTCCTTTGTCAGCTAACACACTTTCGGAATCATCCACTATTCCACTGTACGTTACCGCTACCTGACAGAACCTCTCAGTATATTCACTCACAGTTTCTTCTTTCTCTTGTACACAGCTAGTAACTCTTGACCAATCGATTTTCGGTCCTAAGATATTCTTTAGGATTTTCAAAACACCTTCTCTCAAATCGCCTTTACTGACATGTTGCAGTTCGGAAGTAACAGCAGACTCAAAATTGTTGAATTCAGATTCAGTTAGAATTTGTGACATCAGCTGTGTGACTTCCGGCAACGACATGTCGTAAAGATGCATTTTGCTGAACAATGCTCTTCTAAATTCAGAAAAATTTGTACGTGCTGAGGGTAAACTCTGGGAGAGTCTATCTATATCCTTAGGACCTAAAGATGTTTTGGCAACCGTTTGTATTTGGACAACAGAAGAGTTCGGAGTAACACTTTCAGTTCCCTGAGATCTTCTCCTAGCCCCACAAACCTGCACTGAATCTACAGGCTGATCAGTTACTGATTGGATGGCTACATTTGTTTCAAAGAAAGCTTTTAAGTCAGGATAATTGTTATCAGGCTGACTAACTTCTTCCACATCAGTTTTTTCTGCATCTTTGTTGCGGTTTACTTTCTTAGTCAACGAAGATATTCTAGCATGGAGCTCTTTGATCTGTTTTTCTAGCTCAGAGTTGCGCTTAGACTGTTCTGTAGCTAGGGTTAAACCGAATTCTCTGTGACAGAAGATAATGCCTTTGACACTGTTCTTGCGAATACTTTCTCCTAGTACCTTTTTACAATCTTCGATTGACCAAACTTTGCCTGGATCAATGCTAAATTTCTTTGTTAAATTCAATCTGACTTCCTCAGTCACGATTGAGTCCATGTGCTCTGATAACAAAGACTTAAATTCACTATCTGTCCAAAAAGGTGTAATCTGTCTAGTACTTTTCCTAAACATTTTTGTGAATTTCTGTTACCACAAACAAAACACTAAAAAAAAAAACTTCTCTCTACTGTCTTGCAAACAGAGGGTACAATCTTATTAGCACATGAGGCTAAATCTAATTCTAAAGCTAATTCTCTAGCTTACAGATAGGTCTTCTCTAGCAAGAGCATACACACAATATTAACATGTAACTGTTAATCTTCCCTGCCAACAACAGGGGGTAAATTTCATCTCTAAAAGAAAAACTTTTTTAGAGGCTCATCTTTAGTTAACCAAACTCTACAGCTGTTTGTTAACTACTTCTCTGAACGGTGCAGAGGAAAACATTTGTACTGGTCTGCATTGGTTCTTTGAATGGATTGAAACTCACCGAGTCTTTGGTTGTACAGAAAACATTCGTCTGGAACTCAGTCAGCTTTGTTGAGATCTTTGAGCTTGAAGTTTCAAGATTCAGTCTGGGACTCAGTCAGCTTTGATGAGATCTTTGAGCTTGAAGTTTTCAATCTGGAGGAAGCTGGAAAGCTTGAAGTTTCAAGATTCAGTTCTTTGAGTTTCCTTTTTCTCCATCCGGCTCACGGCACCATCTTTTGAAAACTTTTTCTTCGTCGAAGCAAGAGACCAGGAGACGTTGGGGATCACGTTCAAACAAAGTTATTCTTTATTGAGGACTTCGCGTTGACGCGGCTGCAGTTCTTCCCAAATCAGTCTAACTAATGTAACTTTACATGGTTTCCTTATAGGCATTTCAGTGGGCTGTCCCTAAAGGTTCTGAACTTACACACAGCCTTTAGGGATGACTACTGCTAAAGACAATAGAGGCAATTACCCCCAACTGAGCTCCCCAAATGGTATAAACACAAATGGTCACGAGAACTAAGACTAGTAACATTCACACACAGTTCAACTCTGAGTAGGAAGATTAAAGACTTCCCCAAAAGGTATAAACAACAAATGGTCACGAGATCTAAGACTATGTAACCTTCACACACACAGTTCAACACTTAGTTGGAAGATCAAAGACTAACAAAACCCCTGACTATTACAATGTTTAGACAGCTGACTTAAAGCTGACTTCTGATCAGTAAATTGATGCCATCATGTTCACCTTGAATGCCCAATACAGTGTAATTCACCTTAGTTTTTCATGTGATGTTATGTAAGGAAGTAAGATCAGCAGATCTTAAACATATTCTTAAATTTGGATCCTTCAGGCGCCAACCTTTTCCGGGTCAACTCCTCTCCTCAGCCCCTCCCACCGTGGTACCCCACGCTCCAGATCGCTGCAACACCATTTTCACACACGACCCTCAAATGTTTTCCTTCCCTTCTACATCTTTCAGTTTTCCTTCTTTCCAAGCGTCAGGTGCTCACCCTAACGTGAGGATGCCTCCGTTAGCCGGTCAATCGCTGGCGCAATTCCTTCCCCTTCCACACTATGCTCATCTTATTCCTCCTCCACCTATCCCGGGGGCCGATCTCTGCGCGAGGATGCCTCCGCAAACAGCCACAGCCCCGACTTTCCCTCCCATTAACCCTCTCCAAGTGCGATCTCCTTTCTCTCTCTTCTCAGCCACTCCTCAACCAGCCCCTCCGAACGCAGTTGCCGCAGAACCTCCTCCAGTGACGAACAACATCAGAGCTCAAATCCTCGCAGAAATTCAGGATGCTGGCACCAGAAGCAGACCCCACTCCAACCCCAGTACCTCCTTATTCTCAGCTGATCTTCCCATAAACCATCCGCTAAATGGTCCATCACGTCCATCGATTCCATCCTCCAAGCAGTTTATCCCAGAACCCTGCAAACATTTTACACAGCGTGGAAATCGTTCAAATCATTCCACCTCTCTCACAACCTGTTGTTTCCCGAATTTTCTCTTTTAACCGTTACTTCATTTATATCTCATCTTCATAGAGTCAAAGGTCTCCAAGCCGGATCCATAAAAAGCTATCTAAGCGGCATTCAATTATTCCATAAATTAATCCACGGTAAAACCGCACCTGCAATAAATAACTCCCAAACGTCCCTTCTAATTAAGGGAATCCAAAGAACCCGCCCCACTCGCCCAGATACCAGACAACCAATCACAATCGATATACTCACCAGATGCATTTCATCACTCCGTCTTGGATACCACTCCACCAACACCGAGTAGCATCTGCCTGCAAAATCAGAGGCTGCATTTTCAGGACCCCACTTTTAGGACCGCATTTCTAGGACCCTAGGTTTTTAGTGACAACGCCACCTACCGAATTAGAGGACCAGCGAAGATGGATGACAATCAGAGTGTGAGTATCAAATGCGAATCAATTTTCATTTGTTTAACTTTAAAAACAATTGTGATGCATTTCATTGGAAAGTTAACGTAGCCAACGTGATGGGGATTTGCTAAATAAATAGTCTTGAATACATAGCCATCATATATTAGCCTCTAATGCTGTAAAATGAATTGTTAGCACATTCATTTAACGGAACTGTTGCATGATAAGCCTGTGTTGACTTATTGACAGCACAATAAACTGTTGCATGTTCGTTCTGAAAGCTTGTTAATTACTCATTGTTTTTCCATTTTAATTCAGTTAAAATAATCGTAATGTTTTCACTGTCACGTGCTCTCAGTCGTTACCCACAATACATGTTATGAGTAGGCTACGTCTCTTCTTCATTGACATGGTTTTATAAAGTTGGTTGAGACATATGACATTTTAATAGTCAGAATAGAGAGGCCATCATAATAACTGACTGTTAAAATACCACGTGTTAGATTGTGTAATTTACTGTGTACTGTATATGAAGTGCTTTCAAGGACACAGCTCAGGGTAGGCAATAGTATGACAAAAGATAAATAAATAAATTGGTTAAGTACTAGGCTTAGGCCTAATTTATGTCTATTTATTTATATGAAATTTACTTTCAAGAAACACATATCATATGTATAATATGTTATTTCTATTCAGATTTCTTGCATCTCTCTCTATTATTTTTTTTCTCAGTTCAGATTTATTGACATGAGTGTTTCTAGAACCTTTGTTCCCACAACATCAAAACCATTTTTTTTTTCAAATCTTTGAACAGTATGCAATAGTATTATTATGCAATAGTACAACAGTAGTATTATGAACATTAATTGTTATGAAGATTGATATCATTATTTTTGTATCGTAAATGAGTGTGCACTCTGTGGTAACTAAGATCTTTTAAATATGAAATTTAAAATTAGAGAGTAGAACATTTTCAACTAAATGTTCCTTATTTAATTCACTTCTCTTTCTCTCTCTTAGGAGTCAGTGATGATGCGGTCCATGAAGTTCTGTCTATGTGGTTCACGTCATGAACAAATTTGTTTTTGTGTGTTGAAGTTGTTATATATTATTTTGAAAAATAAACACAATCTTTAATCTACCCCCAGAGTCATCCTTGTCTTCCCTCTGTACTTGAAAATGTGGTCGATATGACTGAAAAGACTATAACATGAGTCCTTGTTTATTTTACTTGAGTAGTATTTGTGTGTAATAAAACTTTTAAAAAAACTGTAAAACTCTAATGTAGTTAAAACTGGGTGGAAATACTGCCTTGGTGGAACTTTTTTCGGTCCTCCAAAACTAGGGTCCTGGAAATGCGTTCCTGTGACTGCGGTTCTCCGAGTCAGTAGGTGGCGCTGTCACAAAAAAACTAGGGTCCTAGAAATGCGGTCCTAGAAGTGGGGTCCTGAAAATGCAGCCTCCGGGACTGCAGACAGATAATATTGCCAACACCGCCTATACATTAGAAGCAATGTTCATCCTAGCATTCTTCCGTTTCCTCCGCTGCTCCGAACTGACCATCACTTCCTTATTCGACCCAAATATTCATCCTACAATTTCAGACTTACAGATCGTAGATAATGAAACCATATCATTCTTCATTAAACAAAGTAAAACTGACCGAGCTAAAAAAGGTCACTTTGTTTATATTTTCAATCTACAAACTCCCATCCAACCGTACCATGCTCTTTTTAATTACCTGTCCTGCAGTACAAACGTTCCACGTCCAAATCCCCACTCTTCACAAACGACTCTAATTATCCAGCCACGAGATTCTGGTTCCAAAAGCACCTTAAAGCAATCCTCAACAAATCCGGCGTCACAGCAAATAAATTCTCTAGCCAGTCATTCCGTATCGGAGCAGCTACCACAGCCGCACAAAAAGGTCTCTCCCAACAACAAATCAAAACCCTCGGTCGCTGGTCATCGAATGCCTTCAAAACCTATATTAGATCCAGCCGTTTTCACATCAGAAATGCTCACCAAGCCCTAACTAATTAGTTCGTTTATCTCCATCACCTGCTGCGCTTCATTTTTAGTTACCTCCGTTAGACCAAACCTTCCGATTGTATCTGGGCTCGCCGCTTGCACGTTCGCTTTAATATTCATAGCTAACGTTCTCTTACGAGAGGTTCTCTCGTATTGCGTAAGTAGCTTACGCTTCGGGAAAGTTCTCTTTCTTCGAGATCTGAAGCCAAAAAATTATCCTTAATTTTGCATTTATTGTCAACGCAGTGCAGCAGCAGGCTTCGCGCCCTCCACACCCTTCTAACCGTCAAGAAGGGTGTGGCCAGTGTGTATATATTGCGGGCTCACAGGCTGAGTTCTGATTTTCTTGTCTTCAGCGGAGCTCTTCGCATCGCTGGATCTTGAGAAGCCGCCGCCGTTGAAACCAGCAACCAGCAAGCCTAGGACAGCGCCTGAGGAAGCCGGCCACCTTCGCCGCCTTCAGCCATCCGTGCCTGCTACGCTATCCGGCGACATATCCTTTTTCTCTGCATTCTCTGTGTTGTGTGTGTGCTCGCCCTGCGACACGCACTTTTTCTAAAAGAGCGCGAGGCGTTTTTGTCAAAATGCCTCGTTTTTCCTGCGGTTCGTGCCGCGCCCCGCTCAGCAACGGAGACCGCCATCTCATCTGCGCTCTCTGCCTGGGCCGCGATCACGCCGCCGCCGCACTCTCTACGGGCGGCTGCCACGAGTGCGAAGAACTCTCAATGTCGACCCTGCGGGCTCGACTTGAGGTTTTCGACCAGGCTGTCGCTCCGCATGTCCCTGTTGGGCCGCGCAAGAAAAAGCACCGCTCGCAGCGACCACCGGAGACAGATGCGGCGTTCAGAAGCTCGCCGGAACCTCTCCCTCGAGCTTCTCTCTCGCCCTCTCCGCCCCCCCTCCCGGCCGCTCAACCGCCGGCTCTCGCCCGCGCCGCCGCCATTTCAGGGGACGAGGCGGATGAGTCTGATGGACGCGCCGCTGACAGCTGCTCTATCCTGGCGTCTGACAGTGAGGACTGGTCCACCGCCTCCTCTACAGTCCAGGATTCTGGCCGTTCTCGAGCGGGCGAGGACGCGGAGCTTTTGCGCCTCCTTACCCGGGCTGTTGACCAGTTAGGCCTCGAGTGGTCTCCTCCTAAGGAGCCAGCACCAAACAGGCTCGACGGCTGCTTTCTCCATCACCGCCGCCGATCGCCAGCTTCCAGAACCACGCCTTTCCTGCCTGAGCTCCACAGTGAGCTCTCTAAGTCGTGGAATGCACCGGTTTCCGCGAGGGTCTCTTCACACGCTTCATCGACGCTCTCACAGGTTGACGGCGCCGCTGAGAAGGGGTATAATGCCATTCCCCCTGTGGAAGAGGCGGTAGCAGCACACCTTTGCCCGCCTTCTCTTTGGCGCTCAAAGGCTGCCCTCCCGTCTAAGGCCTGCAGGACCACATCAGCCCTTGTCGGCCGCGCTTTCTCCGCCGCCGGTCAAGCTGCTTCTGTTCTCCACTCCATGGCCGTGCTGCAGATTCTCCAGGCTAATCTCCTCCGTGATATGGACAAGAAAGGTCTGGAATCTGCTTCCGTTACGGATCTACGAAGCGCGATGGACCTTTCCCTTCGCGCTACGAAATCCGCTGCCCAGGCCATCGGACGGTGCATGGCTTCTCTGACCGTTACAGAGAGGCATCTCTGGTTGACGCTCGCCGACATGAGAGAGTCTGAGCGCGCGGTGTTTCTCAACGCCCCCCTCTCTCCCACCGGCCTGTTCGGCCCAGCGGTTAGCGGGATCGTTGACCATTTCTCGGAGGTACAGAAGACTACACAGGCGATGAATCTCTTCCTGCCTCGACGCTCTAGCTCTGCTGCACGCCTTCCTCGCGACCAGCCTGTGCAAAGTTCCACTCAGCGTCCAGCTCGACCTCCGTCATCGCAGCGACGACAGGGCGGCCGCCCTAGATCACGCTCTTCCAGCCGTAACAGACCGCCTCCTCCCCGGGGACCCCGGCAGAGGATTACGGTGAAACCGGAGCCCGCTAAGACCTCCTAGCCCGAGGAAAGAAGCGACGGCTGTGTCCCGCTGCGGCCGGACCACCGTCAAAGCTTCATGTCCTGTCAGTCCCCGTTGCCACGGTTACTGCGGACACTCATTTCGCAGCCAACGAGCCGGTAATCTCACCCTCTCGCCTGCATACAACCGCCGTTTTCACGGCGACCCAGAGAAATCTCAAAGAGAGCATTATGTCTGGTTGCACGGCTCACGCCGCATGTGTTTCAAATGCAGTGAATGTGCCCACGTTTCTGTGTTCACCCCTGCACACAAGCACTATAAATCCCGTGTCTCTCACAGAGCCCACTCTCATAAAGCGATTAGAATCCGCTCGAGTAGGTCACGTGTCCACTTCACGGTGCCCCCGTCTACTCACTGCCCGCTCTGTCACACGGCCATTCACAACCGGTCATGTTCTAAATATAGATGCTGTGCCCGCTCCCCTGCTCTCACACATACTAACGAACATTTCGCCCCCGACGCCGCCCTCGCGCGTCGCGCCTCACGCTGTGTGTTCCCCGTCCAAAGTCACCGGGACACCACATGTAAAACGGCCAGTTATCGCTGCGTGCGATCCACCGTGTCTAAGCACAGAGAGCGCGCGCGCTGCACCCGCCCCTCCGTTTCGAGATCTCGAGCCCGCGATACGCGGCGATCAGAGCCCGGAGGCCATCCTGCCCCTGGCTGCACACGCAGAAGCGTGGGAGGCTATCCCAGGTGCATCAGAATGGGTGCTAAACACAATAAAACAGGGCTATACTCTGCAGTTCGCTCGCCGCCCCCCGCGCTTTCAGGCGCGTACCGAGACGAGAGTGAATGGGGAAGTAGCACATCTGCTTCGAGCAGAAATAGCGACACTTCTGTGCAAAGGGGCTATAGAACCGGTTCCCCCTTCTATGAGCGAGTCGGGCTTTTACAGCCGTTATTTCCTCGTTCCCAAGAAGGACGGAGCTCTCAGACCGATTTTGGATCTGAGATATTTGAACAAAGCTCTCTTGCGAAGACCGTTCAAGATGCTCACAACCAGGCAGATCCTCGCGCAAATTCGCCCGAGGGACTGGTTTATCTCTCTCGATCTGAAAGACGCATACTTTCAGATCCAGATAATACCCCGTCACAGGCCATTCTTGAGATTCGCCTTCGACGGTCAGGTATATCAATACACCGTCCTACCATTCGGCCTGTCTCTAGCACCCCGTACATTCACGAAGTGCATGGACACGGCTCTCGCTCCCCTGAGAGGTCAGGGAATGCGGATTTTGAATTATTTGGACGATTGGCTGATTCTAGCACAGTCAGAGGCCGAGCTCATCGCTCACAGAACAGTGCTCCTCAGCCACCTGGAAAGCTTGGGGCTTACGGTCAACTGGACCAAGAGCTCATTGGTGCCCAGTCGTTCAACCTCCTTTCTGGGTTTGGAACTGGACTCTGTGGCAATGACGGCCCGTCTGTCGACACAGCGCGCGCGCTGCATTCGACGCCTGGCCGCTTCCTTTCGGTCGGGCAGCACCGCTCCTCTAAAGACATTTCAGAGGATGCTGGGTTGCATGGCCTCAGCTGCAGCAGTGCTTCAGCTGGGTCTACTGCGTATGCGCCCGCTTCAACGCTGGTTGAACGCCCGAGTGCCTCACAGAGCCTGGGCTTCTGGCGGCATTCGAATCAGAGTGACTCAGAGCTGCGTTTCAGCACTGAAGCCCTGGTTAGTGGCCGACTGGTACCAGCGGGGAGTGACAATGGGAGCCGTCTCGCACCGCAAAGTTATCTCGACGGACGCTTCCACCTCAGGCTGGGGCGCTCTTTTCGAGGGCAAACCGGCATTTGGCCTGTGGTCGGACCAGGAGAAATGCCTCCACATAAATTGTTTGGAGATGATAGCGGTCGAGAACGCTCTCAAGCGCTTCCTCCCATTCATACGGGATCACCATGTGTTAGTCCGCTCGGACAACATGTTAGTGGTATCCTATGTGAACCGACAGGGCGGTGTCAGATCCAAGAGCCTGTGCAAACTGACAGAACGCCTTCTCGTGTGGGCTCACCGCTCGTTGCGCTCGCTGAGAGCCGCGCACGTGCCGGGCCACTTGAATGTGGGACCAGACAGACTGTCCAGGGACATCATTCCCCCGGGAGATTGGTCCCTGCATCCTCAGACAGTCCAGCTCCTCTGGCGCCTATTCGGCAGGGCGGAGGTCGACCTTTTTGCGTCGAAAGACAACGCTCACTGCCCGATATTTTTCTCGAAAAGCGAGGACGCGCTGTCCCAGACTTGGCCCAGCCTCCCGCTGTACGCTTTTCCCCCGATCTCCCTGTTACCTCAGGTTTTAACAAGCATCAGGGAAACACAGCACCCAGTGCTCCTTATAGCCCCGCGCTGGGAGAACCAGATTTGGTACCCAGAGCTGGTGAGGCTGTCGCACTCACCCCCATGGCCGATCCCGGTGAGGAAGGATCTCCTCTCTCAAGCCGGCGGGTCAATTTGGCATCCCCACCCGGAGCGGTGGTCTCTGCATGCATGGGTAATCAACGGATATCCGTTGACCTGCCAGAAGGGGTTGTGAACACGATCACGCAGTCTAGAGCTCCCTCCACGAGGCGGCTCTATGCGTCTAAGTGGTCTGTGTTCTCTAAATGGTGCGCTGCTAAGAGCTTTGATCCACGCACATGTGGGGTTTCGCAAGTGCTCTCCTTCCTACAGGAGCTGTTGGAAAAGGGTAGGTCCCCTTCCACGCTCAAAGTGTATGTGGCGGCTATTGCAGCGTTTGCTGAGACGACGCGCAGCCGGGCAATCGGTAGGAATGAGCTTATTATCCGTTTCCTCAGAGGAGCCAGGCGGATGAATCCCCCGCGGCCCCCCTTGGTTCCTATTTGGGATCTGTCCTTGGTCCTGGAGGCCCTGAAGGCTTTTCCTTTTGAACCGCTTGAATCTGTGGATCTTAAGTACCTTTCGCTCAAAACCGTTTTTCTGATAGCTCTGTCTTCAGTAAAACGCATGGGGGACCTGCACGCGCTATCTACTAGCCCTGCATGTCTCGAGTTCGGACCGAATGACTCTAAAGTCATTCTCAGACCGAGACACGGTTATGTTCCCAAAGCGATTGGTACCCCTTTTAGGGCACAAATCATCTCGCTCTCGGCTCTGCCATTATCTGATAACGGGGACAGTGATAACCTCCTATGCCCTGTTAGGGCGCTGAGAGTTTACATCACGCGCTCCGCCGCTTTCAGGCGGTCCGAGCAGCTCTTTGTTTCTTTTGGCGGACGCACCAAGGGTCTCGCCGCCTCGAAACAGAGCCTGTCCAGGTGGATAGTGGACGCGATTGCAGCAGCTTACGCCTCCAAACACCTGCAGTGTCCTTTGGGTGTCAGAGCCCACTCCACTAGAGGCATGGCCTCTTCGTGGGCCTGGTCCAGCGGAATTTCGATTCACGATATTTGTATGGCGGCGGGCTGGGCCTCCCCATCTACATTCGTGAGGTTTTATAACCTGGAAGTTCCCACCCTGCAGGCGACACTGTTATCAGTATAAGTGCAGACTATGTCCACTTACTGGCTTATTTTTCTGGTTGGCACCAGGGGAAGGATTCTTTCCATAAATAGACCAGTGTTTCTGCTCTATTTTCTTTCCCTATGCGTGTTTATGCACTGTGTGGGCCCGCGCTGCCGGCCACACCATTTACATGATGTATACAGACCGGCTATGCTGCTCTGTCATTTATGTGAAGTGAAGTGCTTGGTACAGGTGTTGGCCACCGGCCACCTGTTTCAACGCTATGTTTTTCCCCGGTCTCCCTGGGATTCAAGTGTTGGATGCTCGGCGCGCACGGCGTTGACAATGGGTTCCCGAAGCGTAAGCTACTTACGCAATACGAGAGAACCTCTCGTAAGAGAACGTACTCGGTTACCTAATGTAACCTCGGTTCTCTCTAGAAGAGGGAACGAGTATTGCGTAACCTGCCGTGACGCGCCACGAGCTTTTGCGCTTCAGACTATGAAAACCAGAACTCAGCCTGTGAGCCCGCAATATATACACACTGGCCACACCCTTCTTGACGGTTAGAAGGGTGTGGAGGGCGCGAAGCGTCTCACCCACACGGGCCCACACAGTGCATAAACCTCATTGGGTGTGACGTCACACCGGGCTCACTGATAGGCTTAAGCAGTTGCCGCCTGGCAGCCAATGAGCACGCTTATACAGCTTGCTTTGGTCTGCCTGCTGCTGCACTGCGTTGACAATAAATGCAAAATTAAGGATAATTTTTTGGCTTCAGATCTCGAAGAAAGAGAACTTTCCCGAAGCGTAAGCTACTTACGCAATACTCGTTCCCTCTTCTAGAGAGAACCGAGGTTACATTAGGTAACCGAGTACGTTTTTACAAACATGCAGACTCCCCCATTCGCACGCTGTGATGGCTCACCCGTTCGAATTCCGAGCTCGAAGCCCTCCCCCCGGACAGCAAGCCAAATACGCATTATAATATTAGCCTACATCAGATTTCATTAACATGTGAACTCGTGAAATTAAGTTTTATGTAACAAAGTTCGGGAGTATGGAATTCCAAAGCTGCCAATATTAAAAATAAATAAATACATAAATAAATATACAAATAAATGTAAAAAAGAATAAATAAATAAATATATAAATAAATATACATAGAAAAGCAAAAAAACGAAAATAAATAATTATTTATACATTTATTTCCTTATTTATGTATATATTTATTTTTTTCCATATTTATTTATTTATTCTTGTATTTATTTATACATTTATTCATTTCTACATTTATTTATTTCTACATTTATTTATTTTTACATTTATTTATTTCTACATTTATTTATTTCTTCATTTATTTCTTCCTACATTTCTTCCTGCGTAGGGTAATGAGGAGGGCATCATAGACATCATATAGAGACTAGATGCCCTATTGGCCGCTGGGCACTGAGAAATGCGGCCGCCATCTTAAACCGGTCGTACTCCTAGTTTCATTGCGTGGCAGCAGTTAAAGTCCATGTTGCAGGTTAACCACCACTGTCGATTAATGGGTACATAAATCACTCAAGATATGTATATCATTTTTAAAATGTCATAAAAATGGTCTTAAAGACGAGTTTTTTACGTTTTTGGTATTAACGTTTTTTTTTTTTACGCAATTCGGTGATGACGTCACGTTGGGGAGAAGTGGAGGAAAGGTAGCCTCAGCCTAGTATTATGGTGCGTTCAAGTCATCTCGTATAGATCGTATTTACGAGTTAAACGCAATTGAACGCCACCACAATGTCGTAAATACTTAATAATTAAATGCATGGTCCGAGGAGAATGAGTGGAGAGTTGGTGAAGTGTCCTGGTGAGTTCATTTAGCAATGCAGCAATGAGCACTGGAGCTAGTCTACCATAGACTGTAAAAAATAGTCTACGAGCAGCAGTGCACTAACGGCACTTTTTTTTTTTTTTTTTTTTACTATCATTGAATAGCACCGAGTGAAAAATCAACGTTTTCTTTATATCTAGTAGAAGTGATCATGACGTTAGTTCAGATAAGTACCGCTAACCTGTGTTATAGTGTTGTAGACGTAGTACTGGTAAACTTTGTCTTTGTCATCTAACGTTAGAAATAGAAGGCATCATGCTAGCTATATGGGCGTTTCTTAGCGTTTATCTCTTCCTCCGGTGAAAATGTTGTTGCAAACGTAGCCGCCGCGTGTCTGTCGATGTGTTTGGCAGGTGCTTGTGTGGGCGCCGGTGCCGTCCCATGGAAACTGCGTTAGAAAGCTTGTGCTGTAGGGAAGTGAGTGCGTTTTGTCGCTGGTCGAGGAGCTCACCCAGCAACCAGATGTGACGTGCCTCACTCAGCATCCAGAGTTTTTACACTCAGCACAAACACAGTAACGTTAGTTCACTATTGTCAATCTACCTACTATATATTTCTATATATTAATCTAACTAGCTGCTAGCTATCTATGCTAACGTTATGCTACCTGGCTGTCTGCCCATCTCTCTCTATACTAGCCTATCTATCTATCTATCTATCTATCTATATCTGTCTGTCTGTCTGTCTATCTATGTCTATGTATTTATCTATAATCTGCGCTATCTGAATACTCTCGTCTCGTCTACTAAGTTACTTGTCTCTAGTCACTCTCAATGCTCTCAAGGCGGGCTTTATTAAATTCTCTCCCCAACGTGACGTAATGCAATGCATTGTGGTGGAAAGGAGAATTGCAAACCGCTGTAAGATAGTACCTACTTTTTCGTATTATATTCCGTTTTGTGATACCCAACAACATAAAATACAATGGATAACAGTTTAAATGTTTATTACCAACAAGTAAATTGCACAAATTCGTTGAAAAATTAACCCTGCAACACGGCCTTTAAGATGCCAGAGCACTGTGGACCATTTTCCTGTTCTAATCGGCGGACCATCGCAAATAGTGCCCGGGGGATTACTTAACATTACCATACTATTGGTTGTATTTTGTGAATAGAATATTACCAGATAATTGAGAAGGAGCAATGATCTTTGATATTACTGTACTGAAATCGTAGCTAGCTAACGTTAGCTAGGCTATGTTTACTGCACCAGCCGGTGTTCACCCGGCACGGAGAGGAAAGTAATAATTACAAGAGCTTCTCGGTTATTTTAGTCCCGTCCGAATGTGCTATCTCAGTAATCATTACGGACAATGTCAGTAAAGATAATGGCGACTTTTACCTTCTGTAAAAAGGTCCGGGAAAATTTCCTCAGGTAACGTTTTAATAGACGTGCGAATAGACCCACTGTAAATCAAATAATTTCGTGTTTAAAAGTAGTTTCCTGTGGTTTTTCAAGTATTGACACGCCTGAAAAGGCATTCAGTTGCGTTCTAGACACTGGGAGAAGTGCGTTAGCGTTAGGTTAGGTAAGTGCCTGCAGCCTATTACCAACACAATCCAAACTGAAGTTAATTCATACATTGTTCGACCGGACATAACTGTTTTACACAAATAACCTAGCCTATGTGTGTGTGTGTGTGTGTGTGTGTGTTATTTGTGTTTGCACACGTGATATCAGGAAGCAATGTAATACACACACGTTTCTTCAACTTATTAAAATATTACTTTACTGCAACTATCTGTTTCTGCTTCTTTATCATATTTATAGTGTGTGATTTATAAAATACCTTATATCCTACATCACATATTTTGATTTTGGACGTCTGGTCACTTTATATCTTATATCTGAATTAGGGGTGTCGCAATATACCGGTGTTGACGATAATCGTGATATTCAAAGCATGAAATATCGACATTGTGTTAATTTAGAGTGTGACAATATACCGGTATTGGCGATAATAACCACAATGTTTAAAATGAATAGGACTCTTATGATAACATGACACGTAAATACTACAGCGCCAGTACCTGGTTGACCTCTCAAGTGGCAGTATTGCACCCGCGAACACCTGTCAAATAAGAAGACGACGCAGCGCTCGTCCGCGCTCGCGTAGCTAGAGTGAAACACTCTGTCCACAACCGAAAAGAGTAAGCTCGCCAGTAATACGAAAAGAGTAAGCTCGCCAGTAATAAGAAAAGAGTTCTTCGACTTCATCAAAGAAAACAGCACATTAAAGATGGTCGCACACCGGACGAGAAGCGCCACGTATTTAAAATTAGAACACATTCTGTATGAGTGTACACCTTTTACAGTCTATGGTGTAAACACACCGGCGGCGCCCAGCAATGGCTCAGGACCTTGTTCAAAATCCTGCCGCGACACAGAGCGCCATTTACATCGTTTTATATTAAATTTACATTATATTTGTCTCAAATCATCCTAAATGATTTCACCCTGTGCTGCAATATACATTTAATTTTACATTTATTTACAGAAATCAGCTGCTTGAATGAAAATTGCTGATGTTATCGGATTTTCAGGTGATATTCTCAATGCATTTAGTTAACGGACGCTCTGAGGTAAAGTGTTCAGATGACAGACTCAGCAACTATTGTATTTAATTGTACAGTATAATCATAACATAGTACAGACATTATCTCAATTCCATAATGTCCTTAAACATAATGATATTGCTGGCCATAAACTGAGAAAGTGCGCGTCCAGTGTGCGATAGCCTACCTCGAGTTGTCATAGACGCGACGCGGCTATTATTTTACTAGTCATGGAATGGGAAACGTGACATTAACTGTTAACAGGGGGTTTCTGTGTTCATATATTTAATAAAGGGTGATTATTAAAATTAAGAACCCTGTTTTCTTTAGGCTACTCATCTTATTTTTGTATTTGTATTTGCACTTGATTTTTTTGTTCAAATCTGCTATCTGCATGACTTTTAAGAGGTTTAAGAGCTTTTCAGTTCTTCAGGAAACCTTCAGACAGTGTTTGGCTTCAGTTTAAAACCAGTTAAACTTCACATGCTTGTCTTCCTTCACAAAATTTGCCATAGATTGAGTACGCAAGAAGTAAAAATGCATGTGCCTTGTGTTTATCAGTATCCTTATGTTTGTTGGGTAAAAAAGAAAAACTATATAAACAAAGTAAAAATTAGATTCTATAGATATCGCGATATATCGATATCGTGAAATCTTTTGGCCACAATAACCGTGGTGTGAAAAATCTAACATCGTGACAGCCCTAAGAATATTATATTACTGTTAAGCCTACTATGAATATTAAAATAGCTCAGACAGCTCATTGCACCTGCCATTCAGATTACACTGAGTGGAGCGGGTGACCGGTCTAAGATGGCGGCCCCACGGCTCGACCGCGCCCAGTAGGCAGTAGCGGTCGATAGGGCGTCTATCTCTATATGTTGTCTATGGAGGGCATGGTTTACCTCAGACATAGCAATCGAGCTCAGAGTGAGCGAAGGCGAAGGGTTGAGGCCACAGTGACACCCTGTGGCGAAATACAATAAGAGTAGCTCACTGACTTTGATACGGTCTGTGACTGCGAGGTATATGGTCAAAATCCTAAATCTTACTGTGTGACATGGATAGGCTACTCTTTATTCCGGACATGGCCGTAGAACATCGTTTGGTCTGGATTTGTAAAATGTCCTGGGCTAACAAACATGAAACAGGGACTCTGAAACGGAAGCGCTTGATATTTTCCATTTTTCGGTCAGAACTCACGGAAAGGAAGCAGGGCACATATAGGCTACAGTGAAGTCGACGCAAGCATATTGACCAATGCTTTTGAAACGAGACCATTGCATTTTAATGTAGCCTAATTTCCAAAAACAATACTGACAGCAACAGAAACATTTTTTTTATTCTATTATAAGCGGTGGTAGTCTTTAGCCAACCTCCATAAACTCATGTCCAGGGGCAACCTTATTAAATGTATGAATGTCACGTTAATCCACAAGCTGCTGAATTTGCTGCCGTGGCAGGCAAAATTTATTTTGAATAGCAGATTCTGACATGATAGCCAGGGGACTAAGGTTTTCACGGATGAAATAGTGCACATAGAAATGTCTCTGTGGACGGCGCCGTCTTTTATTTCAACCCGTTATATTCGCTGTAGGCTATCACTGCCATAGTTTGACCAAACTCCTCGCCACAATCATTCCCTTTAAATAGACTCCATAATGGTTTGCCAGCTGATGATGATGATGATAACAATAGCCTATAATAATAATAATAATAATAAAAAGAAAGAAAGAATGATAATAATAATACAAACTAAAAAGTTATGTAGGCTAGGCTACTAGCTATTTTTTGTTATGTTTTTGGGCTACAGAAATTTTTACAAAATTTAACAATAAATAATTTGATTTGATATTTGAAGTAGCCTATTAGATAGAGATAGCTTCGATATTTGATCACTATGGTTGGTTACAAAGACTTTACTATTCTGAAAATAATAACGAGATACAAACCTGTAAATATTCAATCGACTTTTCTTAAATTCAAAACAAAATATTAATGCATTCGTAATTTCCATATGGTCACGCAGGTTTGCGCATTAAACTCATGGCCCCGAAAAATAGCCTATCAACAATTATGTTGTTTCCCCGAACATGACCCCTCTCTGCCAACTTTTTTAACATTTGGTCATTTATTTATTTATTATTATTATTATTATTTAAATAACGCATAGGCCTAAATAGAAATGATCAGAAACAAATCCACAGCTGAACCGCTTCAACGTCGAGTTGTTTTTGATTCAGTGTAGGCTATTTTAAGGAATCAAACGAGTGGATTGAACCATAGACAATTTATATAATTCTATGTGCACTATTTCATCCGTGAAAACCTTAGTCCCCTGGCTATCATGTCAGAATGCAAAAACACTGTTTGCAAATCTCATCCACTCTTTTTGCAAAACTCTAAACACATTCTCACTCACTAAAACGCATTTTGCACTGTGTTGCAAAATGGTAAATACATGTGGCAAAAGTTAAACACAGCTACAACACCACTGTTGTCGTGTTGTCGTTTACACACCAGAACAATTGTTCACACTTGTTTCTAATGATGTGATCAAATCAGTTGTCTAGAATATAAGCCAGTTCAGAGTACACAGAGGGCCCAGGTACGTTGAATGTTGATTCCAACAATGGATGGAAACAATGTGAGAGGCAGAGGAGGAAGAGTTTGTGTAAGAGGTGGTGGACGAGGAGGAAGAGTACAATGACAACGAAGAGCAATACCAAGAATAGTAATTTCAGATCAAATTCGGGCAACTGTGATAGACCATGTTCTTGTTCATGGAATGACAATGAGGGAAGCAGGACAAAGAGTACAACCCAATTTGAGCAGATTCTCTGTGGCCACCATAATCAGGACATTCAAAGAAGAGAACAGGTAAATGTATTGTTTTTCTAATTTGTGCGACTGAAAGTTTACTGTATACATTTGATACAGTACATCAGTTTGTCAGGGGACTGAGGAAAAAAGAAAAAAAATTTACAATACATTTTACATATGAATGTGATGTCCATTACTATTGTTACTGTATGTATACATTTGTAAGAGCATTTTCCCTTTTGTAGAATTGCAAGACTACCAAATGAGGGTGGAAGGACTCCTTTGTTCTCCCAACAGCATGAGTCTCTCAATAGCCGCTTTCCGACCGGAGGAACCTTTTCACAGTTCCTAGAACTATTGGCTAAAGTACCCGGATGTCGGCGTGTTCGCACTGCAGGAACTAGGAACGATTTTAGTTCTAGGAACTCCATTTGTAGGAACTAATTTAGGTCCTACTTCAGAGTAGGGTCTAAACCAGCACTATAGGAACTATCCGTGACGTTAGTGTACGCTGATTGACCGAACGCACGCGGAACACCAGCATCCGCCATTTTTAAAACAGCTAGAATGTAAACACACAGATTATAGCCTATATATTTACTCCATAAACTAACTATACAAACATGGAAAACAGTGATAGATGGGTCTCTAAACCTTTATGCTGAAGAGAAAATCCAACGCAACTTTGAGGGGACCAAGCCAAACATGATTAATTTATCTGCCCAGCTAGCAACACTGGACATCAACCACACGGCATAGGCTAATAACCTTTTTTCATATACTGTCTACTTTCTATAACAGTTCTATCTAATAAGATATTAAACAGTACTGTTAGACAGATTGCTAACTAATAAACACAGAGAATGCGAGCATTGTTTGCTCTGGCGTTCTCAGCGCCGCCAAAATAAAAGTCACCGTGCTTGCGTCACTCCCTTACCCCTCCTACCAGTTCCTATGGCCACTTGGCCAGTGCGAACGCAAACAGAAAAAATGAGTTTGGGGGAGAGTAGTTCTTAGAACTGTTTAGAAGTGGACAGTTCCTAGAACTAAGTTCCTATAACTACTTGGTCGGAAAGCGGCTATTGACTCATTGATTTTGCAATTGCACAATATTTTGTGTAATACGCTTTTCATTTAGAGTTGTCTTTGTTCTTTGGGCTTACTTTATTTTTATACTGAAAAACACAGACATTCAATACTGTATTACTTGCAGTACTTACAGTATGCAATATATTTGCTGTACTGAGTTGTGAATTATTTACTTTTATTTATGGCAAAATTATTTTCTATATGCAATAAACATTTTTTTTCTCTGTAACTACATACCCTGGACGCTGTGTTCTCAATTTTTTGATGTAGTGTCTAATGAATGCTGATGAGTGTTTATATATTGACTGGCTGTGTATGTTTTGAAAGCATTGTTTGATTTTGAGCACAGATCAGATGGTTTTGAGGCAAGTGTTTGATTTTGCCAGAAGAGTCAGGGGTTTTGTGAATGTAGTTTAAAGACTGGGTTTTGTGTTTAAAGTTTTGAGAATATGGGTGAAGGTTTCAAGAAATGTGTCTTAGCAATTGTGAAATACTGTATAAAAGAGCCAGAGTCAGTTCATTCAGTTTTGTAACAATGGATCCAGAGATACATGAAGGAAGAGGTTGAGGACACTGGAGAGGAGGAGGACGAGGAAGAATAGTAGGGAGTGGAGGAAGAGGTGAAGGACGGGAAGAGTATGAGGTGGAGGAAGAGGACGAGTATGAAGTGGAGGAAGAGCAGTAGGGAGTGAAGGAAGAGAATGAGGACAAGGAAGGGCTAGGGCAAGGAGACAGTATAGGTCTCGGATGAAATGTGGATTTTACCCCCACTGCCTGGCTAGGGCCAATATAGCCTGTAATGCTGACGAGATTCTCTGGCTTGTCCCAGACCAAAGACAGGATTTTTTTGTTGTTGTTTGTGTGTAAATTGTGCAAATGTATACATTTGTTGTCTTTTGTTGTGTTTTGAAAAGGTTTTTGAGTGGGAGAACCACAAGCAACATAACTCACGTATTACCGGTTTTTGTAGTATTGTTTTGAATTGATCTCACCGGTGTGTAAGACTATGGTGTAGTGTGTTTGATTTTGAGAGCTTGTGTGTCATTTCTGAAGGCAAAGTTAGATTTTTCAGCAAGATTGAATGGTTTTGAGTGGAGAGCTTCATTTTGACCTGAAAATAGGAAGAATGCGGAATTGGGTAAGAAGTTATGGATTTGTGCTTAGAGTTTCGAGAATAGGAGGCATAACTTTAAGAAATGTGTTTAAGCAATTGGAAAAAACTGTAATCACTGAAACATAATATTATAATTCATTTTACATTGGCACTGTTATTCAAAACAACTTACAGTATATACATTTTTATCAGTTCATGTATTTGAATTGAAGTCTAGCACCATGCGCTGAGGCCCCATCCACACTACTGCGTTTTAGTTTAGAAACGGAGAATTACAGTTTTTCTCGATTGTTTACACACATTTTCTGAAAGCATGCCTCATATTCTCAGAACTCTACACACAAATCAAAAAAGACACACACAATGGGCAAAACCCCTCAATTCTCCTGCAAAATGAAACTTTACATTCAAAACAATGTTATTTCTTCTCAAAATGGTATTTTGTTTTCAAATGACACACACAAACCATCATATGAATAGACATTTATAAGAACCAGTTGAACACTGATGTGCTCAATGTAAAACACTATGATGAATGCAAAACACTTCTTCTCCATTCATCATAATGACTTAGGCCTTTTTTTTGTTCAGTGTTACACTTACTACAGACTGTATACATAAGTGTGTTGTAAAATATTTGAGAATATTGTTTTTATACTCAGAACACACAAAAACACGGTAACAAATATATTTTATTTTTCCCACAAAAACAATGTACACAGTGTACATCCCAACCAACACAAAGTTGTACATACAGTGGTCTACATACAGAACAACAGAAGAATTGACTGTATACAGTTACAGTAAATCCAATGTTGGCATCCATTGCTCCATTGAAGAGCTCACCTGTTGCCCTTTTATGCTAAAGCTCTGATTGTTAATTGTAAAACTGTGTGACGGGTGTTTGCCCATGTGATGAGTCAGTGTGCATATTTGAATGGCAGTGTGTTCCTTGTGAAAACAAGAGATTTTCTGCATGAAAATTGTGCCAAAAGCAGAGAATTGTGTGTAGTGTTTTGAAAAAGGTGTGTTTTAGAACTGTAATTTGATTGTAAAGCAGGAATTGTGCTTGTAGTTTAGCAGAATTGGTTCAGGGGGTTGGTGAATGAGTTACATGTTGTGGTCATTATGTCTCAAGTACCAGTATTTGTGTGTAAACAATTGAGAAAAACTGTAAAACGAATACGATCTCCGTCCACACCAGCGTTTTAGCTGTGTATTAGAATTGATCTCCGTCCACATTAAAATGACTGAAAACGCTGATCACGTGACCATTCACCAACACTGGGCATGTGCGTGCCGGTGTATACACAACTTCATTGATACAATTATCCCACCATGCGCTGGTTCTTCCCGGATTAACCCAAAACCGACGCTCCATGTACGGTCGATACCGCCGCTGCACACGGGAATTGTCACAGATCGCTCGAATAATAGCTTGCCTCCGGCGCATGTAGGCAGTTATATAGCATTGTAAAATGCAGAATTTACTTGCACAACAGCTGCTAGCAAAGATATACGCCATGACTGATGACACCCAATCATAGAGCCGAGCGTGAGCCTCTACTATGTCATCGTTTCTAAAGTCCTCCGTTTTGACCCGTCTTCACTAAAACGCCCTCCGGAGATTCAAAACGAAAAACGGGTCGGCAGCGTTTCTAAACTTCTCCATTTTGGGTCTCCGTTTTTGCCGTTTTAGTCTGGACAGGAGGTGCAAACGTAGCAAAAGGTCTCCGTTTTTAAAGGTCACCTATTATGCAAAATTCACTTTTACATGGTGTTTGAACATAAATGTGTGTTGGCAGTGTGTGAGCAAAACCACCCTAGAATGATAAAAATCCACCCAGTGTTTTTTTTTACAATCTCAATAAATCATAAGCACTGTCTCAGAATGAGCTGTTCTAAGATTCTATGCAATGTGACGTAGAATTGCACAAAGCCCCGCCCATGACGGTTGATTGACACTGGAGTTTGAGCATAGACCCGCCCTGAGTGAGCTGGACACAGTCCGCCATTGTTTCGCCACTTGAGCAGCTGTAGACAAGAATGTCTCCTAAGCGATTGAGGTGTGTTGTTGTTGAATGTAAGAATGAACATAGCAGTCTTCATTTACTCTCGTTGTTACTCGAGGATGGATCAGTACTGTTCGTGATCCAGCTTATGGTCTTCAGAGCGACAGTCCTAATAGGGGTGTGCATTGGCACTGCCCTCACAATTCGATTCGATTACGATTCACCAGGTAACGATTCGATACAATTCGATTCTACGATGCATTTCGATGCATCAAAATTCTACTGCACACAAGGCAAATTTTTCATCAGTCATGAGGCAATACAAGCAGTCAGATATTGAACAACAGATTTTATTGGCTGCTATGTGTGTATTATCACTCTCCTGTATCTTTGACATAAATGTCATTAAATAAAATAAAATTGAATGGTACAGGGTATTGGATATGGCATTTTCAAACCTGAAAAAGAAAACATAAATCATAAATCATTGCTTTCAGTGCTTTGAATGAGAAATGTTTCTCTTCTCTCTGCTTGAGAACCATTTGAAATTAAATTTCAACTTTATTGTCCAACTCAAGGCCAGAAAATAAACAGTGTAGGGGTGTAACGGTTCACAAAATTCACGGTTCGGTTCAATACGATACACTTGTGTCACGGTTCGGTACGTTTTCGATACAGCAAAAATAAAGAAATGCCAGAGAAATTTCCTTGATTTTTATTTTATTTTTTTTTTATTTTTTATTAAAACTAACATGATAAAGTATGACATTTTTTTTATTTGAGCAATGATGGAGCTATAATTGACTCTTCTTAGGAGCATATAAAACAAAACAGCTCCTTGGAAAAAATTAAATGTAATATTTTGTGCTTATAAACAAATGTTTATTTTAGTTCAGATTAACATTTGAGGGCAGCAATGTTATTCATAATGTCGAAATAAATCCGACATGTTACTTGAAAGCATTATAGCCTACTATTCCTGCCAAACTTCCAATGTTGCAGTTAGTGTTACTACAGTAAATCCATGGTGAATATTGCAGATCTGTGGACACCGGATAGTTCATTCATGTCACAATGTTTCTTCCTGGTTTCCACGTCAGCGCTGTTTGATCCGTTAATAACGGAGAAATGTGAATGTTTCTCACTAGATCTCGCAGCGATGTTATTACTTTAGTGGCGAGTTCAAATGCTTTATTTACTGGATCTCTTAGCGCTGTGTAGTATAAGATCGGCTCGCGCTGCTTTGGTCCAAACTGATAAACAGTCCGTCACGAGTAGCTCAGTTTCATTCTGCTTACATTGCGTTTGCCATTTGATGTTGTTGTGGTCGCGCCAGCGTCTACATTATGAGCGCGCTCGCGACGCGCTTACATTTGAAATAACCGTTCGGTTTGAAAATTCGTGCCTTGTACCGAACGGTTTAATACGAATACGCGTACCGTTACACCCCTAAAACAGTGACATAATCGATTATGGCACTTTGCGCATCGATGCTGAATCGTGCATGCCCCGCATTGCGATGCATCGCCTAATCGATTATTGTTGACACCACTAAGTCCTAACGTTACTGACCACGGCAGAAATGAAAGTGAGAGCGCGCACGTGACAGCTCATCGAGTCATTTTACGGATATAAGGTTTACCAGTTTATTTAGCACCCACTGAAAAGGTGTGTTTATATTTGTTTACTATTAGTTGTAACGAGTGTTTTGTGTACTTCGCTGTGTATGTTGTTGATAATGAAAGGGGGAGAGAGAGAGAGAGTTTATGGATAAGACTTTAATATGCACTTCTTATACTGTGTTTATTCAGCTCTTACAGTGATTCTCTGGAGTAAAACTAACGCTTCATCTTTTGTGTGATGTACAATAAACTTCACTGAACTCGTCAGTATATTTTGGTCATCATTCGGACGGGGTTTGCTACAGCAGGCTTGTATAGTGGATAAAAGCAGATGACAAGTAAATTATATCCATAATTAAACTACACTATACCTGTTCTATCTCCATGCATATATTCTCTGGCTCTGTTGGCATTATTGTCCGACTCCGAGTCGAAATGAACACGCAACTGAGAGTTTCTGTTCTGATATTATCAGATGAGATTGTCCTGACTGGCGAGCTCGTGAGGCTCCGCCCCCTGTGCCGTGCAGCAGCAGTTAATTTGCATTTACAGGGCACACACTAAAACAGCGCGTTTTTCTGAGCCCCCAAAAAATGACCATTTAAACATGCTGTAAAAAATGATCTGTTGGGTATTTTGAGCTAAAACTTCACATACATACTCTGGGGACATCAGAGACTTATTTTACATCTTGTGAAAAGAGTCATAATAGGTGCCCTTTAAACGAAAACGCAGTAGTGTGGATGGGGCCTGAAGTTTGAGCTTCAGGAACATGCTGTGGCAGGAAAGGTTCTGCTGTAATAATTTCATCAATCTGCCGACGGCCACTATCGGTAGCCTAATGTGCTGTCTGGTATAAAGCTAACAATCTGTCAGAAAGACTGAGAAGATATAAGATCAAGACTCGGCTTGTCCCAGTGCATTAACAGCTCAAAAATGGGTAAGAACTGAATATGCATTTATATGACGTTTTTTTTTTTTTTTTTTTTAAACACCTCTCAATAGTAAATGCAAAACTGTTTAAGAGACAGTCAATACAAACAGATAGAGTGCCTGATAAAACCAATCAGATCATCAATAAGTATATCATGTCATATAATTAATGTATAATATAAAATAATATTTAAAAAAGTCTTTAAAAAATAGTCTTTAGTCGGTATAACAATGCAATGAATATATTTGCCTTATAATTTAAAAATTACACAAAATATATAATATTCTGTTACATTTTAAGTATTTACAAAAGGGGCATTTTATTCTTCAAATGAATAAAAGTGGACAAGAAATAAATAATAATTAAATAAATTAAAAAAGACTATTATTGACTATCAATTAATAGTCAGAGATGAGAGGTTTGCTGTAACGCGAGACACGGCGAGACTTGGCAGAATACAACATGGCGTGCTTCTGAAGCAAGCAAACAAACAAACGCTTAATTAATGAAAGGATAAAAATAACAATATATCAAGTCAAGTAAGTAATTAATCTAAAAAAACACATTAAACTTGGCAATCCTGGATCATAGGGAGGAAGATTTAGCCAGCTTGACGAGCTTTATTGACGAGAGCTACCAGTGGGTCGTTATGGGAAAATCCAAGAGGAGTCGGAAAGACTCCCCCGGGGAATCCTCTCCGACATCACCAACCGGGAGCGACACAGCGGATATATTCCCAGCTAACACAGTTACGTTGTGAAGACGTAACCGGACCGGGCCATATTCGTCGTAGCGACGTACCACATAACGTTCCAGCAACGTAACTTTGTGATTCCCATAATCGTCGTGGCGACGTTATAACTGTACGTCGCTAGAACGTGACGAGTACGTCTCGATGACCAAACTGGCATGTTACGAGGACGTTTCCTCAAAGGACCACATTAGTCACAGCGACGTAACTTGGTGATTCCTGTATTCGTCGTGGCGACGTTATAGTGGTACGTCGCTGGAACGTGGCTGGTACTTCCTAACGACCAAAATACAACGTTCTCCACATTTATTTTTAATATACTTCTCACCTTTAGTCCTGGGAATTAAGATGTGCTTGATCCATAACCTCGAAATCCACGTAGAACTGATAAACTCAAACATTTAATTCTCTGCTGTAAAACCTTATAAATTCTAATAGGGAATTGTGTACTATCGTTTCCAGTTTATACATTTAGGGATCAATACATATATGTAATGGAAACCAATACAAACCCCTATTAAATTTTAAATAGAAAATGGCCCAAAAACCACACTTTATTCACTGCTACTTTGTACAATTACTAAGCCAATACATTTTGAACATTAACGATTTTTAACCATGTAAAGTGTTAACAAGTTATGAGTGCAGAAATGTAACATCAATTAATTAATCAAAAAACATAATCAATGAATAATGTAACCAACTATTAAAACGTATTCTTTTTATTGAAAAAAGTGTTGTATCATCAGGGGTGTAGTTAAATAATAATCAATACTCTTATTGATACTACTCTTTATAATTTGGTGGAAAAACAATAAAGACCTTAAAAAAAAATAAAAGATTCAGCAGTTTCTTTATTATTAATTTTATTTGCAGAAATAGGTTAAATTGTTTCCTGAGTGTCCTGTGAGGCTCCTGCTACAAATGTCTGGTGGTAATGTGCTTCATTGCTTCACTACCAGTAGCTAAACCTGAACAATGCGAATATCACCAAAGATCTATAGTCCTTGAGCTTCTCTGAAGCTTACAAATAAAAAAATATTGTTAGTAAAGAGTAAAGATATGTAAAAAATTAAAATAATTCTCTCCAGTATTATTTCACCCACCCAAATATACATCAAGAGTTTTTTGTTCAAGAAAATTAGCATGATGACTTTCTGAGAGAATCTGAGACCTCTCATTCCTGACTGTGTCCCAGCTCGGCCAGCTGTGGTAAACGCTCCTTCAGACAGTGTTGAGGAGGCAGAGGGAGATGATGGAGAGCTGTGGGAGAAGAGGAAGAGTGTCTTTCTTACCCCACCAGCGGAGGGCAGGGATAGGAGGAGGGTCTCGGTCTATATATTCACTGGAAGCTGAAAAATAAATTGTACCATGCTATTGTAGTCAGGTTTATAGCTTTTTGTTAGAAAGGTATAAGAGAATTGTCTAACTTACGTGTTCCTCCTCCTCCTCCTCCTCTTCCTTATCCCGGGCTGCACTGTCACCTCATCGTCCTTCTAGGCAGCTAAAACAGAGGAGAACTTTATTAATGTTGCTAATCTACAGCTTTTAATGCTTTTGAAAGTCATTTATGCTCACCAAGGCTGCATTTATTTGATCGAAAATACAGTAAAAACTGTAATATTGTGAACTTTTATTACAATTTAAATAACTGTTTTCTATGTGAATAAGAATATATGTTAAAATGTAATTTATTTCTTGTGATCAAAGCTACATTTTCAGCATAATTGTGTGAATATATAGTGAAGATCAGTCTTCAATGTCACATAATCCTTCAGAAATCATTCTATGATGATTTGATGCTCAAAAAACATTTATATTACATTCTAACATTTCTAATACTATCCAGTCAAGTAAGTGACGTCATCGATTAACAGCAAATGTTAAATTAATTAGCCAACTTCCAATCACCCATTCAACTGCCAGCAAATCCTTTACAAAACTAACAAAAAAATCTCACCTACACATAAAGATGTGATTAAAAGCCCAAACTTTTATAAACAAGAGCTTAGGTTAGCCTGACAGTTAACGTAACGTTAGCGCTAACAGTTAACGTTAGGCTACCTCTTCTGAAAACGGTTGAGATGCTAACGGAGTTTTTCGAAGGCACTAAACTATTTCTATGAAGTAACGTAAAATTTTCAATAGACGTGTGTCAATAACACGTAAGAAAAATGTCAGGAACAGTAGTGTGTATTATTTGTGTGATTTTAGACTAAACTCACCTGAAAGTAGTGAAAACAACAGCGAGAGATGGATTTCTGCTTTTTGTCAGTTGCAGTGGTCCTGCGCCGTTTCCATGGCAACCGCTCCAGTGTTTGAAAGCGACTCGCATGTTCAACGCGCACGCCCATATCAGCCAAGCAGAATTTACATAAATAAACATCTAACACATTAGGCTACATTAATAAAAATCTCATGAATTTAAAACTCATTTTGAAGCTCGACCCGCTCATATGTGCAAAATGCCGCCACTCCACGTCAAGTGTCACTTTTATTTAAGATTTTGTATTGTTGTTTTTACTAACACTCAACCTCCTTAATAATAATAATAAAAAATACATATAATATTTTAATATATATATATATATATATATATATATATATATATATATATAACGTTGTATAACTACTACGATAGTACTTGTAATGCAATTTTCTGGAAAGTTATCTGCGGACCAGATGGGAAAAAATGGAACTTTACCACGACGTCCTCACAACGTTCTCCATGGGATAAACTAGCGACGTCTTCTGAGGACGTGCCCACAACGTTTCTGGAACGTTACCCAAGATTCTAAAAAATGGAACTTTACCACGACGTCCTCACAACGTTCTCCATGGGATAAACTAGCAACGTCATTTGAGGACGTGCCCACAACGTTTCTGGAACGTTACTCAAGATTCTAAAAAATGGAACTTTACCACGACGTCCTCACAACGTTCTCCATGGGATAAACTAGCAACGTCTTTTGAGGACGTGCCCACAACGTTTCTGGAACGTTAGCCAAGATTCTAAAAAATGGAACTTTACCACGACGTCCTCACAACGTTGTCATAAAGTAATGTCGCGCTGACCAAATGACGACTAACTGACGACGTCATCACAACGTACTGTGTTAGCTGGGTTGCTCTCCATAGAAGGGAAATTATCCAGCTTTGATGCGCGGTTGGGCCTGCTGGAGGCTCTTCATCGGGAAATCAAGGCACTACGTGAGTCTCTGGAATACAGCCAAAAGCAGGTAGAAGATCTGGCCGCGGAGAATAGCACCTTCCGGGAGTCCGTGAAATACTTAAACGAAGAGGTAACACGACTCTCGGTAGAAAATAAGAAAATGAAAGAAACAGTTTTAGACGTGCAGGGTAGGAGCATGAGGAATAATCTGGTTTTCGCCGGTCTGCCAGAGCAACCCGACGAAGATGCTGAGGTAATTGTCAAAAACTTTCTGCAAACACAACTGAAACTTCCAGAAGTTAAGGTTAAGGCTATTCAATTTGATCGCATACATCGTCTAGGCGCAAAAAAATCAGCAGGGCAAAGACCGCGTCCCATAGTTGCTAAATTTGTGCTTTTTAAAGAAAAAGAAGATGTGAAGCGCTGCGGTAGACAGCTCCGGGGAACGGACTACAGTATGAATGATCAGTTCCCAAAAGAAATCCTGGAGCGTCGTAAGATCTTGTTCCCCATCAGGAGGAAATTCCTGGAAGAAGGAGCCCGCGCTGTCATCTCGGTGGACAAACTGTATGTAAATGGGCACCTACATCGAGACCAGAATACCACCCCCTGGCTCTACTGAAATCAGATATGTATTCTCTTTTCCATTTAGTTTACATGAGAGAGATAGGTTAATCTGACCCACTGGTTTTAATACACAAGATCTGCTAATTGATGGTTATATTTATTTTCTATAACACTGCCAGACTCTAGTCTATGCCAATAGCTAGGTTTGTTTGTTTTTCTTTTCTTTCTTTTCTTGTTTCTTTTTGTTGTTGTTTTTTTTGTTTTTTTTTAATGGTTTCTGCATTTACTTTTTTTTTTTTTTTTTTCTATTTTCTTTTCTTGCACTATTTTTTCTTTATTTCTGCACACTATCCCCTGCTCTCATTCCCCAGGCGGTCATTTTATTTACACACAACATACACATAGAAACATACTGGTATCTGTATAAGATCCATATACACAGACATATTACATACATAGAATCACATAAATGTAAAGATACACACACACTTACACACACCATGTACTCGCTCTCATACATACACACACACACACACACACACACACACATTTGTAGATAGCATTCAACATACACCTCCACTATGAGCATGAACACATTTAGATTTATCACGTGGAATGTACACGGAGCCGGGACCAGAGAGAAGAGACTAAAAATTCACAATCGATTAAAAGATTTGCATGCTGATATTGTGTTTTTACAGGAGATTCATATGTCAAATACGTCAGTTGATATCCTTTCTACAGTACAGTTTCCGCACATTTTTTCTTCCAGTTATAATTCTAAACAGAGAGGTGTTGCTATTTTGATTAACAGAAAGGTCAAATTCACAGTAATCAGCATAGTTACAGATCCTGAAGGGAGATTTATAATAGTTAATTTATCAGTTCAGAACATGAAACTGTGTTTAGCCAACTTATATGGCCCAAATGTTGATGACCCTTCCTTTTTTCATTCCTTCTTCACCTCACTGTCTGAGCATACAGACAATACATTGATTATTGGAGGGGACTTCAACATGGTAATGGACCCTACAGCTGACAGGCTTAGTAATGCAGGTAACTATCGAAATTGGCAATCTGTTAATACTGTTAAACAATACATGGAGGACCTGGGACTGTGTGACGTTTGGCGTTCTTACCACCCCAATCTTAAAGAATATACTTTTTTTTCTTCAGTTCATCATTCGTACTCTAGATTAGATTACTTCCTAATTAGCAGCTCTTTAGTGAGTGAGTTATCTGATATTCAGATTCATCCCATCACCGTGAGTGATCACGCCCCAGTTTCATTCGACCTGAGGAATAAATCAATTACTCCACCTTCTAGGAACTGGAGACTCAATATGGCATTGCTTAAAGATCCTGATTTTATCAGCTATTTTAAAAGAGAATGGTCCAACTATTTAGAAAACAATGATACACCAGGAGTCTCAGCAGGTATCCTATGGGAAGCAGGGAAGGCAGTGATGCGAGGAAAAATAATTTCTTTTGCATCACATAAAAAAAAGAAGGAAAATGCAAATATGTCAGAATTAGAATTAAGAATTAAATCTCTAGAGGACATCTACAACACATCACCGGAAGAACAGACGCTTAAGCAAATAAGGAAAGCTAAACTTGAATTAAACGAAATAATCAATAAGAAAACACAGTTTATGGTACAACGATTACGCTTGGAGCAGTTTGAACATAGCAACAAATCTGGAAAATTTTTAGCTAACCAATTAAAAATTAATAAAGAAAAATCAACAATTAATTCAGTTAAAGATTCAGTAGATAATATTACACACGAGCTCAATGCAATAAACGACACTTTTAGAAACTTCTATAGAAACTTATATTCATCCCAACTAGATCCATCAGACAGCGACATCCAGAAATTCTTGAACAACATAAACCTTCCAAAATTAAATGAAGAACAAGTCATGGCCTTAGATTCTCCCCTTACAGTGGAAGAGCTACATGAAGCCCTTAAACATATGTCCTGCAATAAAGCTCCCGGACCAGATGGCTTCCCAATAGAATTTTATAATGAATTTTGGACAATACTGGCACCAACCTTTTTCAAAATGGTTACACAAATTAAAGAAGAAAACTATTTAACATCAACCATGAACTCTGCAAACATTATTGTACTGTTAAAAACAGGCAAAGACCCCACATTACCATCTAGTTATCGCCCCATATCATTGATAAATGTTGATCTTAAAATAATCTGTAAAGCCTTAGCAGGAAGGTTAGAGAAAATAACTCCTCTTATAATTCACCCTGATCAAACGGGTTTTATAAAAGGCAGACATTCCTCTACCAATATGCGTAGATTTATAAATTTAATAGATTATTCCAACATTAATAATTTAGAAACAATTATAGTATCTCTGGATGCGGAAAAAGCCTTTGACAGAGTTAACTGGAAATTTCTACTAGCTACTTTAAGTAAATTTGGCTTTGGACCAATCTTTATTAACTGGATTAAAATCTTATATAAATCCCCTAATGCAAGAGTTAGGACAAAAGATCAAACCTCTCCTAGCTTCAATCTGCAGAGAGGCACTAGGCAGGGATGTCCTCTTTCCCCATCACTTTTTGCCATTTTTATAGAACCTTTAGCAATGGCAATCAGGCAAAATCAGAATATTAAAGGTGTTTGGTCCTTAAAGAATGAACATAAGATAAGCCTTTATGCTGACAACGTTTTATTATTCCTTCAGAACTCACGTACATCTTTTTCGGAAACAATCTCATTAATCAATAAGTTCTCATCTTTGTCTGACTACTATTAACTGGTCAAAGAGCACAGTCCTACCGATCAACTGTAGTTTTCAAGGGCCATCCAGTATAGCATTACAGTCAGGTAATATTAGATATCTCGGTATAAACATCTCTTCCAGATTGTCAGATTTATTGAAGTTAAATCACACTCAACTACTGAAAACCATAGAAGACGATCTTGCTCGATGGAAATCTTTACCCATCTCACTCATGGGTAGAGTTGCCTCCATAAAAATGATGATCTTGCCTAAAATCAATTACTTGTTCTCTATGATTCCTACGAAACCTCCCTATACGTGGTTTAGATTACTAGATACACACATATCCCAATTTCTTTGGAAGAATAAACCCTCTCGAATCAGCCTGAAAACTCTACAGAAAACTAAAGACAGGGGTGGACTAGACTTACCTAACTTCCATCATTACTTCTTAGCAAATAAGTTACAGTATATTTCCAAATGGCTTAAACCTAGTGTATTAGATGAAACATGGATGGATATAGAGCAAGCACTATGCGACAATCTGGAAATTTCTAACCTGCCATTCTTTAGCTCAAATATTAAGTCCCATAAGTGCTTTAAGAGCATTAACATCAGCATTTGTTTGACAGCCTGGTGGGAATTTCTTAAAAAAACAGACTCTTCAATGATCCCATGTAGGCTCACCCCTATATGGAATAATCCTGATATCATACTAAACAAGAATATGATCAATTTTAGCGGCAGTCAGCCTAATCTTATTTCCAGTCTGTGTCCCAGATCAGCGGCCTGTAGTCAGCACAATCCCGTTACCAGTCTGTGTCCAAGCTCAGCGGCCTGCAGACAGCGCAAGCCTGTTACCAGTCTCTGGACCAGCCCAGTGGTCTGCAGTCAGCACAATCTCGTTACCAGTCTGTGTTCCAGCCCAGCAGTCTGCAACCAGCACAAGCCCGTTACCAGTCTGGGTCCCAGCCCAGTGGTCTGCAGTCAGCCTAATCTCGTCACCAGTCTGTGTTCCAGCCCAGCAGTCTGCAGTCAGCACAAGCCTGTTATCAGTCTCTGGAACAGCCCAGTGGTCTGCAGTCAGCACAATCTCGTTACCAGTCCGTGTTCCAGCCCAGCAGTCTGCAGTCAGTCTGTGTTCCAGCCCAGCAGTCTTATCAGTCTCTGGACCAGCCCAGTGGTCTGCAGTCAGCACAATCTCGTTACCAGTCCGTGTCCTAGCCCAGCAGTCTGCAACCAGCACAAGCCCGTTACCAGTCTGTGTCCCAGCCCAGTGGTCTGCAGTCAGCCTAATCTCGCTACCAATCTGTGTTCCAGCCCAGCAGTCTGCAAGTCAGCACAAGCCTGTTATCAGTCTCTGGACCAGCCCAGTGGTCTGCAGTCAGCACAATCTCGTTACCAGTCTGTGTCCCAGCCCAGCAGTCTGCAGTCAGTCTGTGTTCCAGCCCAGCAGTCTTATCAGTCTCTGGACCAGCCCAGTGGTCTGCAGTCAGCACAATCTCGTTACCAGTCCGTGTCCTAGCCCAGCAGTCTGCAACCAGCACAAGCCCGTTACCAGTCTGTGTCCCAGCCCAGTGGTCTGCAGTCAGCCTAATCTCGCTACCAATCTGTGTTCCAGCCCAGCAGTCTGCAAGTCAGCACAAGCCTGTTATCAGTCTCTGGACCAGCCCAGTGGTCTGCAGTCAGCACAATCTCGTTACCAGTCTGTGTCCCAGATCAGCAGTCTGCAACCAGCACAAGCCCGTTACCAGTCTGTGTCCCAGCCCAGTGGTCTGCAGTCAGCCTAATCTCGCTACCAATCTGTGTTCCAGCCCAGCAGTCTGCAAGTCAGCACAAGCCTGTTATCAGTCTCTGGACCAGCCCAGTGGTCTGCAGTCAGCACAATCTTGTTACCAGTCCGTGTCCCAGCCCAGCAGTCTGCAACCAGCACAAGCCCGTTACCAGTCTGTGTCCCAGCCCAGTGGTCTGCAGTCAGCCTAATCTCGCTACCAATCTGTGTTCCAGCCCAGCAGTCTGCAAGTCAGCACAAGCCTGTTATCAGTCTCTGGACCAGCCCAGTGGTCTGCAGTCAGCACAATCTCGTTACCAGTCTGTGTCCCAGCCCAGCAGTCTGCAGTCAGCACAAGTCCGTTACCAGTCTGATGTCCCAGATTAATGGCCTGCAGTCAGCACAATCTTGTTACCAGTCTGTGGAGCAGCCTAGTGGCCTGCAGTCAGCACAAGCCCGTTACCAGTCTGTGTTCCAGCACCGCAGTCTGTAGTCAGCACAAACCAGCTCTCAGTCGGTGTCCCAGGTCAGCAGTCTGCAGTCAGCACAATCCAGTTATCAGTCTGTGGATCAGATCAGTGGCCTGCAGTCAGCACAAGCCCGTTACCAGTCTGTGTTCCAGCACCGCAGTCTGTAGTCAGCACAAACCAGCTCTCAGTCGGTGTCCCAGATCAGCAGTCTGCAGTCAGCACAGTCCAGTTATCAGTCTGTGGATCAGATCAGTGGCCTGCAGTCAGCACAAGCCTGTTATCAGTCTGTGTTCCAGCACCGCAGTCTGTAGTCAGCACAAGCCTGTTACCAGTCTTTGTTCCAGCCCAGCAGTCTGCAGTCAGCACAAGCCTATTATTAGTTTCTGGACCAGCCCAGTGGACTGCAGTCAGCACAATCTCGTTACCAGCCTGTGTCCCAGCCCAGCAGTCTGCAACCAGCACAAGCCCGTTACCAGTCTGTGTCCCAGCCCAGTGGTCTGCAGTCATCACAATCCAGTTATCAGTCTGTGGATCAGATCAGTGGCCTGCAGTCAGCACAATCCCGTTACCAGTCTGTGTCCCAGCCCCGCAGTCTGCAGTCAGCATAAACCAGCTCTCAGTCTGTGTTTCAGATCAGCGGCCTGCAGTCAGCACAAGCTCGTTACCAGTCTGTGTTCCAGCACCGCAGTCTGCAGTCAGCACAGGCCCGTTACCAGTCTGTGTTCCAGCACCGCAGTCTGCAGTCAGCACAAGTCCGTTACCAGTCTGTGTTCCAGCACCGCAGTCTGTAGTCAGCACAAGCCTGTTACTAGTCTGTGTTCCAGCACCGCAGTCTGTAGTCAGCACAAGCCTGTTACCAGTCTGTAGACCAGCCCAGTGGCCTGCAGTCAGCACAAACCAGCTCTCAGTCTGTGTCCCAGATCAGCGGCCTGCAGTCAGCGCAAACCAGTTCTCATTCTTTGTGCCAGATCAGCGGCCTGCAGTCAGTACAATCTTGTTACCAGTCTGTGTTCCAGTTCAGTGGCTTGCAGTCAGCCTAATCTTGTTACCAGTCTGTGTTCCAGCCCAGCAGTCTGCAGTCAGCACAAGCCCGTTACCAGTCTGTGGACCAGCCCAATGGTCTGCAGTCAGCACAAACCAGCTCTCAGTCTGTGTCCCAGCTCAGCGGCCTGCAGTCAGCTTAATCCCGTTACCAGTCTGTGTCCCAGCCCAGCAGTCTGCAGTCAGCACAAACCCGTTACCAGTCTGTGGACCAGCTCAATGGTCTACAGTCAACACAAGCCCGTTACCAGTCTGTGTTTCAGCCCAGTAGTTTGCAGTAAGCACAAGCCCGTTACCAGTCTGTGGACTAGCCCAGCATTCTGCAGTTAGCACAGTCTCATTTCCAGCCTGTGTCCCGGCCCGTCAGTCTGTAGTCAGCACGAGCCCATTACCAGTTTGTGGACCAGATCATTGGCCCGTAGTCAGCACAATCCCGTTACCAGTCTGTGTCCCGGCCCAGCGGCCTGCAGTCAGCACAAGCTCGTTACCAGTCTGTGGACCAGCCTAGCAGTCTGCAGTCAGCACAAGCCCGTTACCAGTCTGTGGACCAGCCCAGTGGCCTGCAGTCAGCACAATCCCGTTACCAGTCTGTGTCCCAGCTCAGCGGCAGTCAGCCTAATCTCATTACCAGTCTGTGTCCCAGTCCAGCAGTCTGCAGTCAGTACAAGCCCGTTACCAGCCTGTGGACCAGCCCAGTGGCCTGCAGTCAGCACAAACCAGCTCTCAGTCTGAGTCCCAGATCAGTGGCCTGCAGTCAGCACAATCCCGTTACCAATCTGTGTCCCAGCTCAGCGGCCTGCAGTCAGCACAAACCTGTAATAGTAGGGTAGGAAGGGGGGGTTCACCTGCACCCGAAAGGTATATTTTTTTAACCTAGTTTTTTGTAATCCTTAAGGTGTCTAGAAAAGGAATTTTGATGTTCCCCACGCAAATTATTGTCCCATATGTGATTTTTTGTATCATCTTTTGTGTCCGTGCTTGATTTTCAGCTGTGAAAAATGAAAACTTTAAATCTACATAGAATCTGAACAATACATCCTACAGACACAATCCACCCCATTTTCTCTTCGTCTTTGCATGAGGAATTGATAGATATGAGGATTGTCATGATTAGATGATGTATGGTGCATGAAAACTCAAATAAACACAAAAAAATTAAAAAAATCGGTGACATTGGATCACTGGAACTCCTCCCCTATGGACCCTATTGATATATGTTTTCTAACTTTTGTATTTTTATAGTCTTTATGATGTCTAATAAGCAAATGTTGATGATCCATACTTGAAATATTGTCACATGTTGGTCCAAATGAACATCTCCCATAATAAGGAGTCACTATTCAAACCGTTATATTGGTATTATATTTATTGAAACAAAACAGAAAACCACTCATATAGTCAAATGTGTGTATATATAGGGTATAACAAATCCCCATTAGAATAAACTGAAATAGAAAAAATTATTCTAATCAAAGGTCAAAAGGTCAAGGGCAATGATGTCTATTCATCATACAGCCGGTCTTCATAATCGACCTCTTGCTCCTCATCTTCTTCACCATCTCCATCCATCTACTCGACTGTTTCCTCCAGCAAATCAGTGAGTAAAGTGGGGAAGATAAGTCCACAAGACCACACTGGTTCCTGGTTCCTCTTCAGTATTTTCCCAGCCTTGGCCAGGATCATGGGGCTTGGGACACCAGAATATCGGTGTGGCTGCTCTCTTGTAGTTGGCCAGACGGTGGTCGACACGGTTGATGTGTGGGACCAGGTTGTCTCTCCAGGGCGGGAGCCGGGACAAATCCACCTTGAATCTGGTGGTAAGCATCTCTGTTATGTCCGCTCAGGACGAATTAATCTGTGTTCGCTTGGTAACGCCTCGCTGCATGTTTAGGTTGCAGCTTTTTTGGTCTGAAATGTTTGGTTCCGGTTTGTCCGAAAAGTAAAGAGAGTTGCATGCATAAATCTCTCGTCTAGCTTCCTTTTTTTATACACAACAATTGGAGACGAGGATGGCTGAATTTTCTCTTCCTCCTCCACCTCCTTTCCTCGCACTTTCCGGTGAGCCTACAATACCGTGGAATCGCTGGCATCAGTCTTTTGAAACATACCTACAAGCTACGGGACTAGCTGACGTGAGTGCAGTTCGGAAAACAGCATTGCTGAGGCACTGTTTAGGAGTCGAGGGACAACGGGTACTGGAGACATTAAGTGGCAACGGGACAAATACAGACTATGCAGGGACAGTGAAACTTTTAAAAGACCAGTTTGCTACCCCACAGAGTGTTTTATTGAGACGGTTTATGTTTAGACAACGACACCAAGTACCAGGGGAGTCCGTCCATTAGTACGTCTCCAACCTAAAAGGTTTAGCCAGCCATTGTAAATTTGGCGCATTGACAGATGAGATGATACGCGATCAACTGATTGAGCACACTACACAGGCTAAAATCAGGGAGACGTTGCCACTCGAATCAGACGACTTAACACTAGCTAAGGCTGTTGCCATTGCATTCCAAATTGAAAGTGCAGCGGAATGTGCAGCTAAATTAACACAGACAGATTCATCATTAAGCCAAGCAGTATGCATAAGAGCACAGTCACATGACCAGCAACAGCAGCAGCCATCTAGCTCTGGTTTGGATGTACCAGACACAGCCCCAGACCCAGTCATGCATCTCACAAGATAAGAAGGGTCAGCGTCAAAGGCAGTTTTCCTGCGGTAACTGTGGATCAAACACACATGCCAAAAGAGCCCGGCACTGTCCAGCTAATGACCAAACATGCCGTAACTGTGGCAGGAAAAATCACTTTGCAAAAATGTGCCACTCTGTCCCCTCCAGGTCGAATGCACACACTCCCCGTGGTTCACCCACCATAATTCGCCATGTAACATCGGGGCCCATGCAATTCAAGTCATGTACAGTGAATATAAACACAGTGTGTATTCCCCTGCTGCTAGACACAGGTGCAAGTGTCTCCCTTCTGAATGCCAGTACATACCATAAGTTCTTTCATTCCTGTCCACTGTCCACGCCCACTGCTGTCCTACATGGGTATGGTAACTCAAAAATTGACTTGTTGAGGTCCATCACAGTGACTGTTAGCTATGGCACTAGGGTCTTGCCCTCCTTTGTCTTCAATATGGCCCGACGAGGCGTGAATTTAATGGGGCTGGATCTGTTCATGGCATTGGGATTTTCACTCATTGACACAGGGGGGGCTGCCATTATGACTGTCACTGCCGGACCGCATCAGAAGTGGTCATCACTGTTTGAAGGGCTGGGCTGTCTATCTGCTTTTGCCCATCAACCCCTCATTGACTCCTCGGTGATGCCAGTCGTCCAGCCACTGCGCCGTATTCCACTGGCCCTGAAGGGATGGAGTGTCTGTTGAGCTGCAGCGGCTGCTGGATGCCGGTATCATTGAGCCGGTTGATGCTTTACCATGGATTTCAAATTTGGTTGTGGTAAGAAAGAAAACAGGGGCTCTGCGAGTCTGTGTGGACCTCCGCGCAGTAAATAAAGCTGTCATCCCAGACAGATACCCATTGCCCACGTCGGAGGAGCTCACGGCACAATTTCACGGCTCCACTGTCTTTTCGAAACTGGATCTCAGAGAGGGCTATCTCCAGGTGCCCCTCAACCCTGAAAGCAGAAACCTGATGGCCTTCGTTACACACCTCGGTGTTTTCTGCTACACGAGGATGCCGTTTGACCTTAGCTCCACCCCCTCGTGCTTTCATCATGACCTCAGTACTGGCAGGTATACCAGGTGTTGTTATTTACCTTGATGATGTGGTGGTACATGTTGCTACTACGGCTATCCATGACAGTCGCCTGCAGAGTGTGTTCGAAGCCCTCGCCAAGCACAGTTTAACCCTCAATGGCAGCAAATGTATTTTTGCTGTGCCGGCTATTGAATATGTAGGCTTCCGACTTTCCACTGAGGGCATCTCTCCCCTTCAATCTAATGTGGAGGCCATCCTCTCCGTTCCCGAACCGACCTCGGCTGCCCAGCTCGCTTCATTCCTGGGCATGACGGGCTACTACATGAAGTTCATGCCTCAGTATTCAACCATAACAGCCCCACTGCGCCAGCTGCTTCGGAGAGATGAGCTGTGGGTCTGGTCGTTAGAATGCACCAAGGCAGTGCAAACTCTTAAAGCTCAACTTACCTCACCTCCAGTGTTGGCACATTTTAACATATCCAGTCACACCCTGGTCACCTGTGACGCCTCGGCCATGGCGATAGGGGCTGTACTGTCACAAGTACAGAATGGCGTGGAGAGGCCTGTTGCATTCGCCTCCCGAGCTCTGAACCAAACCGAACAAAGATACTCAATTGGGGAGCGGGAGGCACTCGCTTGTATGTGGGCTTGCGAGAGATGGCACCACTACCTTTATGGCTGCCAGTTTACGCTGAGAACAGACCACCAGGCCTTGACAGCTCTGCTTTCCTCTACTGGCACCGGGCACAGGCCGCTGAGACTGCATCGTTGGTATGACTGCCTCCGCCAATACAACTATACTCTACAGTTTACCCCAAAGCTTTTGTTTTGTTGTTGCAGACCTTCTCAGTTCCTGCCCAGGCCCTGCCTACCAGTGTCAACCACATCGAAAGTGAGATTATTCTCACGCTACACACTCTGTTCGAGTCCACGGCCACTCAACAGGAACTGAAGGCAGCCTCAAAACAGGATCCAGTCATCTCCCAGCTCTGCATCTACAGTCGTCAGGGATGGCCACAGGAATTACCAGAGGAGCTGTTAGCATTTTCTCTGGTCAAGCAGGAGCTCTCTTGTTGGAATGAGACATGTGTGGCGCATGGGTTTTGCATTGTGATTCCAGGGGCCCTTCGTGCCCGTGTGCTGGCCATGGCACATGATGGCCACCTGGGAATAGTGAAACTTAAACAGAGATGCCGCGACCTGGTGTGGTGGCCAGGCATAGACAAAGACATTGAGGCCCTTGTTAAAGAATGCCCAGCATGTCTTGTAAGTGGAAAGACTGGTCGTCGACCAGCTCGTAGTGTATGGTTTACACTCCAAATGGCCTGAGCTGACCACTACCGGCTCCGTCACCTCCCAGGTCATTGTGGACTTTCTGGAGTCTCTCTTCTCCTGCTGGGGTTTCCCCAGCCTCGCTCATGCTGGGTAGAGAGTTACACCTACCACTGGACAGGCTCCACTCCACCGCAGTCCAGAACACACTCACACCAGTCAAAGCCTCAGTCACCCGCTGTCAGAAGCGGATGAAACAGTGGTTTGACAAGGGTCAGGATACCAGATATCACTGTGGCAGACTGGGCGAGAGCTCGCCGACCGCACAGGGAAAACAAGATGGCATCATTTTGGTCCACTCCACAGCAAGTTGTCCGCCGACTGGGACCAGCCACATACCTCCTAGATGATGGCACCCGCTGGCACGCCAGCTGCCTTCAGAAGGTGCCAGCACCTCCTGCAATGTTAACTCAGAACAGCAGGAAAATAATGCCACCCAGAGCGGAGCAGGAGGACTCCATACCACAAGCAGCCGCATCGCCTGAAGATACTCCCTCGTTGTCACACCCAGTGCCCCCATCATCATTGTCGCTGCCCCTTTCCCCAGCCTCCCTACCACTGTTCGCCTCACCTTCAGCTGTGTGTTCTCCACGGCCAGTGCGCGCCCGAAAGGACTTTGTGTCTACTTTTTATAGTTGAACCCCCCAGAGAGGGGAAAATGTTACGTCCGCTCAGGACGAATTAATCTGTGTTCGTTTGGTAACACCTCGCTGCATGTTTAGGTTGCAGCTGTTTTGGTCTGAAATGTTTGGTTCCGGTTTGCCCGAAAAGTAAACAGAGTTGCATGCATAAATCTCTCGTCCAGCTTCCTTTTTTATACACAACAGTCTCATCCTCTCCAATAATTTTTTTCAGCATGATGCTGCGCAAGTTCACAGATTTTTCGTGGGCCTGGCCATACATTACACATGTAAAAGCCTCAATGTCTTCCACCACATCTGGCTCCACAGACCACTGATCACCAAGTTTTCTGAGGACATAAATAATTATGGTATTGCAAAGTCACAATGTATCAATACCTATGTTAAGCATTAATTGCCATTACATGCTACAGAAAATACTAAAAATACTCACTTGAAGGCTGCATAGTACTTTGGATTACTCTGCAGCTTTTTCAGAGGCCCAACCTTCCCTTTGCCTCTAAAGGTACTTGTAACGTCTTCTCCTGTGAAGACTTATAGGCAGAGTATTGTTGTGCAGTAGTCTGCCCCCTTACATTCTGCCAGTTCGCTGACATTTAGGATCCGCCTGTGCTTTCCGGTCCCAATGTCGAAGTACTAATTATTTATGTCCTCAGAAAACTTGGTGATCAGTGCTCTGTGGAGCCAGATGTGGTGGAGGACATCGAGGTATTTACATGTGTAATGTATGGCCAGGCCCGCGAAAAATCTGTGAACAATGTGTGCAGCATCATGCTGAAAAAAATGATTGGAGAGGATGAGATGCTTACCACCAGATTCAAGGTGGATCTGTCCCGGCTCCCGCCCTGCAGAGACAACCTGGTCCCACACATCAACCGTGTCGACCACTGTCTGGCCAACTACAAGAGAGCAGCCACACCGATATTCTGGTGTCCCAAGCCCCATGATCCTGGCCAAGGCTGGGAAAAGACTGAAGAGGGTACCCTGGAACCAGTGTGGTCTTGTGGACTTATCTTCCCCACTTTACTCACTGATTTGCTGGAGGAAACAGTCGAGGAGATGGATGGAGATGGTGAGGAAGACGAGGAGCAAGAGGTCGATTATGAAGACCTGGTGTATGATGAATAGACATTATTGCCTTTTGACCTTTGATTAGACTGACTTTTTTCTATTTCAGTTTATTCTAATGGGGATTTGTTATACCCTATATATACAAACATTTGACTATATGAGTGTTTTCTGTTTTGTTTCAATAAATATAATACCAATATAACGGTTTGAATAGTAACTCCTTATTATAGGAGATGTTCATTTGGACCAACATGTGACAATATTTCAAGTATGGATCATCAACATTTGCTTATTAGACATCATAAAGACTATAAAAATACAAAAGTTAGAAAACATATATCAATAGGGTCCATAGGGGAGGAGTTCCAGTGTTCCAATGTCACCGATTTTTTACATTTTTTTGCGTTTATTTGAGTTTTAATGCACCAAACATCATCTAATCATGACAATCCTCATATCTATCAATTCCTCATGCAAAGACGAAGAGAAAATGGGGTGGATTGTGTCTGTAGGATGTATTGTTCAGATTCTATGTAGATTTAAAGTTTTAATTTTTCACAGCCGAAAATCAAGCACAGACACAAAAGATGATACAAAAAATCACATATGGGACAATAATTTGCATGGGGAACATCAAAATTCCTTTACTAGACACCTTAAGGATTACAAAAAACTAGGTTAAAAAAATATACCTTTCGGGTGCAGGTGGACCTCCCCTTCCTACCAGACTATAACCAGTCTCTGGACCAGCTCAGTGGTCTACAGTCAGCACAATCTCGTTACCAGTCTGTGTCCCAGCCTAGCAGTCTGCAGTCAGCACAAGCCCGTTACCAGTCTCCGGACCAGCCCAGTGGTCTGCAGTCAGCACAATTTCGTTACCGGTCTGTGTCCCAGCCCAGCAGTCTGCAGTCAGCACAAGCCTGTTACCAATCTGTGGACTAGCCCAGCGGCCTGCAGTCAGCAAAACTCCGTTACCAGTCTGTGTCCCAGCCCCGCAGTCTGCAGTCAGCACAAGCCCGTTACCAGTCTGTAGACCAGCCCAGTGGCCTGCAGTCAGCACAAACCAGCTTTCAGTCTGTGTCCCAGCCCCACAGTCTGCAGTCAGCACAAGCCCGTTACCAGTCTGTAGACCAGCCCAGTGGCCTGCAGTCAGCGCAAACCAGTTCTCAGTCTGTGTTCCAGATCGGCGGCCTGCAGTCAGCCTAATCTCGTTACCAGTCTGTGTCCCAGCCCAGCAGTCTGCAGTCAGCACAGGCCCGTTGCCGGTCAGTGGACCAGCCCAGTGGCCTGCGGTCAGCGCGGGCCGGCTCTCGGTCTGTGTCCCGGATCAACGGCCTGCAGTCAGCATAGTCCTGTTGCCAGTCTGTGTCCCAGCTCAGCGGCCTGTGGTCAGCCTAGTCTCGTTGCCGGTCTGTGTTCCAGCCCAGTAGTCTGCGGTCAGCACAGGCCCGTTGCCAGTCTCTGGGCCAGCCCAGTGGTTTGCAGTCAGCATGGGCTGGCTCTCAGTCTGTGTCCCAGATCAGATCGGCCCGTCAGTCTGCAGTCAGCACAAGCCCGTTACCAGTCTGTGGACCAGATCAGTGGTCTGTAGCCAGTACAAGCCCGTTACCAGTCTGTGGACCAGCCCAGCAGTCTGCAGTCAGCACAATCCAGTTACCAGTCTGTGTTCCAGCTCAGCGGCCTGCAGTCAGTACAAGCCCGTTACCAGTCTGTTACTAAAACATGGTGAAAGGTTATGGTAGGACAACAGTTAAATGCACTGATTATGATTTGAATGTAAAATAGTGTATGTACTTAAAAAATATATCACCTCTATATAAAATAAAAATAAAATAAAGTTGTCCTCCGAAGAGGGGGGTGGAGGTGGGAAAAAATAAAAATAAATAAATAAATAAATAAATAAAAAACCCCAGTAGATTCCAGATTATCAAGGTATTAAAACAATTTTTGGTACCAGCAGCATTTGTCCAAACAATATCTTCAAAATTTGAATATAACTGCTGAAATAACAGCATTTCAATGTGACTGAATTTGGTCTTCTTTCTTAAATCTGTTTGCATTCTAAATTGTGACTGATCTTCTTTATTGCATCTTACCACCTTTACATAGCAAAAACATTTAAAATAAATTATAGTACTGCTAATAAGTGCATTTTTCAATATAATTTAATATTAAGTATGTTTTCAAAACTCAGACAGAAACTCTTTTTGTGGACTCATTGCTTAGATTTACAATTCATTCATGAACACATCCATCATTTGTAATATTTCACAAATCTCCCAAACATCAAGTGATGAAATTGTAAGGGTGGATTTCCTGCAGCGGTTCAGGCTGCAAGACTGCCGAATGAGTAAAGAAAAGTTGTCAGCAAGATGGTAGAAAACTGTACATTTCTTGTCTATTACCACCCACTGCCACTTATACCAGTGACGGAAATAAGCAGTTACAATAGCTTAAAATGTGGGAGAGCGTTGCTATAGAGAGTGACAATATTGTAATGCAATAGGTAGCACTTCAAAGTCAATACCAAATCAAAACTATTTAGCACATTGTTTTTAATTGGAAAGGTTTTATGACAAAATATGGTTATGGTTACACTTAAAATAGTTACAAAATAGATGTATGAGATGATGATAACTTATACCAATAATCTTACCCAGCATGTCAAATGTTACCAGAGAGAGAGAGAGAGAGAGAGAGAGAGAGAGAGAGAGAGAGAGAGTGTGTAAGAGGAAAGAGGAGGTAAAGAGAGAGAGCCCCAAGAAAGGGACCCAGAGAATAGAGCCAGAGCACCAAAGAGACAGAGCATGAGTTACAATATTATTTTATCCTTTCCTGACCATGTGACTAAAATCCACATGTGAGACATTCAAACGTACCAATCAGATAATTACAACTTCCCCCATGCACCGTACTAAAGGTATGACAATTCATTGACCCCCAAAGTACACAAATCTTGGCATAAACGTAAAACGAAGTCCCTTTAGGAACTCCAAATGGTCCTTGTGGTAGAAAGAGGTGGTGGAAACAGTAAATGGGCAAGCAGCTCAGGTCATACAGGGTCATTATGGCTGTTGTCCTGACTTTTTTCCTATGCTTTTTTCACTATGTTCACCTACATATGCACCTATATGTTCACCTATATGTTCACCTATATATATACTATATATTACTAAAATTATTAAAATCCATAGCTACTACACTGTAAAAAAAAATAAAAAAATCCCGTATACAAACGGTAAATCTCTGGCAGCAAAGTTTCCAGACGGATTCCGTTAAATTACGACAAATAACCATTTCACAAAATTACTGGCAAAAACAGTAAAAATACACAATTGACTTTAAAAGTTCAAAATTAAATTACAGTACATCACTTTTGATAATGGCTTATTAAACCGCGGAAAAACGGATAAATGATGTCATATTATATAAAAAAAAAACATTTAACTTTTAGGTTAAACTGTAAATTTAGGGTTTTATAAAGTTATTTTATAATAATGCTGTCTATCTACAGTAATTATCTTTTAATATAGTTTTTCTGTGTATAATAACTGTGAAGTTATGTATAAAAATGCAATAAGTATATAAATTCAAATACATTCAAAAGTTTGTATATTTACATATATTGTATATTTAATTTTTGCATTTCCAATTTTAAAACTTTGACCAATCTCTAATTAAGTACTTAATAATAGCAAATGTACAGTCAATTTCTGTTAAATTAACTAAATGTATAAGTTCAGAATACCTGCACATTTACAGTTTTACTCATTAAACATAAACACATAACATCAAGATACGTGAATGAAAGGAAATACAAGCTTAGTATATAATTTAGAACATGTAAAAATATCCACATTAAAAGGCAATTGCCGTATACCTTTATACTCTAATATAACTTATTTTACACATTTACATTTTATCCAAAGTGACTTAAAAATTAAGAGAACAATAGAAGCAACAAGTGCAGTGACAAGTCCCAGTTAGTGTAGCACAGTACTCATAGCAATTATTATTATTTATTTATTTTTTAAAAACAAAGATTTAGTATTATTATTGGGTCAAGTGTTTATGAAAAGATGGATCTTTAGCAGTTTCTTGAAAATGTGTTGAGTTGGGCAGGTCATCCCACCAGCAGGGAACAGTCCAGGTAAAGGTCAGTGAAAGTGATTTTGTGTCTCTTTGGGATGATGGCACCACAAGGCGCTGTTCACTTTCAGAACACAAGCTTCTAGAGACACATAGATCTGAAGCACTGAGTTTAGGTCTTGCTGCAGCATCTGGATCAGTTGCAGAGGTTTGACTGATGCTGGAAGGCCTGCCAGGAGAGCATTACAATAGTCCAGTCTGGATAGAACAAGAGCTTAGATAAGGAGTTGTGTGGCTCCGATAGGAAGGGCCGGATCTTTCTGATGTTGTATAAGGCAAACATGATTGCATGATTTGGGTGAAAGTGAAACCATAAGCAGTTTTGTCTTGGCAAGGTTGAGTTGAAGGTCATTCATCCAGCAAGAATTTTCCATCAGGTAGGCTGAGATGCGAGCAGCAACCGTCAGATCCTCTGGCTGGAATGAAAGGTAGAGATATACGTCACTAAGTGATAGGAAAACCCATGTTTCTAAATGACAAAGCCTAGTTACAATACAAAAAAAAAAAAAAAATTATATATATATATATATATATATATATATATATATATATGGATAGATAGATAGATAGATAGATAGATAGATGGGTGGAATCTAACACAATTGTGGTCTTACTGTAGCAAAACCAAACCTTGTGCAGTGGCCTCACAAGGATCAAATGAATATTCACATGGGAAAATATAGTATAAAACAAATGAAATTTTCTGCCACTTTTAGTGCAATCATATGGAATCAGAAGACTCTGCCATTACAATATTTTAAATTACTTCTTCCCATACCTTGTTTGCCATGATCATTCTGCTTTCCACTTGACCTGAAACTTAGTATTACATTTACACATGTCAGAATATGTTCAACTAGGACAATGTAAAACCGCAACTTACTTTAAGCCTAATATATGCACATATATGCATTATATAGCTACGTGTTGGCAAGCAGATGCAGCCAGAATATGCAATTTATCATGTGGTGTTCATATTCTAGTCTCATGTGCTTTCCTGTATCATCAACAAGTACAGTATTTACTGAATTAGTTTTCTTAAGGGTCTTGACAGCCACGTTAACCCTTACGAAAACGAACTATGGTTTAACAAAAAAAAAAAACAAAAAAAAAAACACCTTGGTAACGTTAGGCCTATTTGTAGTATAACTGTGGTTATTAAAAATTGTAATAAAAATCCGCCAAAAACGTGGTTACTATTTTTTTAAGAGTTTTCAGCTTCCAGAAGTGTTTCAAAATGTCCCGCCATTTAAGAGATTGATTTACTGACAGATACTATCGCGTATTAACAAAGATCTTATACACAAATAACAGACTTTATGTATAACAAATCTACGAAAGCATGTTTTATGTCTTTTGAGGTGTTTGTTCTGATCTTTCTTAAAACAGATGGAAAATGTAAGACGCATGCTACATTTTCAGTGTTTTGCCTCCAGCTCTCGCCAGTTAACTGAACATTTAAAATGCTAACGTTAGCTTGAAAACTGTAACGTAAACTTAACACAAATGTAATATAAAATATCGTTCACATGTAGACTCTTACCTCAGCCGGTGATCGGTTGGCATGATGTCCGCTGTGACGAACCAGGCTCACTGAAAAGGGCGTTATTTCCGAAGAATCCAAACCACTGATCTATATAGATCAGTGATCCAAACGGACTGACTGACAACAGGGCTCCTGCTCACGGCTGCTCTCAACGAATACGATTGCTTTGAACCACTGTTAATATCACAATCCACTTCACGAGAGTTGACTGAATTCAAATCTCCCGCTTTCCCTTGATACAGATCCAAAGTCGACTTCTTCTTCTTCTTCTTCTTATGGAGTTTTATGGCGGTTGGCAAACCAACTTTCGGTGCATTACCGCCACCAACTTGACTGGAGTGTGAAGCACTAATAATCGTTTAAAAATTAACAACGTAAACAAGGTTGAGAAAAAAAAAAAGAAAAAAAATTAAATTAGTAAAGATTATATATATTTAAATGTTATATTATTTATACCCATTACTTTATATTCTCCAGTATACTCCTATTGCTTTAAAATATTTCATTATAACACTGTATATTTTATCTTGTTCTGCATGTATTTTCAATAGGCTTTCCATATTAAATGATACAACCTCCAATTTTCTTACTTCCTTCATAAGTTCTACTCTTTCTTCTACATATTTTATACATTTTATTAACACGTTCAATTGTTTTTGCCTGATCACAATAATTACATTTACCCGTTTTATGTTTTCCTATTTTGAACAATGAATGATTTAGTCTTGTGTGTCCTATTCGAATGCGAGAAATAATTGTATCTTCTTTTCTATTCCTAAAAACACTTCTTCCATTTCCTACTTGTTTCTGTATACTGTACATATGTCTACCCTTGTTATCACTATTCCATTCTTCTTGCCATTTGTTATTTATGAATTCTTTCATTTTACTTTTAACCTATTTTTTGTCCAAAGTCGACTGATCAGACAGCTAACCGTTGTGGGCGGGACTAAACAACAGCGGAAACGTAATGGCGGCGAATTTGAATCTGCGTCATCGCGCGCACACACACACACACACACACACAACACACAAAGCCCTGAATGTGCTGCAACGGAGATTTGGAAAAATATTAATAAAATTAAATTATGGGAGAATAAGACAATGAAATAATAATCAAAATGAGCATCTATTTTCAAGACAAGATTAAAAGACTATAGCCTATGCAATAAAAAATAATTCAATACAAGCCTAGCCTATGTAGGCTACACATATTATTTAACCTTAAAAAAACTCACTTTAACCCCCACATGCTTAATAATCTGTAAGGACAACATATTGAATAGATGCAGATTTCTGCAGTTATACTTCTTTTCTTTTTCTAATTTCACAGAAAAAAACTGTAAAATATTACTTTGTAAAAATACAGACAAGTTCCTTTTAAAAACGTAAAATTGATGTAAAACCAAAATACAAGCAATTACCTGTAAATTTAATAGTGGACCTTTAAATTACAGCAAATATCTGTAAAATAACAGGCATTCACTGTAATGACAAAACGGTAAAATTCTGTAAAAAAAAAAATACAGACCATTACCTGTAAAATTACACTTTTTTTTTTTTTTACAGTGTAGGCAACATAAATAAAAGCCCAAAATGTAGAAATTTACATAATTTATTTACTTAAGAACAATCAAATAGTACAATAACAAAAAATAAAAGACAAAAAACTGAACAGAAAAAAAAACAATTTATCTTTTTGATCTTCTCCGCTCCGTGAGCTTCGAATAGATAGATGTGCCTATCTGAGCTAGGCATCATGTATGACAGTTGCCAAAGTGAGATATGAGCTACAAAATGACCAGATCCTGCCATGAGCTATGACATATCTTGTATGTACATATAGGGCTTATATGTGGATATAAAGAAGCAATACAGGAGACCTATATGGCCTGTATATGCATATATATGCACCTCAATTATGCCTATATGTGGCATATATACGCATATATGCAGCATATATATTATCATATATGTGCATATATGCTGTATATATGCAGCATATATGTGCATATAAACTGCATATGGGTTTCATATATGCGCATATATCCTCATGTAGGTTCTTTCCATGTGGGTGAACCCAATTCTCTATGTGTTCATGTGTGATATGTTTAAGAAGCTTAAACAGTCTCTACTGCTGGTGCTGGAGACAGCGTTTGCTGAAGATCATCTGGACTTTAGAGGAAGACAGATACAAAAGGACGAGCAGAAAAAGACAAACACCTTTGAATTATTAGATATGTAGAAAAACTCTACACAGTCTCTAAATGATTGTGACCACCATGACTATATGAATCTCACCATTACAACAACCACTGTAGTCCTTATCAATCAACTTATCAACAACATATGCTTTTAAAAAACAGCAATTTCAAAATTAATGTTTGTGGAACGACTGTATAATTTGTGTTGTAGAACCAGCTGGGGAAATTATTTCTGATTAATGGATTATATATGTTTTTGAAACTTTTTATAAATCCAAATATGCAACAGCTCATTTTGTTAAGCTGATTTATGTTTGAACTTTATTCTGAATAAAACATCAAAAATACATGCATTTGATTGTAATTTCCTGAAGGAATTTTATGATCTCACAGTATCTTACACAGCTCACAAGTTGCGTGCAAGCAGACAATGTAAAAAGTACAAAGGGGAATCCAGCAATGCTTGTGGTAAGGGGAATAGTTTCTAAAAAAGTACATTATACAACAAACACAATTCATGAACATTTAAAGATATTTAGATTTAAATTGAATGCATGATGAAGCCGTGTAAACAATTTTTTTTTGTTTTTTTTTTTGAGGATGGATGATGGAATCTGGAAAAAAATAGTTTTATTGTTCCATGAATGTATAAATAGCTGAAATGCATGCCTTAGTTAGTTAGTTAGCAATAGTTCACCCAAAAATGAAAAAAATCACCCTCAAACCATAGGTAGCCTATATTACCATCTTCTTTCAGTCGAACACAAACAAAGTGATATTAAAAAATATCCTGCCTCTTCTCAGCTTTGTGGGTTAATAAATGCCTTCTGAAGCAAAACAACTCTCATGTTTATTTACCGAAACAACAGGTACGATTATTGGCCTTTTCACTTAAGTTTAAATGTTTAGCATGGTTAACAGTTTCTGCATTATATGTTTTATTCATTTACACTTTGTATTTTACGTTTTCTTATAAAGTATCTTAGTTTTCTCACATTTTCTTCTTTGATTCTTCCAACATGAATTAAGCGCATTATAATTTGTTTATTTAACCCTATGTGTGTATGTTGAAAATTATTTAAATTAAGGCTCGAATGTTGATAATGCTCTGTTACAGATATAGTTTGGCTAAAAAGAATTTTGGTTAAGATTTTTTGTGTATTTCTTTTTTTTTTGTCTCTTTGACAAATATAGTCAAAATGAGTAAGTACAGCTGTGGTTTTTACTAAAATGACATAGCAGTTTCAATGAACAAAGTTTGCAATATCCTGTTGCACTTCTCCACATTTCTAGTGAAATATCTAGAAAAAACAATGAGCATATTATGAAAATCAACCATGGTTTTATGATAGTAAAAATGTAGTAACCATAGTTTTTTGGCAGATTGATTACCATTTGTATAACCACAGTTTTACAACAAATTCCATGATTAAACTAGTGCAGCAATTTGTAGTTACAATGATAGTTACAACTATAATAGCCATGTTGTTTTGGTTTTATTTGTAGTAAAACCATGGTTAATTTTACTTGTCTGTTTGTGTTTTTAGCCATTAGTTTTTTTTTAATATATATATATATATATATATATATATATATATATATATATATATATATATATATAATTCAGACCAAACTGTAGCCCCATCCAATTTGACGATATCTTGAGCAGCCTGGGGACCGTGTTGAATGTTTGCCAGCACCTTCCTGCTGTCAGCGATCAGTCTGGACCGCTGCCTGTCTATGGAGCGAATTATGTGCCATAATTAAACAAATATGGCGTTATTTTCCTGTCAAATGTCGAGAGCGCATTATTGTAGCTCGAAAGTACATTAATATAATGTGCGAGCGCGAATCTCTCTGCTTGCGCGCGGAATATAATGTGCGAGCGCGAATCTCTCTGCTTGCGAGCGGAATATAATGTGCCGAGTGCGAATCTCTCTGCTCGCGCGCAAGAACTGAGCGCGCGCTCTCTGATACATGCTGCTCTTGTAAGAATTTTCTCTGGGCTCGCTCAGAGAATATGCCTGCACTTAAAACGTGTTCAATCGCGAATCTCTCCTCTTCGCTTAAAGTAAGCGTGTATGTGCTTAGACTGTGTCCCGTGCGTTCGCGCATGCCTAAGTACTCTTCTCTTCAAGTTCTTTTTTTTTATTTATTTTTTTTATTAATGCCAAGGTATCAAAAATATAACTTGCATAGCAAAAATGTACAAATTACATACAACAGAATAAAGAAAGCAAAGCATCATATACATACATACATACATACATACATAGCCTACATACATACACACACACATATACATATATATGTGTATATACATGGTTACAAGGGTAAGAAAAAAACCTAAGGTTCCAAAGTTTTCAATGCTATTGTGGTGGGATGTACCGAGTTTCGTTTTTAATTAATTTATTGCTCGTAGGTAATGTAGTAATTAATTTATTGCTCGTAGGTAATGTAGTGTCCAATTATATTCCGTGAGGGAGCGTATAAAAAGGGATTCGAATGCACCATTTGTGTGTGTGTGTGGTCACCGCCTGTGTAGTCTCGCGTAGCCAGACCTTCAGACTGACGGCAGAAGGTCTGGACTCTATCGCAGCTTTTCTTGGCCAAGAGGACGTTTGACTGACATATAACGCAACCAATCACAGTTCGTTTTGTTCCGCGTCATGTTTAGGGGCGTGCCAATATAATATCGATGTCCCTACAATAACAGACCGGCGTGCATTTAATAAATTATTCATTCAAGAACGTTGTACAAGTTTACTGCAACAATGGAGCCGCAAACTTCACATACTTTTGAAAATCCAGCGTTTAGTTGATCCTGGTAAGCGCTCATTTGTCTCAGTTGTAAACACAACGGCTTTCTTCTTCCACGAGGGGTTTTGGCGTCACGGCATTTGTTTCCAGACGGACCGTTAAAGAACGCGACACACACGTCTCGCGGACATCCTGTAGAATTCAACCAATCAGGTCGCGACTTCGAAACTCCTGAAGTGTTTCCAGAAAAGTGTGCCATATGCATCAGACGTTTAGCCAACGTTCCGTGGGCGTGACGTCTGAGGCTGAGACTACCGCCTGTGCGTCATTGCCGAGGACCAACCATTCCAGTTTGTTTAATCCCTTCCGCTTGAGGTATGTGTTTGGCTAACTAGTTAGCACATAGATTTGTGACTTTGTGTAACAGTCATTTGGTTTATAGCATTATGGCGGATGGTTCGTTGCTGGGGGTTGTTGGCGGCGGCTGTTCATATGCCCCTCCTGCATTCCCGTGCTTTTGTTGGCATGGCGATAGTCTTCTGTGTGCGTGACTTGGATTTGCAACCCGCTATGAAATGAAGGTAACGTTACGTGTAACTACCACTACTGCGCAACGTTCATTCATAGTTATGTTGGGAGTATTTTTATGTTTAAATTCTGACAGGATTCAGTTCTACCAGAAAGACTCGGGAGAATTAATACTGTGACAATAAACATTTATTTAAGAGCTCAGCAAACAATCAAATTCTTTGGCGTAGGCCCCGTCCGTAACTCGCATTCCGAGGGTACGGAATCTGCATATCCTGCCTGAAGACGAAGGCAGGGGCGCAGCTCACCCCCTGCGAAGTAAGGAAGGGGGCCATCTGGTGGTGGTGGGGTGGAAGGAGGAGAGGACATCCTGGCATCTTCAGGGTAGAGGGGAGAGCCCGTCTGGAGGTGATGGAGGGGAGGACCCAGCATAGAATGTTAGGGAGATGAAGGAAAAGTCCCGTCTTGGTGGTGGATGGGGAGGATGGAGGTGGTTGAAGCGACAGCATCTGCGAACTCAGACATGAGTAAGTACCACCCTTTTATACTGGCTATAAGGATATGATTGGATAGGAGAGAAGGTAATACATGATGCGAACGATTGAGTCTTCCTGGCAGAACTTGCGCTAGCTTCATTTCTTGGATACCATGTGTTCCGTGAGGCCTGCAGGGCAACACTATTTGATGCTTCTGCTTTGTCGATCCAGGTTTCTCCTGGACAACTCGCTCATTAGCGTGTGTGCGCATTAGCGTGTGTTTGTGTTTTGCTTTCTTTGCTTTTTGTACATTTACTTTATTGTTCTTCAGTGCGATTGCTGTATCTCTTTTGTTTGTGTCGTCTACCCTGATTTCTCCTGTGACAAACTTGCTCATCAGCCCGTGTGCGCTCGGTTCATGTGTATTGTGACACCTGCTTTCCTGCATATTGTTTATGTGATCGCTGGGTTGCTGGTGAAGTATGAAAGTTTTGGTGCACAATTCTTAACCTCAGCATGGTTTGATGCATGATTCTCTGGTTTATTAATTAAATGTTTTGCATCTGTAACCTTTACTTCTGTAACCTTTATTATTTGTTGTTGTTGTTGTTGTTGTTGTTGTTGTTCTGTCACAGAGTGCTGTGTGTTCATGCTTGACCTTATTGGGGTGCGTGAGTTGTGGTGAGACCTGTGCACAGGGTGGTATAGGAGTCTTTTAATTTTTTAAGATTACTGCTTGATGATTGCAATAAAACTTTTGTATCTTTTGGTATCCACGTCTCAGGCCATTCTTTAGATAACCACGTTCCTGTGTCCTTTGTAGGTGGTTAAATTCATTAATATTTATATCTCCCTGTTTAACAGGGTGGTGTTGTTGGCTATATCGTATGGAGGTTGCTTGCTCTCACATCAATGCAGCGTCCTGCTACACTATGACTGTTAGCTAGCGTCTAACAGCCTAAATTATGTTTAACAGATAACGTTATACGTTTTTTTTTTTTCAGCTAACGTTAACGTCATGTACTTGTGTTGTTATAGTATCAAATAAAGACAGGCTGACAGGGGAAATCAGCATTAGGGCCTGGTTACAGGTCGATGAGGAAGAATGAACCACCACCAGTGTTGGGCAAGTTACTTCGAAACTGTAATGCGTTATTTATTACTTGTTACTGTCATTTCAAAGTAATTCGTTACATTACAATATTACTGTATTTAAAATGTAAGGCATTACACTACTATTGCATTACTTTTAAGTTACTCTCACCAAAATAACTGCAAATATGGATTTGGCAATCTAAATGTAGCTTATGATGTTCAATTAGCTCATTACACATCCAGTAGAAGGTGATGTGGTATCCGACTGAGCTTGGACCCATAAGAAATTTTACCATGATGTACTATAGTACATACCATGGTATACCATAGTAGTACCATGGTATACCATAGTAGTACCATGGTACCTTACATATAACCATGGTACATACTATATAGTACTTCAGATATTATCATGGTACCATGGTACATTGCATGGTACTGTAGATGTTACTATGGTACATAGTATGGTACCTCAGATTTACCATGGTACCTACCATGGTACATACCATAGTACCTCAGATATAACCATGGTACATACTTTATAGTACTTCAGATATTATCATGGTACCATGATGATAATATCTGAAGTACTATACTGTACAGTATGTTACTATGGTACATAGTATGGTACCTCAGATTTACCATGGTACATGCCCTAGTACCTCAGATATAACCATGGTACATTCTGCCGTACATATTACCATGGTACATACTACCTCAGATATAACCATGGTACCTCAAATATTACCATGGTACTTTGCATGGACGCATGGTACAGACATCTTTTTACTTTAAGCCCGGGGTAAACTTTAGGCTTAAACTTTAGCAAAAATAAAAATAACTAATGAATAATAACTAAGCCAAATATTTTTATTTTTATTATTATTGTGAGTGACTGCAGTAGTGTGGGCATAGGCCATTTGGTCTATGAACGAGTCATAGATCTCCAAAATCAGTTTTAAATGTATAATTTAATATTAATGAGATTTTTATTTAAGTAATGTTCTAATTCTAGATGTTTGTAAATGCTGCATGATTTTGATGTGGTTTAATCAATGGCCGTGCGCGTGAACTTTGAACATTCATGTCGCTTTCAAACACTGGAGCGGCCGCGGCGCAGAGTTGCCATGGAAACGGCGCTGGACCACTGCGACTGGTAAGCAGGAAACTCCCTCTCTCGCTGTTGAGAATGTACTATCCGCTGCAGGCTCACTCATCTCTGCTCTGTCTGATTAACGTACAGGAAGTGAAACATTTTGCGCGGACGTTTCTCCTCTGCTGATCTCGCGGTGATTTTGGCGAATTTGTATGAAGAAAAAAAAAAACTACCACTTTATTCCAGGTTAACTAACAATGCTAATGCGCGTTACTGACATTTGTACCGAGTAAAATATTAAATTTTCCCCCCCTGTAATGCCTTACATTACCGCGTTACAGCAAAAAGCAATGCATTACAGTAATTAATTACTTTTGTAACGCGTTACTCCCAACACTGTTAACAATAATATTAAACACGAGCACGGCATATCTATCATTCATTTTAATAGCAGAAGTCTGTATTCTAATTTCCAGAGTATAAGGGAATATTTAGGACAGTTCAAGAAACCCTTTAATATTATAGCCATTTCTGAAACGTGGATTAATGCCGATAGGGGCATGGATTTTGAGTTGCAGGGATATGAATTTAATTACGTGAATAGAGAGAGTAGCTGTGGAGGGGGAGTGGCGCTTTTTGTTGACAAAGGTATCATTTATAAAGTTGTTGATAACATGGCAGTATTCATTGATGATATAATGGAGTTTATCAAAATAGAATTATGTATGGAAAAAACGAAGAATGTCTTAGTTAGTTGTGTATATAGGAAACCAGGATCTAACATTAAAATATTTATAGAAAAAATGGAAATGTATAAAATAAAATCATAAAATCAGCTATATCTGTGGGGATTTTAATATTGATTTATTAAACCCCAACAATCACAAATTGACGGAAGAGACATTGAAACATTGTATAGTTTGAGTCTTTTTCCAACAATCACTAAACCAACTAGAATTACAGGTAATGGTGCCACTCTGATAGATAATACCCACTGAGCAAGCGACGTCTGTGGACGTACAAAACAGGTTGATATCAAGTCCGCCCGTCCAGGCCATGATCTGAACGTCCATTGACAGCCAGAATTAGTCGATTAATGACACTGAGTAATTTTGTCCAATCTGGCCATAATCTAAACGTCTACTGACAGCCAGAACTAGTTCAGAAAAGACGTTCATACTGGCTATAATCTGGACGTCCGTTGACATCCAGAAACAGTCCATAAATGACGTGAATAAAGATGTCCAATCCAGCCATAATCTAAACGTCCACTGACAGCCAGAACTAGTTCAGAAAAGACGTTCATACTGACTATAATCTGGACGTCCGTTGACATCCAGAAACAGTCCATAAATGACGTGAATAAAGATGTCCAATCCAGCCATAATCTAAACGTCCACTGACAGCCAGAACTAGTTCAGAAAAGACGTTCATACTGGCTATAATCTGGACGTCCGTTGACATCCAGAAACAGTCCATAAATGACGTGAATAAAGATGTCCAATCCAGCCATAATCTAAACGTCCACTAACAGCCAGAACTAGTTCAGAAAAGACGTTCATACTGGCTATAATCTGGACGTCCGTTGACATCCAGAAACAGTCCATAAATGACGTGAATAAAGATGTCCAATCCAGCCATAATCTAAACGTCCACTGACAGCCAGAACTAGTTCAGAAAAGACGTTCATACAGACTATAATCTGGACGTCCTTTGACATCCAGAAACAGTCCATAAATGACGTGAATAAAGATGTCCAATCCAGCCATAATCTAAACGTCCACTGACAGCCAGAACTAGTTCAGAAAAGACGTTCATACTGGCTATAATCTGAACGTCCGTTGACATCCAGAAACAGTCCATAAATGACGTGAATAAAGATGTCCAATCCAGCCATAATCTAAACGTCCACTGACAGCCAGAACTAGTTCAGAAAAGACGTTCATACTGGCTATAATCTGGACGTCCTTTGACATCCAGAAACAGTCCATAAATGACGTGAATAAAGATGTCCAATCCAGCCATAATCTAAACGTCCACTGACAGCCAGAACTAGTTCAGAAAAGACGTTCATACAGACTATAATCTGGACGTCCGTTGACATCCAGAAACAGTCCATAAATGACGTGAATAAAGATGTCCAATCCAGCCATAATCTAAACGTCCACTAACAGCCAGAACTAGTTCAGAAAAGACGTTCATACTGGCTATAATCTGGACGTCCGTTGACATCCAGAAACAGTCCATAAATGACGTGAATAAAGATGTCCAATCCAGCCATAATCTAAACGTCCACTGACAGCCAGAACTAGTTCAGAAAAGACGTTCATACAGACTATAATCTGGACGTCCTTTGACATCCAGAAACAGTCCATAAATGACGTGAATAAAGATGTCCAATCCAGCCATAATCTAAACGTCCACTGACAGCCAGAACTAGTTCAGAAAAGACGTTCATACTGGCTATAATCTGAACGTCCGTTGACATCCAGAAACAGTCCATAAATGACGTGAATAAAGATGTTCAATCCGGCCATAATCTAAACGTCCACTGACAGCCAGAACTAGTTCAGAAAAGACGTTCATACAGACTATAATCTGGACGTCCTTTGACATCCAGAAACAGTCCATAAATGACGTGAATAAAGATGTTCAATCCGGCCATAATCTAAACGTCCACTGACAGCCAGAACTAGTTCAGAAAAGACGTTCATACTGGCTATAATCTGGACGTCCGTTGACATCCAGAAACAGTCCATAAATGACGTGAATAATGATGTCCAATCCAGCCATAATCTAAACGTCCACTGACAGCCAGAACTAGTTCAGAACAAAATGACAAACAATATCTGTAAATTAATTAACTGACTGTTAATTTACAGACTATATCATTAACTGTTAAATTGATCTTGCTGGTCAGACACCAACAGGGTTCATGATGCACACATGATGCTTTTAAGTCCTCCTGGGAAGTTTGTATTCATGAGGTTTTACTATTTTACTATTTATGTTGAAATTAATTTATGAAGCCACTGTAAAATGTATCATTACATGTTATATTGTAATACTACTGTCATATTTTGTGCAGGCATTAGCTTACTTCATCGTAAATAGAAAAGCCTGACAATGTAACTGCTAAATACCAAAGTATTGTGGTATTACATGTTTCTCACTGACACACTCATAACTCTTCAAGATCGGGCTAAAAGAAAATCCCAAGCTTCCTACTCATATTTTCATCATTGTGGCGGCGTTCATGTATGTTCAATTTGTAAATACGATCTTTATGATACAGGTATGTTTTGAATGCATCAATAGCTCTAGTTTAGGGACAATCCATACAAACAATCTTTACTAAACAGACTGTCACAGTGAGAAGATTTTTGTCCTTTATCAATGCTAAAGGCCTAACCACTGCAGTTAACACCAAGCTGTTAAATAAAAGTCTGTAGGCAAGTCTTAAGGTTAGGGTTAGGGTTAACCTTAACCCTTAATTTCTAACCCAGACCCGGTTTCACAGACAGGGTTTAGATAAAGCCAGGATTTGTCCTTAGTTCAATTTGGGTATTTAATTATAGCTTTTAAAAATGTGCCTTAGAAAAAAAAAAACATTACTGGTGTGCATCTTGAGACAAAACAATGGCACTGCCATAAGATATGTCAGTTGCTTTCAGGTAATACTGCTCAAACATGCATTTTAGTCTGGGACTACAGGCTTAAGTCTTGCCTGTGAAAGTGTGAAACCCGGGGTATTATGTTGTAACTTGTATATAATTATGCCAATGTTACCAAAGTGTTGCGTTGGACAGAGGATTAACTCTAAACCAACAGGTTGTGTACCAGTGCCACACAGGGTGAAAAAGGATGTTGACATTATTAGGCATAAGAGTGTTTCTAAAGGAAAGGTCAAGAATTTGTGAAAGTGTAAAAGGGTCATTATGGGTCACATGAATGTAACTGTCACCACCATGATACCAATTCATTAGATTTTCATATAGATCTTACAGAATTGTATATGAATATATGCAGTGTTTGCTCTGTTTAATACACTGTTTGCTCTATTAAATTGCGCTTTATAAGAACAGTGGTAAATACATATTATATATGGTCAGTTACTGTAAGTTCTTACAGTATTTTTAATCTTTAATTTTTAATCTTTAATTTTTAATCATGCACTGCAATGAAAAAAACATATATATATATATATATATATATATATATATATATATATTCATATTTTCCTGTAATTGCAATGTTGCCACACTATTGGCTGTCTCTCCTAGCTGTTTTGAGCATGATTGGTTATTCTCTGTTTATTCTGACTGTCATCCAGGAATCTAGCCAATGACAACTAAGCGCGCCTTTATGAGTCAAGTTTGAATAAACGTCAGTTGAGCGAGTCGGTGTTTGCTTTGCTGCTGCGCGGGATCTTCAATATTAGCCTATTCTGTGGGTTTTACATCGTTTAAAACATGGATTACTTTACATCGGACTGCTAAATGTTTTGAGCGAGTTGCTGGGTGTTGCTGGGTGTAAATGAAGAACAAACAAGGAAATGGACAAAGAATTTTAACAACGGACATATTGCAATCTACGGAAGGTAAATAACTTTATTTTATACAAATTCTGCTACATCAAGATATAGTGTATTAAAGTGAGAATCTAAACGCGATTAGAGCAATATTATTAGTGCATACGGTATTCCCAATGTATTAATGTTATGTGCTGCTAGGATGTGTAACGTTAACTTGTCTAACTTTATGATAAAAAATAAATGCTTTACAACGAGTGAACTGAGAATATTGTATCTTAGACAGAAAGGAACTGTCACAGTCTTACTATAAGAATCTCCAAACTAGGCTTTTGAATATTGTTGATCGCGGGATGGCTAACCGATCAGTTAAATTAACGAGTCGTAATAATATGTTTTGGAGCTGGTGAGTCAATTTTGCAAGCTTTTGCAAATGTCTCCGTTAGTAAGTAAAACAAATAACTAATATTGATGTGTATGTGTGTGTTTCCTTCATGATCCAGGCATTTTGGGAATAAATATTATCCAGCCACACGATGTTCAGATGCGGTGAGTATTGTCATAAAATACACGTGAAATAGAGGCAGAACATGTAAACTCTGCTCAAATGCACTGGTTCAAACCCTCCAGACAAGCTTTATCTTCTTGAGTTTACAGGCCTAGCTGACCCAAAAATAAATGTCTTTCAAAATGAAAGTATTTTTTTCAAACCTCTATAACTTACTTTTGTGAAACACAAGAATTTTGGGAATAAAACAACTAGGCCTATATTCATTGTATGACAAAAATAAAAGGCATTTTTCAAGATATCTTAATTATGGTTCTACACAAGAAATTGATAAAATTTAAAATTTTAAAAATTAAACTCATAAAATTTCAACACCAGGGTGAGTAAGCTAACTCTATTTTTTTTTTTTTTTTTTTTGGATGAGCTGTTCTTTTAAAGGATTAGTTTACCTCAAAGTTAAAAATTGTGTCATCATTTACTCACCCTCAAGTTGTTTCAAATCTGTATGAATTTCTTTCTTTCTTTCTTCTGCTGAACACAAAGAAAGATATTTTGAAGAATGTCTGTAACTTGGGTCCCATTGACTTCCATAGTATTTTTTTTTCCTACTATGGAAGTCAATGGGACCCAAGTCTGTCTGTTTACCGACATTCTTCAAAATATCTTTCTTTGTGTACAGCAGAAGAAAGAAATTCATACAGGTTTAAATCAACTTGGGTGAGTAAATGATGACAATTTTCAACTTTGAGGTGAACTAATCATTTAAGGACATTTGCTAAATTAACCATGTTTTATTTATTATAGTGTAGAAACCATGTTTTTATGGTGGATTTAATACAACAATTTATTAAGTAAGTATAGGAGCAGGCTTCACTGCATATATTAATAAAGTTTTAGAGTGCTGGCCTGGATAATTGTAATACGTAAAATAGGAAAGAGGCCACACTATGCATAAACTTATATTTGCAAAAATGCGTTTCGGCGCGTGCAAACTGATGAAGGCACACGCCGAAACGTGTTTTTGCAAATAAAAGTTTATGCATAGTGCGGCCTCTTTCCTATTTTACGTATTACAATAATTTATTACCATTTGGTTAGTGTCGCAAAACAGTGTTAATTTTTAGTAAGGGTTCTCCAGATTTATATAACACTTATGGAACATTAAAAAAATGGTCCTATGTTACCCGATCAATAATCCTATTAACACTCTTTTAAAAAAAAAAAAAATTTTTAGATCAAGCATTGGACTTACGGAGCAGAATAGGCACCAACAGAGAAACAAGTCCATCACTAGTAAGTATCCACTGCAGTGTCTGGTTACACTTTATTTCGATAGTCCACTTTAGAAATTTTACTAACTATAACTTTTCAACTACATGTCAACTAACTCTCATTAGAGTATTAGTAGGCTGTAGTAGACAGTCAATAGACTGGTAGGTTAAGTTTAGATGTTAGGAAATGGGTTAGGAGAATAAGTTGAGTTGTAGTTGCCAAGTAACTTATAGTCAGTAGAATGTCTGTTAGGGGACCAACAAAACAGAGTGTTAGCAAATATTAAGCAGACAGTCTACTAATACTCTAATGACAGATAGTTGACACGTAGTTGCAAAGTTACTTATAGTTAGTAGAATGTCTAAAGTGGACTATTGAAATAAAGTGTTACCCAGTATCTAAATCCGCAGTCAATTTTAAAGGCACAATGCACTCCGAAATTAAAAATCTGACTTTCTTTCCACAAATATATATTTTTTAATTATCCATTATTCTAAGCCAATATAATGCAAGTGCATATGCCAGAAACTTCATACAGCCTACTCACAGCTTGCTGTGTTGTTCACACAAGATGTTTTCTGCACTTATCATGTGAGCAATGCTCTTGGACTTTTTCGACCTTCAGCATTTTGGTGTCTATTCACTTGCATTATTTGACACACAAACACAAGAGATGGATAATATTTCTAAAAGTCTAGTTTATTTTTTCTAAAATATGTGTTTTCATCTGAAGAAAGAAAATCATATACCTTTCGGTCGGCATAAGGTAGATAAAATGAAGGGGGAATCAGTTTGCTCTCCTTTACCTAGTATTATTTATAAACCTTACATGTGATTTAATAAATGTACAATTAAAGGGGTGTTCCAAGCAAACATCTAAATCCCTTCACAAAGAGCCTTCCACAAAAGGGTTAGCAAAGGGGGACATGCATGCGATGGTAAATTAACTGAAGTAATTTTATCTTATAGTAATTTTATATTATATTTATGGTAATGTGACCTAGGATGGCAAGTTCCTGTGATTCATTTTAAAACTAGATATGGTGGAAGAGTTCCATTTAACATTTGTTTGGGTTTGCTATATTACACACATTTTCATCATACCGAAGTTCCATAGGTAAAACTTTTATTAATAGATGCGTTAATGTAACTACCTGCAGGGTTAAAAGAAAAGACGTCAAGAACACACAAACTTAAGGAACTTTTACTCAACAACAATGTACTAAAAACGGAAGAGTTCTTTCTTTGTTCAGATGACAACGTTATTAAAACGATTACCATTTGGACAGATCCACTGTGTTAATCTACATGTTCCTTCTTTTGGTGATGCACATTTTTCTATCAGACATAAGTTTTAGATACCAGACAAAACAGATGAAATGTGACCCATGCTAATTTATTCCCCCCTTTTACCTCTCTCTTTTATCTTTCTGTGGCCAGGATCCGTCATTCATCGGAACAGCTACCAAGAGAAGTGAGTATTCGTCCTCTACCTCCTTTGTCTCAATGTTATTTCAACACAATTGGTCTCCAAAGTACTATATGTATGTTTATATTAGGGGTGTAAGATTAAGAAAATGTCATAATTCGATACAATTGCGATTTTCGATTCAAAAACGATTCTCGATAAATAAAAAAAACGATTCACAGTATGTAAATGTAGTTACTTTTCCTATGTAGGTATTAGGGATGTGCATCTCCATAACTGAGGCTGATACGATGCGCATCTCGATGCATAGCCAACGATACAATACATTAATGATACATATAAGCAGCTGCCAGCTGGCAGCTACCAATGCAATGCAATACGATTCACTATTATTACGATCCGGTGCGATTCGATTTCGATTCAACGTATTGCAAAAATATGATGCTATGCAATTCAATATGGTATAGATAGTTAACTTTTATTTCTTTTGTTCAGACATAGGGCAAATCATAAAGTAGCTTAAGTGCCATCTGACTTTTAACACATGGCTCTCTCACAATCAAAAGTTTTGGTTTCCACAAAAAAAGCAGGTACTGTAGGCTAACTGACCAGAAAGCAGGTGCTGTTATTATGTGTTTCACGGGCCGTTTATCAGTTTGGACCAGTGCAGCGCGAGCCGATCTTGATCAAGCGACACTGTTACTACACGGCGCTAATAGATCCCCACTGAAGTAATAACATCGCTGCGAGATCTAGTGAGAAGCATTCATATTTCTCTGTTATTAACGGATCAAACAGCGCTGACGTAGAAACATTGTGCCATGAATGAACAATCCAGTGTCCACAGATCAGCAACATTCACCATGGATTTACTGTAGTAACACTAACTGTAACCATGGAAGTTTGGCAGGAATAGTAGGCTATAATGCTTTCAAGTTACATTACGTTGGTTTTATTTTTTTGACATAAATAAAATTACTGCCCTCAAATGTTAATCTGAACTAAAATAAACCTTTGTTTATAACTACAATATTACATTTCATTTTTTTCAAGGAGCTGTTTTACATGCTTCTAAGAGTCAATTATAGCTTCATCATTCCTCAAAGTAAAAAAAAAAAATCATACTTTATGATGTTAGGTTTAATACAAAAAAAAAGTTAAAAATATTAAAACAAGGAAATTTCTCTGGTATTTCTTTCTTTTTCCTGTATCGAAAACGTACCGAACCGTGACACAAGTGTGTCGTATTGAACCGAACCGAACCATGGATTTTGTGAACCGTTAACTTACACCCCTAATATGTGCGTGTGTGTGTGTGTGTATATGGGGCTGTTTAAACCTGGCCACTTGATGCGTTTTCTCAGATCGGATAGCTATCTGTTTTATCACAACAATTCCATTTACACCTGGTCACATAATTCCCTCGATTCCCTCGCTATGCAAATTTAATGGCGTTCACGTCACCGAAAGCAACAGATATGAGCTGCATTTTATTGATCATCCGTTAAAATTTCTAAATCAAAGACCGCAATAGGAGAGAGCGCAACAGCCCTGGTAAGATCATTTCGTTTCTTTACTTTTAATGATGATAACTGTGTGTTAAGAATCTGGGACTTACTTTCACTTTGATTTGCGATAGTTTGCACGTTGGCTTGATGAATAACGTTAGATGGTCAGCGGCGATGCGGCAGTAGCGTCGTCATAACTGGCTATAACATGACATATAGCCTATAACACGCTCTCACACCTTTATTTTAGAGCGTTTTTGGGAGGAGTAAAATTTACATATGTGGTTTCAACAACCAGATGCATGTCCAGTTTTTTCTGGAATGCGACCCAGACCACCTCCTGAAGTGGTTTGAGCATTCAGATTCAAATGCGTCACGAATGCGTTTCGGAGGGCATTTACACCTGGTCTTTTCAAGATCATATAGCAATCCGATCACTAAAATCGCATGAAGTTGTAAATGGCCCCTGTGTGTGTGTGTGTGTGTGTGTGTGTGTGTGTGTGTGTGGAATGCCTTATATCAGGCTTGATGTAATTTTACTTGATTTGTGATTTATTTCATTTAATTGATTCGAGTACTCAAATTTTCAACTATGTATCTCTGCTATAAGCTAAACCACAACAGTGGCATTTGTATTTATTTATTTTACATGTGGATTTTTTTGCTTTGATTGTAGCTGCTGTCATGAAATGGGACCCAGCTGCAACAGAGGCCCAAAGAAAGTCTGTAGCCGATCATCTGGAACTGCTTGCTGCTATAAATGAAGCTTGTGAACCTTATAGCAGCCATATTTTGTTAACTGTTATGTTATATTTTTTTAACAACATTTTATAGATTATTTAAAGGGAAATTGTGTTAATTTACAACTTTACTGTTCTGTCTTTTAAGTTTTATTGTGTTAATTTATACTTTACTCTTTCGGCTGTTAAGATTTAAAATAGTAATAAAAATATATCTTGAGATTTAAATAGTTGATTTCTTGGAGTGATTAGTTTGGTTTACAGGAAAATGGTAAGCAGTTTATTAGTTATATTGTTAAGATATACAAATGCAAGTATATACACCACAGTTATTCAATTGAATATACAATATTATCAATATTCTTTAAAATCTTATTTAGGTCTATGGTCTGTGTGTCTGCAGTTTCATGACACGACAACCATTAACAAGGAGTAACTGGGTTTTTCTCAGTGAGAACTAGCTCACTCACAAGTTCAACCACTGTTTTATAAATATTTGTAAGTAAATATTTTTTAAAGTTGGATCCTTGCAAAATGCACATATGGGATTTCCATGTCAGTATGGGTCTTTAACAGTCTTTGACATTTCTACTACAGAAAACACGTCTAATACAACTTTTATTCTGGCTGCCTTTAGATGTCTAACAATTACGTCTGTAGCACGTCTTTACTTGACATCTATACAATGTCCAGAAAAGACGTAAAAAAAACTTTCATTCTGGCTCCTGTGAGGACGTCTTCTGGATGTCTAAGAATGACGTCTGTAGCACGTCTTTAATTGACGTCTATACAATGTCCAGAAAAGACGCAAAAAAAACGTTCATTCTGGCTTCTGTGAGGATGTCTTCTGGATGTCTAAGAATGACGTCTGTAGCACGTCTTTAATTTACATCTATACAATGTCCAGAAAAGACGTCAAAAAAACTTTAATTCTGGCTTCTGTGAGGACGTCTTCTGGATGTCTAAGAATGACGTCTTTAGCACGTCTTTAATTGACGTCTATACAATGTCCAGAAAAGACGTAAAAAAAACTTTCATTCTGGCTTCTGTGAGGACGTCTTCTGGATGTCTAAGAATGACGTCTTTAGCACGTCTTTAATTGACGTCTATACAATGTCCAGAAAAGACGTCAAAAAAACTTTCATTCTGGCTCCTGAGAGGACGTCTTCTGGATGTCTAAGAATGACGTCTGTAGCACGTCTTTAATTGACGTCTATACAATGTCCAGAAAAGACGTCAAAAAAACTTTCATTCTGGCTTCTGTGAGGACGTCTTCTGGATGTCTAAGAATGACGTCTTTAGCACGTCTTTAATTGACGTCTATACAATGTCCAGAAAAGACGTCAAAAAAACTTTCATTCTGGCTCCTGAGAGGACGTCTTCTGGATGTCTAAGAATGACGTCTGTAGCACGTCTTTAATTGACGTCTATACAATGTCCAGAAAAGACGTCAAAAAAACTTTCATTCTGGCTTCTGTGAGGACGTCTTCTGGATGTCTAAGAATGACGTCTTTAGCACGTCTTTAATTGACGTCTATACAATGTCCAGAAAAGACGTCAAAAAAACTTTCATTCTGGCTTCTGTGAGGACGTCTTCTGGATGTCTAAGAATGACGTCTTTAGCACGTCTTTAATTGACGTCTATACAATGTCCAGAAAAGACGTCAAAAAAACTTTCATTCTGGCTCCTGTGAGGACGTCTTCTGGATGTCTAAGAATGACGTCTTTTAGACGTCTTCTGGACGACTTTTTGCTCGCTGGGTATTTTTACAAACAATGTTGAAAGTAATTCTTTAAGTGGAATATTAATTAATGATATAAGTGACCACCTGCCAATCTTTGTGACTTATGACTGTAACTATAGTGGAAAAAGAGAGTGTAACAAAATTAAATATAGGAGATTGAGAACTGAAGAAACTATTTGCATTTAGAAAGGAATTAATTAAGTACAATTGGAATGAAGTAATTAAAGAAGCTGACCTCAATACTGCATATGAATTATTTTTAGACATATTCATAACTTTATATAATAAAAACTGTCCAATAAAACAATATTGCAGTAAAATGAAATATTCAGAAAAACCTTGGATGTCTAAATCAATTCAAAATGTTTGCAAAAAAAAAAAGAATACTCTTTATAGGAATTTTATAAAATATAGAACCAAAGAATTGGAGTTAAAATATAAGAAATATAAAAACAAATTAACTAACATGATGAGGGTATGTAAAAAGGATTATTACAATAATTTACTAGAGAAAAATAAATATAATGTGAAAGGAATATGGAATACAATAAACACTATTATTACAAAAGTGGAGTGGAGTGGAGAACAAAAGATTCTCCCCCGGCCCTCCACCGGGGGAAGGAGTGGCCCTGCTACCAGCTCCTGAACAGAAAAGAGTGCCAATCCTGAGCGGCCCGTCTCAGGAGCGCCGCTTTGCCTGGCGTTTAGCGGGCCGCGGGGCTGGAGAGGGCTGTGGCGCCTTCCTGCGGCTTCCTCCACGACGCGGCCCCCCTCGGCGGCGAGCAGGCTGAGGATTCTGTGCCGACGGCTGAGCAGCGGAGCGTCGGGGCAGAATGTGCTTGATCGCCTCAGTCTGCTTCTGGGCGGTCGAGAACTGTTGGGCGAAGTCCTCGACCGCACCGCCGAAAAGGCCGGCCTGGGATATGGGAGCGTCGAGCAGACGAGTCCGCTCGGGCTCACGCATATCGGCCAGGTTCAGCCAGAGATGTCGCTCCTGGACCACAGCTGTGGACATCACCAGACCCAGGGAGCGCGCGGTCACCTTCGTCGCTCGGAGAGCGAGGTCGGTGGCGGCGCGCAGCTCATCGAAGAGCCCTGGGTCTGTCCTACCCTCGTGCATGTCACGGAGCATCTTGGCCTGGTAGACCTGCAAGATGGCCATGGCATGCAAAGAGGCAGCTGCCTGTCCCGCCGCTCTGTAAGACTTCGCCACCATAGTAGACGAAAATCTACAGGCTTTGGATGGGTGCTTAGGATCACCACGCGATGAAGCGCTTGTCGGACACAGCTGCATCGCGACAGAACGTTCAACCGGGGGAATCCCAGTGTACCCACAAGCATCAGCCTTATCGAGGGGAGGAAAGGCGGAGAAAGCCGACGGACGATCACGGGAAGACATGGGAGCCTTCCAGGACCGCGTGACTTCCTCATGCACTTCCGGGAAGAATGGAATTGGGGTTGGGCGGCGACGAGTGTCAGCGGCCGCTCCCAAAAACCAATCATCCAGCCGCGAGCGCACTGGATCGGGTGGCGGGGACCACTCGAGCCCAATGGCCGCGGCTGCCCGGGAAAGCATGGCAGTCATCTCGGGATCAGACTCGGGCAATGCTGGCACGCCCGAGGGCGGCAACACAGCCGAACCCTCACTTCCCGGCCTCCGTAGAGGGACCAGCGGTCTCAGTTTGAACACTCGCGGGTACCGATGCTGAAGAGGGGTGTGTGGACCGTGGACGTGTCGGCGGTATGTCCCACACAGTCACCCTTAGGTCACCCCGGCCACCAGCCGAAGTACTAGCTCTCGAGGAGTCAGTAGATCGGGGTGTGGGTAGGGGGACTCTCGCTCTGGTGAGCTCATTGAGTCTCGACCGCAGCATGGAGATGGTCATGTTCCCGCAATGAGAACATGAGTCATCCACAAACGCTGCTTTAGCGTGATCAATGCCCAAACACGCTAAGCAGAGATTGTGCCCATCAGCAAAGAATACATCACGACCACAACCAGAAGTGCACGGGCGAGGCATCTTTAAAAAAACGTGCCACGTGCAATGCTCTTTTTGTGAGAGGAAACTCCGCGGATGTTGAAGCGAACAGGGAGAAATCACACTAACTGTCAGATCACTGACCAGATCAGCAGGGTAGTGTGCACTCGCTGAAATCGCCGTCACACCAACACCGGAGAGCTCGCTCGTCTCGAATGAATGAGATAACTCAGGATTTTTGGCTTGTGTGGAGTGGAAAAGTTATTATGGAGGAAATAGCTTAAAGCTAAAACTATAAACAAAACCCAGTATGGGCAACAGTATGGTTGCACAAAGCAGTGCCTGCCACATATGAGCACTTGCTGTGCGTTACCACCACAGGCAAAGCATCCCGAAGTCCAACCTATAAAAAAATAAGTACAATTACTAATAAGACTTTCTGACAGTAAAATAAATGTTAGTAGATGTTAGTAGTGTGTTAATGTTAGTAGAACGATAAACAAGGTAGCTTTGCAGGACCAGCTTATAGACCTTATGTAGCCCCGCCCCTTTTCAGCGCTGCGCTCGTTGTCTTTTGACTTCCGGTCTGTATTTTCACAGCGATCTTGCGTATTTATGAATGAACGGCTCGTTTTAAAATCTTCCCGGTCTACTGACATTTGTTAAGACATCTGCTTTAAACATTACAATCCTCAAGATAACTTTTGTTAACTTTACATTAATTAGATCCACTTCAAAAGCTAATGACTCCTGGACAGCAATGCCATAGAAATATACAGAGCGACCGCAAAAACGGAAGTTCAAAGACAATATTCTAAAGATGGCGGCGCCCTCGTTTCTCTGGCGCATAAGGTCTATAGGGGAGAGTGGGGTAAGATGAGCCAGTTTTTACTTATGTGGATGAAGCGCTTGTCGGACACAGCTGCATCGCGACAGAACGTTCAACCGGGGGAATCCCAGTGTACCCACAAGCATCAGCCTTATCGAGGGGAGGAAAGGCGGAGAAAGCCGACGGACGATCACGGGAAGACATGGGAGCCTTCCAGGACCGCGTGACTTCCTCATGCACTTCCGGGAAGAATGGAATTGGGGTTGGGCGGCGACGAGTGTCAGCGGCCGCTCCCAAAAACCAATCATCCAGCCGCGAGCGCACTGGATCGGGTGGCGGGGACCACTCGAGCCCAATGGCCGCGGCTGCCCGGGAAAGCATGGCAGTCATCTCGGGATCAGACTCGGGCAATGCTGGCACGCCCGAGGGCGGCAACACAGCCGAACCCTCACTTCCCGGCCTCCGTAGAGGGACCAGCGGTCTCAGTTTGAACACTCGCGGGTACCGATGCTGAAGAGGGGTGTGTGGACCGTGGACGTGTCGGCGGTATGTCCCACACAGTCACCCTTAGGTCACCCCGGCCACCAGCCGAAGTACTAGCTCTCGAGGAGTCAGTAGATCGGGGTGTGGGTAGGGGGACTCTCGCTCTGGTGAGCTCATTGAGTCTCGACCGCAGCATGGAGATGGTCATGTTCCCGCAATGAGAACATGAGTCATCCACAAACGCTGCTTTAGCGTGATCAATGCCCAAACACGCTAAGCAGAGATTGTGCCCATCAGCAAAGAATACATCACGACCACAACCAGAAGTGCACGGGCGAGGCATCTTTAAAAAAACGTGCCACGTGCAATGCTCTTTTTGTGAGAGGAAACTCCGCGGATGTTGAAGCGAACAGGGAGAAATCACACTAACTGTCAGATCACTGACCAGATCAGCAGGGTAGTGTGCACTCGCTGAAATCGCCGTCACACCAACACCGGAGAGCTCGCTCGTCTCGAATGAATGAGATAACTCAGGATTTTTGGCTTGTGTGGAGTGGAGAAGTTCTCGGCTCCGAAGCGAAAACATATCTGCATGTTGCCAGCGTACTTCCTTATATACCCCCTGCGGTGGGCGGAGATACGCTATGCAAATTCCGCAGACCCATGGCATTTCATTGCCATTGGCTCGCTTTATTTACTCGAAGGTGATAGGCTTCTAAGCGAAACCCCAATCGTCGTCATCCGACGTAACTCGGAGTGACCACGAAAGGGAACTTTGGTCACGTGTTGCCTCCTCAATTTTCTGGGCCATATCTAATGTCATGTTTAGACTTTGTAAGTGTAAGGACTCTTCCTCACTACAAACAAATGTGCATTCAGTTGGAGCTAGATAATATCCTTCTAGAGGCAAAGGAGGACTCGGTGGTGTATCATGTAGGGTGATGTATCGTGATGTTAACAGAGGCTGTTGGAAAGACAATGCACTTCCTTCCTGGACCAACCCAAATGCACTCTCTACAAGTGGCTTTTCAGCTGTCATGTTCATGGTGGTAGCAAGTGGCTTGTCCTCAAGGCTAAATTCTGCATATGCCTCCACAAGTCTGAACATACAAGGATCTGGTAAAGGGCCCACCATCCCTCTGTAGAGTCCACTTATGTAAAGATATGTTTAACATGAGAATTAATGTTGGTAATGTAAAATTTTTATATACATAATCTTTGCATTTCTATCTTCTGTAATAGTGTGGATTATTTTGAATGTCTGTTATGGACATGTTTAAAGCATATGTCTTTTAAAAATATGGTCTTCATATTGTTATTAGCTATTTTAGTATACTGTACATGTAACATAAAACAAAAATTTCAAAATGCCACAGCTGAACTTAACTCACTCCACCTGGTTCTGTACGATTTGGTACAGGTTTTGTGTTGAACATGGAATTCATGTGTCCTGGTTTTACACCCTAAAGACAAATAAAAGTTATTATGGAGGAAATAGCTTAAAGCTAAAACTATAAACAAAACCCAGTATGGGCAACAGTATGGTTGCACAAAGCAGTGCCTGCCACATACGAGCACTTGCTGTGCGTTACCACCACAGGCAAAGCATCCCGAAGTCCAACCTATAAAAAAATAAGTACAATTACTAATAAGACTTTCTGACAGTAAAATAAATGTTAGTAGATGTTAGTAGTGTGTTAATGTTAGTAGAACGATAAACAAGGTAGCTTTGCAGGACCAGCTTATAGACCTTATGTAGCCCCGCCCCTTTTCAGCGCTGCGCTCGTTGTCTTTTGACTTCCGGTCTGTATTTTCACAGCGATCTTGCGTATTTATGAATGAACGGCTCGTTTTAAAATCTTCCCGGTCTACTGACATTTGTTAAGACATCTGCTTTAAACATTACAATCCTCAAGATAACTTTTGTTAACTTTACATTAATTAGATCCACTTCAAAAGCTAATGACTCCTGGACAGCAATGCCATAGAAATATACAGAGCGACCGCAAAAACGGAAGTTCAAAGACAATATTCTAAAGATGGCGGCGCCCTCGTTTCTCTGGCGCATAAGGTCTATAGGCTACTGTAACTACTTGGATTGATGTGATTATTTATAGCAAAATTACAGATTTCAGATTCTTCTGCAAAACTTCCTTATTTTTTAAAGAACATTGAACACATCTGAACACTTGTACTGTGTTTTCAGAACAGTTAACCCTAAGCCTCTAGCCTACTATTAAACTGTGTGCTGGTCAGTGTTGGGAGTAACGCGTTACAAAAGTAATTAATTACTGTAATGCATTGCTTTTTGCTGTAACGCGGTAATGTAAGGCATTACAGGGGGGAAAAATGTAATATTTTACTCGGTACAAATGTCAGTAACGCGCGTTACAAGCATTGTTAGTTAACCTGGAATAAAGTGGTAGTTTTTTTTTTTTTCATACAAATTCGCCAAAATCACCGCGAGATCAGCAGAGGAGAAACATCCGCGCAAAATGTTTCACTTCCTGTACGTTAATCAGACAGAGCAGAGATGAGTGAGCCTGCAGCGAATAGTACATTCTCAACAGCGAGAGAGGGAGTTTCCTGCTTACCAGTCGCAGTGGTCCAGCGCCGTTTCCATGGCAACTCTGCGCCGCGGCCGCTCCAGTGTTTGAAAGCGACATGCATGTTCAAAGTTCACGCGCACGGCCATTGATTAAACCACATCAAAATCATGCAGCATTTACAAACATCTAGAATTAGAACATTACTTAAATAAAAATCTCATTAATATTAAATTATACATTTAAAACTGATTTTGGAGATCTATGACTCGTTCAGACCAAATGGCCTATGCCCACACTACTGCAGTCACTCACAATAATAATAAAAATAAAAATATTTGGCTTAGTTATTATTCATTAGTTATTTTTATTTTTGCTAAAGTTTAAGCCTAAAGTTTACCCCGGGCTTAAAGTAAAAAGATGTCTGTACCATGCGTCCATGCAAAGTACCATGGTAATATTTGAGGTACCATGGTTATATCTGAGGTAGTATGTACCATGGTAATATGTACGGCAGAATGTACCATGGTTATATCTGAGGTACTAGGGCATGTACCATGGTAAATCTGAGGTACCATACTATGTACCATAGTAACATACTGTACAGTATAGTACTTCAGATATTATCATCATGGTACCATGATAATATCTGAAGTACTATAAAGTATGTACCATGGTTATATCTGAGGTACTATGGTATGTACCATGGTAGGTACCATGGTAAATCTGAGGTACCATACTATGTACCATAGTAACATCTACAGTACCATGCAATGTACCATGGTACCATGATAATATCTGAAGTACTATATAGTATGTACCATGGTTATATGTAAGGTACCATGGTACTACTATGGTATACCATGGTACTACTATGGTATACCATGGTATGTACTATAGTACATCATGGTAAAATTTCTTATGGGTCCAAGGTCAGTCGGATACCACATCACCTTCTACTGGATGTGTAATGAGCTAATTGAGCATCATAAGCTACATTTAGATTGCCGAATCCATATTTGCAGTTATTTTGGTGAGAGTAACTTAAAAGTAATGCAATAGTAGTGTAATGCCTTACATTTTAAATACAGTAATATTGTAATGTAACGAATTACTTTGAAATTACAGTAACAAGTAATAAATAACGCATTACAGTTTCGAAGTAACTTGCCCAACACTGATTGTTAAACTGTTGCTCTGTATAATAGCCACAGTTGTTATGCAAGTTATCATAAAAATTATTTTCAGGATCGATATTCAAAGTCATCAAAGTCAGTTATACGTTGGTCAGTATCAGAACATCTACTATATTGAAAATCAATCATATTGTTAGACATGACAAAAGCTACTGAATCAACAATGGTAGGAGGAAAATAATATGAAAGCTACATGATCAAACTCCTAGGAGTTTGCTCTACTATAGACTACTTTCAAACTTTTCGAGCTGCTCAATGCTTCTGATACTCATAACTTTAGCCTGCTCTGGAGTGCCATTCATTTTAACAAACACCTTTCAGTTTGCAGTCCAAGTAGCTTGAATTATCCCTTTCTTCTTCAAGAACCTTGCCTTTCTTGCAATTTCTGCATTTGTTTAAGTTAGATGCTCATTAATATAAACATTTGAGCCCTTCAATTTACGGCCCTGCCTGAGCAGGTCAATTTTATGCTTTCTGTTAGGAAAGCGGACAATGACGACGTTCTTTCTGGTTCCTTGTTGTTGGAATAATATGGCATGCCTCAATATTGTGTCTGTTTAGTAGATATATTTTTATCATGGAGGAAGGCTGTTACCTGAGCCTAAGTTGAATCATCACGGTCCGCGCTCTCGTCTCGCATCTCTCCAATCACAGCATGAGCGTAAGACCGTGGCTTAATCTTCAATCCAGTTATCAAGACTCCGTTCATTCGAGTATACTGCTCCAGGTCTGATACACGAGCTTCCAAGAAGTTAACCTTGTTCTGCTGTTCCTCATTTCGCTTCTTAAGTTCTGTGATTTCATTCATGAGATTTAAAATAGTACGCTGTTGCTTGGCTATAGTCGCCAGTTCCTCACCCATCATATTCATGGCTGCTTTTAACTCCTCTATGTCTTTTTTGATTTTTTTTGTGGCCATCTTGTTGTTGTTACCTAAAACACAGTCTGAGTAGCAACGCAGGACCAGCAGTCGCTCCGCCACGAGTCAGCGAGTCACTCCACAGCGACTACACCGTCCCCAGCGAAGTTCACGCGAATTAAAGCCTCACCCGGCGTCCACAGCAGCAACTCCTGGTCTCCCCCGACCAGCTTCTGGGTCACCTCGCGTCCGGAAATGGTCGCCTTCCTCGGCGACCACACCGTCAGAAGCGGCCTCCTCTCTGGTTCCCGCTGCTCCACGTGCTTTCTCGCCGAGCCAGCCCCGCTCCGCTGCTGCTTGCAGTTGGCTGTTTGTTGCTGTTTGTTGTTTGGTGTTCAGTAGATAGAACTTTGTCAGGAAAGTTGCATGCTTATCAACAATGGCAGATATTGATCAGCATTTAATGTTGCTTTGTGTTGAGTTTTTGAACACAAAAAGCAAACCGTTGAGTGTTGAATCCTCAGTCCAGTTCTCTATCTGAACACAACATCCTTATGTTGTGGCCATGTGATCTTGTGTTCAGGGAACAACCTTCTTCAGAGCACACCTGGTTGTAGCAAATGACCTCATCTTTGCAGGATGTGTGATGGTCTGCATTTTTCTTGGTACTCTTCTTGCGGTAGCCAGAGAAAAGCCGTGGAGTTTTAGCGGGTACTGGTGGCTCCTCCTCATCTTCTCCACTGCTGCCCTCAGGTATGGTGACTTTCTGAGCCTCAACCAAGAGAAGGTCTGAAAATATTCCACAAAAATGATGGTTAGTTACAATATTATGACGTTAATAAACTAAATGCACAGTGGTGATGATTAAGTTATGAATCAATAAAAAGTAAGATAAGATTTTAATATGTTAGATGCATAATGTGATGATAATCTTTTAAATCTGTTAATGTGTATTCACCTACCTATCATCATCTCCTTCACCTCACTCTTGACTTCATCTGGTGCGAGGACATCTTGTTCTAGCCAAAAGAGGCAGAATGATGTGTCTAGTAGTGCAGACAACATGTAGAACATATCTCCAAATCGAAGCTCTACGGGGGGTTGTGCTGTTTCATCCATTCTGACATTTGCAAACATCCCCTGGAAACAGCGTTGGAGTGACTTCTGCAGTGCTTTCACTAAGCCAACCAGGTGACGAGATGCATTCAGCATATGGATGAGGTGGCTGCTGAGTGAGAGTACAAAAGGGAGAGCCGCACTGACAGTCACCACCTTCTCTCCTTGTGTAAGGTCTGTTGCTTGCAGAAATGGGGCTAAAATGTCCACAAGCTCTTTGAGCTGACACCATTCTCTGGCTGATAAGCACAGACCTTTATTCCCTTGGGCTTCCAGGAGAGAGTTTAGGCTTTGGGGATCCAGGTCAGTGACCACAAGGCGAAGAGTTGTGTTCCATCGTGTGGACACAGCTGAGGGAATGCTTTGGTTTGCTCCATACTCCGCCTCAAATGCTTCCTTCAGTATACAAGTAGAATGGAGTAAACTGCAAAATTTTGTCACTTTTGCCATTGCACTGTTCAGAGTTTTTGTCTCCTCTAGTCCATCTCTTACAACAAGCTGCAATGAATGTGCAAAGCACTGCAGCCGCTGCTGCCGACAGCTGCTCTGGAAGGATTCCACATCATCCTGGTATTCCTCACTTACTTCCTCCCACATGCAGCTGTTTCCCAGCTCATCTTCATCATCATATTCATTGTCAGTTTTAGTAGAAGGGAAACAAACTGTGAGGCTTTCTTCATATTTGAGGCATTATCGCAGATGATGTAATCCAATTTATGTTTTATATTAAAGTTGTCACATATCTCCTCAAATTTCTCACTTATTCTCTCTCCAGTGTGTGACCCAGTGAATCGTTCACAACTTAGGAGAACTGTCTGCAGTGTTCTTGTATACGGTTTATGAACGTCAGGGGTAGAAACAAAACTCACTTTTGCACTCACACTCTCTCACACTTACACACAATCTCTCTCTCACACGCACGCACACACTCAAGCACGCACACACACACACACACTCACTTGGATATGTGGTTTACGGGGACTCTCCATAGGCGTAATGGTTTTACTAATGTACAAACTGTATAATCTATCCTCCTACACTAACCCTACCCCTAAACCTACCAATCACAGAAAACTTTTGGCCTTTTTTGAATTTCAAAAAACACCATTTAGTATGTTTTTTAAGCCGTTTGGTTTATGAGGACACAGATGTCCTCATAAACCATGTTTACGTTGTAATACCCAAGTCATTGTACACATTTGTGTCCTCATAAACCATATACAAGAACACACACACACACAATAACAGTAGGCCCTGACAGGAGGAGGACAGAGTAAAGGTACACAGGACCTAAAATTTCCACACTTTTAAAAACGTTTTTTTTTTTCACTTTTTGAAAACGGGTCCTACAGAACACCATACAAGGGTTAAACAAATACTTTATATATTCATATATATTTATATTTCATAAGGAAGACAGACAGTCGGAGTTAACCTCCCATAACGTTAGGTCGTAGCTAAAGCAAGAAGCAAGCTAATGGTAGATGGTCAATGCTGAGCTAAACATGTTTACTGACCTATCAGGATCCGGTTTCAGATGCCTGATAAAATTAGATGTGGTTGAGCCTGAATCTTTTATCCTGATATCGCATATTTGCATTGAGTGCTTCTTCTGTTTGGGCCGTCTTGTTTGAAGTTTTTTAATCCAAAGCCAACGATGAATGGCACAGCAGTGGCCGGTGCAGTCGACATGTTTGTTCGTTGTCCTCTCATGTGTACACGTAACACGTGACGTACTACGTATCTGCTGCGCCGCAGGCGCGGCCACACTTTATTTTTCTTCTTTTTTTTTAGGCGTGGCCGCACCCGCGTGCAGCAGATACGTAGTACGTCACGTGTTACGTGGGCAGGTTATAGGTAACGGAGGGAGGGGAATAACCAGGGGGGCAACGTTTCGGAAAACACTGAAGCTTCCCCGGGCGCCGCCATTGCTTAGCAGACCCTCACCTGCTGTTGGCATTCTATTGACTCCCATTCATTTTGGTGTCACTTTGACAGCGAATAACTTTACATCTGAGGCGTTTAAAGACTCCATTTGTCCATTATTTATTTCTACAGAAACACGAAAATAATCAGAATACTTAGCAAAAGTTTGTCCTGCTCCTAGCTCATGGACACCTCCTACTCACACTCTCCGCCTCTGCAAGTTTCGGAAGGGAATGATTCAGATTTCTCTTGGCACAGCTACTAGAAGACAGACAGGTTGCTCACGCCACATCTACGTCGTCAAGCTCAGTTTGAGTCTGCGCAGTACGCTCGGCCATCAGGAAGTGAGTGCTTCTAATTCACTTTTCTCCGTTGAATCCAATGGGGACATCAGACATTTCTTAAAAATAAACACTGTTCACGAGTCCCGCAGCTTGAGTCCGAGTCGAGTCTGAAGTCTTTTGAGGACGAGTCTCAAACTCGAGTCCCCATCTCTGAAACCCACACATACACTGATCCTAACAGTGAGTAGAGGTAATTTGTCCATGTGGAAATAATTCTGCTCACCGTGGATTGGTGCACATGGAAACGGTGTCCCAAGTCTCTCTCCTTCAAACCCACTGAAAAAACTCATCAATTGGCTGCAGCTGCTGTCTCTGGAAAGATAAAAATATGGATGAAAGGTAAGTTTGTATTATGTTATCACCAAGGAAATACAGAAAAAATCATACTGTAGGCGTTTTGAAGTAACTAATGAACAATTAACGGTACATAATAACCGTAATTCTTACTGTGTATAAGAGAATAACCTACCACTGATAGCCATGCATGTGTAATTTATTATTTTTTCCTAGCAGCAGCTTTGAACCTGGACACACAAATTATTTTGTGGATGGAAGGCTTGATTAGCCACCAAAAGGACATCAGGTGACGGTAGCTGGGGAACCTGTTTGCTAACCTTAGATATAGCATAATCACTAATGTATACACTTGCTTATGGGTGGTTGACATATTTGGCTAAAAAAAAGTTTTTAAAAAAAATCTCAAATGTAAGTCATGGAACTCACTGGGTTATATTCTACCAACTCTTATATTTCCAAATATATATGTGGTCTTGTAGATTTTGTCCTAAAATGTACATTTATTCACTAGTTTACTGTCTTAGTGACTAAAAATGTCATATGGTGTGACATGAATGTTATTGTGTATTAAATTAAAAAGGGGTATAATGTGATAATGTAAGTCAATTTATCCTGATTCTTTATCATTACTATATAAAAGTATAGCATTTCTTATGTGCAAATATGTTACATTTTGCATTATTTTACTTTATCATCACTCATAGACAGACGTTTACTTGTAATCTTTCAATATACTTCAAATTAATTTGGGAATACCTTGTTATAAAAGTACCAAATTGCTTGTAACCTTTGCTGGCACTATTCCCCATCTGTCACATTGATGATTTTATGATTAATAACCAAAAAGCCTTAATTTCTTTCAAAATTCTGAATGTCACACCAAATGACATGGTGTCACGTCATATGATGTCACACCACACAACAATCTGTATGCAAAAATCTGTATTAGCTGCATTTAACAAACAACCCAACTTAGTTTGACAAGTGAATCATTGTTTCAGTTACAGCATAAATCACAAAATTGTTTAAAACAGTGAGTTCTACTCAAAGTAGCAAATAATCATATGTTTATAACACATTCATTAATCCACTTACTGTATTCATTTGATGTTGCACTTTTTATTTGAATATGCTGAATATTAACTACATGAATTCTAATAATCTTTATAGTAAATCATTGAACATTTTTTTTATTTATTTAATGCATAAATTCATTTCAAAATGAGGATGAGTAAAACGATGACCGAACAGCAAGCTGATGTATCATTTCCTTGTTCTTTCTTTATTCGCATTAGAAATCTACCTCAAACTGAAAAAAATAAATAAAAAATAAATAAATAAAGGGAAACATTTGAGTGACAAAATGCTGTAGTTTAACATGGATTCAGCTTGAAAATGGGATAGTAGGGATTCACCAAATTGAGTTGGTGTATAGATATTAAATGTGTACATAATATAGTATCAAAATGTGTTAAAAGGACGAAATATTCAATAAACTTAATTATTAGTTATAAAATATGTATCTAAGAGCATTATTTACGTATTTAAATGCAATTCATATCATATGACAAAATAATCATATGGTGTGACACAAAATCATAAGGTGTGACAGGGTTTTCTTGTCACACCTTATGATTTTGTGTCACACCATATGAGGTTTCATGTACTTAGCATGACATTAAGCAATGTGCTTTAAACCATGCTAACTACAATATGACAATATAGTTCTCTTACGAGAGTTCTCTCGTACTGCGTTCGTAGAACGCTGCGGAAAAGTCTCTTTTCACGAAATACTGAAGCAAAATTATCCTTAATTTTCATATTTGTAAAACGCATTGCGGCAGTGCACAGCCATGGCGAGACGGCTCGCTCACTCATTGGCTGTTCTGCGGCAACTGCATGAGCCTATCGAGCGAGGGCTGATGCAACATCAGACCAATGAGAGTGCTTCGCGCGCTCCTCGTCACATCCCGCCGAAACGGGTGTGGCCATCCCCTATAAAAGGAGCTCGAGTAGGCTGATTCAACTGATTTTCATCTCTTCAGCGAAGCTCACGCATCGCTGGATCACGGAGAAGCAAGCGTCGTCGAGGCAAGCTTTTCAGCGGGACGAGCCCTTGAAGCCGCTGGCCTTCGCCGCCTTCTACTGCCGTACCTGCTGCGCTTTCCGGCGCTTCATATCCTTTATCTGCTCTGTTCTGTGTGTGTGTGTGCAGTGTTCCCCGAACACTCACCCCTAAAAGAGCCGCGTCTTTTTCAAGATGCCATCCTGTGGCTCGTGCCGAGCCCCGCTCACCGAGGGAGACCGCCATGTTATTTGCGTCTCCTGTCTGGGCGAAGATCACGCAGCGCTCGCGCTCGCTGACGGCGGCTGCCCTCACTGCGAGCTTTTGCCGATGGTGACTCTGCGGACTCGCCTGGCACAGTTCTCCGAGCCTGCGCCCCCCGCCGCGGTGCCGCGCCGTAAGAAGCGCCGCTCGCAGCGGGCCCCGGAACCCACCTCTTCCCGACAAAGCTCGCCGGCTCGCCCGCCAGCTTCACCGGCTTCCCCCGAAGCACTTCCTGATGCTCAGCGCCCGCAGTCTGCCGCCGCTTCATCTGAGGAAGTTGTTTCTGAAGTCGAGTCGGTCGAAAAGGATTCCTGCTCTCTGCTAGCTTCAGGCAGTGAAGACTGGGCGAGCTCTGCGGATCTCACGCCTCCTGCCCGAAAGCCGTCGGCTAGAGCTAGCATCGAGAGGGAGCTCATGCGAGTACTCGCGTTGGCCGCGGCGAGCCTCGGCCTCGAGTGGTCTGCACCGGAACTCCCCTCGCGCACCCGGCTTGATGGTAGCTTCCTCCCTGGTGAGCGCACTTCTCCTGTGTCTAAGCCCGCTCCGTTTCTTCCTGAGCTTCATGAAGAAGTGGCGAAGGCCTGGAACGCTCCCTTTTCTGCACGAACACGTTCGTCTGTATCCCCAGCATTTTCCTCCCTGGATAATGCTCAGGACCGAGGCTACCTCACTCTGCCGCCGGTGGAACAGGCGATAGCAGCCCACCTTTGCCCGCCCTCTGCTGGACGGCGGACTAAGCCTGCGCTGCCGTCAAAAGCCTGCCGCATGACGTCGTCGATGCTCGCGCGGATCTTCTCCGCCGCTGGGCAGGCGGCATCGGCTCTCCACACCATGGCCACGCTTCAGGTTTTCCAAGGCGATCTCCTCCGCAAACTGGACGAGATAGGACCTGAAGCTATCTGCATCGCGGACCTGAGAAGCGCGTCGGATCTTTCCCTCCGCGCTACCAAGGCTGCAGCACAAGCCATGGGACGCTGTATGGCTTCCGCTACCGTAGCCGAGAGGCATTTGTGGCTGACGCTCACGGAGATGGCTGATGCAGAGCGCAACGCGTTCCTCGACGCCCCGCTATCCTCCGCTGGCCTTTTTGGATCTTCTCTCTCCGAGCTCGTGGAGAGATTTTCCGAAGCCCAAAAAGCGTCACAGGCGTTCAAGCACTTCCTGCCGAAGCGCCCCAGTTCTGCAGCGGGCCGTGAGAAACAGGCCCCTCGGAGCTCACAGCCTCAGCCCCCGCCTTCGGCCGCCCCCTCACAGCGACAGCAGCGCAGCTCACGCCCTCGCTCTCGCTCTACTAGCCGCCGCCCCACTCACCGCGGGCCGCGACCAAGGGTTGTGTTGAAGCCGGAAGCCCCAAAGAAATCCTAGCACGCCTAGGAAAGCGCAGGTGTGTAAGCCCCGTTGCGACCGGGCCCTCACCAAAGCGCACCGCTGTCTCAGTCCCAGGAATTGCGACTGCTTCAGCGTTCTCAGCAGAGCACAAGCCCGCACAGCTGCCCGCTTGCCTGCACACAAAAGCCGTTTTTACGGCTACCCAGATAAATCCCGAAAAGAGTGTATTTTCTGGTGTCCCGGCCATGGCCGATGGTGCTATAAATGTAGTGTTGATGCCCACTTCTCTGTGCCCATCTCTACACACAAGCACAGCCCTGCACACAGGGCCCGTACTCATAAGATCGACGCAGTTCGATCGCGCCCCAAACATAGTCAAAGTGCCCACTTCCCAGTGCCCACAAACACTATGTCTGGCAAGTCACAGGCTCCCTGTAAAAACGGGACCTGTGCGCGCCCGCTCTGTTCAAGCAGACAGCGCGGCCAAAGCAGTAAACGTGCCCGGTCCCCGCCCACGTTCACTTGTAGGCTGCATGAGACCTTCTCAGACCTCCCCCGCTCAGATAAACACTGTAGCGCGGTCGAGGATGAGCGTTTTGCCCGCTGTATTACGCGCGCTCCCCGCCTCAAATGTCTCAGGCGTAACGCCTATGCTAGCGCACCCCGAAGCGCCGCCGTCGCACAGCGAACAGAGCGCGCTTCGCATCCAACCCCTAGCCGGCCATGCAGACGCATGGGCCGCGCTTCCAGGGGTTTCGGACTGGGTGCTAGACATTATAAAGAGAGGCTTCTCGCTACAGTTTTGTCGACGCCCTCCACGCTTCACAGCGCGCGTCGAAACTACGGTGAATTCAGAAGTAGCACACCTACTTCGCGCCGAAATATCAAAACTGTTGAGCAAAGGGGCGATACAACATGTATCCCAAGCTCAAAGCGAAGGGGGGCTATACAGCAGATACTTCCTAGTCCCCAAAAAGGACGGTGGTATCAGACCCATACTAGATCTAAGACGACTAAACAGAGCTTTAGTGAAACGCAGTTTCAAAATGCTCACGACCAGCAAAATCCTCGCGCACATTCGCCGAGAAGACTGGTTTATGTCGATAGATCTAAAGGACGCGTATTTTCAAATACAGATAGCGTCACGCCACAGGCGATTCTTGAGATTCGCCTTCGAGGGTCGGGCATACCAGTATACAGTCCTGCCATTCGGCTTGTCCCTGGCACCCCGTACATTTACGAAGTGCATGGACGCAGCGCTCGCTCCCCTCAGACTCAGGGGCATGCGAGTGCTGAACTATTTGGACGACTGGCTGATCATAGCTCAATCACGATCTCAGCTCGTGGAGCACAGAACCATGTTACTCGATCACCTCGAGAATCTTAGTATCATGATCAATTGGACGAAGAGCTCCCTGAACCCCAGCCAAACTATATCGTTTCTGGGCATCGTTCTGGACTCTCGTTCTATGACGGCGCAGCTGTCGCAACAGCGCGCGCTGCGCATACAGCACGCAGCGAGGTCCTTCCGCTGCGGTGCGATTATCCCGCTCAAACGGTTTCAGAGGATGCTGGGCCTCATGGCCTCAGCATCATCAGTTCTCCAGCTGGGCCTGCTTCGCATGCGCCCTCTGCAGTTCTGGTTGAAAGCGCGAGTGCCACGCGGAGCGTGGGCACTCAGCCGATTGCGCCTCAAAGTCGATCAAGACTGCGCAGCAGCCCTGAGACCATGGGCGGCGGGCGATTGGTACCGTTCAGGTGTAAGCCTGGGGACTTCCTCGAGAGTGAAAGTGGTGTCTACGGACGCATCCACCTCGGGATGGGGAGCGCTGCTCGAGGGCAGGCCGTTCTTTGGCCTTTGGTCAGAACGAGAAAAGCTCCAGCATATCAACTGCCTGGAAATGCTAGCAGTTCACAACGCGCTGACGCGCTTTTGTCCCCACATCAAGGACCAACACGTCGTAGTCCGCTCGGACAACACGGCCGTGGTGTCCTACATAAATCGCCAGGGCGGTCTCGGATCCAGTTCCCTTTTCAGGCTGGCCGAGCGCCTCCTAATATGGGCTCAGCGCAACCTGCGCTCGCTGAGAGCGGTGCATGTGCCCGGGACACTCAACCTGGGTCCAGACAGGCTGTCCAGGAACAACGTTCCCACGGGCGAATGGTCTCTACACCCACAAACAGTCCGGCTGTTGTGGCAGAGATTCGGCAGGGCGGAGGTGGACCTATTCGCGTCCCCAGAAAACGCTCATTGCCCCGTGTTCTTTTCGAAGAACGACAGCGCACTGTCCCACAAGTGGCCGCACTGCCCGCTATACGCGTTTCCCCCAGTCTCCCTCCTACCTCAGGTGCTGGAGCGAGTCAGGGAAGTGAAATGCCCAGTACTGCTTATAGCACCGTTCTGGGACAACCAAGCCTGGTTTCCAGTCCTGATGCAGTTAGCAGACTCCGCTCCATGGCCAGTGCCATTGAGGAGAGATCTCCTCTCGCAGGCCAGGGGCTCGATTTGGCACCCACACCCAGAGCTGTGGTCCCTTCATGCGTGGACGCTCAACGGTTACCCGTTAGTCTCACGGATGGAGTGCTGAACACCATCACTCAGGCTAGAGCGCCTTCCACCAGGCGGCTTTATGCCTCGAAGTGGTCGGTTTTCTCCAGCTGGTGTACAGCTCGGGGCCTGTCACCCCTCGATTGTGAGGTGACGGAGGTTCTCTCCTTCCTACAAGAGCTGTTGGACAAGGGCAGATCCCCTTCCACGCTCAAAGTCTATGTGGCGGCTATCGCAGCGTGCTCGACAGCAACGCCAGGCCAGTCACTGGGAAGGAACGATTTAGTCATCCGCTTCCTCAGGGGAGCTAGGAGGCTGAATCCCCCCAGACCTCCCTCAGTCCCGGTGTGGGACCTTTCTACGGTCTTGGCAGCCATGAAAGGTCCCCCCTTTGAGCCTATCCAATCTGTCAGCCTCAAACATCTGTCTTTCAAAACGGTGTTTTTGATGGCCCTCGCTTCGGTGAAGCGCATAGGCGATCTGCACGCGCTCTCTGTGAGTCCAACGTGCTTGGAGTTTGGGCCCAATGACTCCAAAGTCATACTCAAACCTAGGCACGGCTACGTGCCGAAATCCCTCAACACTCCGTTTAGGGCTCAGGTTATTTCCCTGTCTGCCCTGCCGGGATCAAACGAGGAAGGGGACTCGAGCTGTCTTTGCCCCGTTAGGGCTTTAAGAGCTTATGTGTCCCGCTCCGCTGCCTTCAGACAGACGGAGCAGCTCTTTGTCTCGTTCAGTGGACGTTCCAAGGGAACGGCTGTTTCGAAACAGAGCCTGTCCAGGTGGGTGGTTGACGCCATAACAATGGCTTATACCACCAAGGGCCTTCAGTGCCCCTTGGGCATTAGAGCGCATTCCACGAGAGGCGTTGCCTCATCGTGGGCCTGGTCTAGCGGGATTTCCTTACAGGAAATATGTACGGCGGCGGGCTGGGCCTCGCCGTCTACATTCATAAGGTTCTACAACCTAGAAGTTCCCGCCCTGCAGGCCAGGTTGTTTTCGGTTTAGCCGAATCAGCTGTCTAACCAGGACACTGATTTCGCAGGCGCACAGCGCCACCGAAGACTTCACCGCACTTGCAAGGCAAGTATTTTCGGTGTATTCGAGTCAGCTGTCTAAACACGGCACTGATATCGTAGACGCACAGCGCCGCCGAAGTTTTCTGGGCAGAATTGTGTAAGACCCATGTTTTTCCCACATTAGCCAGGCTCCCTCCTGCCTATGTGATGTTATATCGCGTCTAGAACGCACCTATTTGGGCGAAAGTGTGTAAGTCCCACATTTCCCACATCAGCCAGGCTCTCCCTGCCTATGTGACGCTGTATCGCGCTTAAGGGCGCATCCATTTGGGCGAAATTACGTAAGACCCACATTTCCCACATTAGCCAGGCCTCCCCCTGCCTATGTGATGTTATATCGCGTCTTAGGACGCAGCTATCTGAGGGTGGTTGTCCCCCCCCCCCCCCCTCCAGACTCTCCGAAGTCTACCGGGTGATTATGCACTGTATACCTGGACTAGCTTCCAGTGGTCGGTGTTTTCTCATCCCAGCACGCACGGCGTCTTACAAGTGGTTCCCGCAGCGTTCTACGAACGCAGTACGAGAGAACTCTCGTAAGAGAACGTACTCGGTTACTAACGTAACCTCGGTTCTCTCTAGAAGAGGGAACGAGTACTGCGTTCCCTGCCGTGCGCGCGGTTCGCTCTGGTTCGCTTCGGCGATGAAAACCAGTTGAATCAGCCTACTCGAGCTCCTTTTATAGGGGATGGCCACACCCGTTTCGGCGGGATGTGACGAGGAGCGCGCGAAGCACTCTCATTGGTCTGATGTTGCATCAGCCCTCGCTCGATAGGCTCATGCAGTTGCCGCAGAACAGCCAATGAGTGAGCGAGCCGTCTCGCCATGGCTGTGCACTGCCGCAATGCGTTTTACAAATATGAAAATTAAGGATAATTTTGCTTCAGTATTTCGTGAAAAGAGACTTTTCCGCAGCGTTCTACGAACGCAGTACTCGTTCCCTCTTCTAGAGAGAACCGAGGTTACGTTAGTAACCGAGTACGTTTTGAAGGTAATTTTGACTGAAAAGTAATTTCATTTGGGCATTTTTGTGTAAAATGAGTCACACCAAAAGATAGCGCAAAATAAGGGACCTGAAGCAGGAGTACCGGATATACTTGATTTTTTTTTTAAATATGAAGAGAGAAAACTCACATTGTAACTTTCAGTGTCCTTCTGAGGTGTTGTTCTTCCTCATAGATATAACCACATTTATATTTGGTCGAAGTCCACAGTAGTCGATTGTGAGTTCTCCACTGTTGCTTAGTTACCTATGATCACGCGCGTGAACTCGACAATCGACTACTGTGGACTTCGACCGAAAACAGGAAGTAAATACAGGTATGTGCGCTGGCTGAATTAACATCACTTTTATTCATATCTTTCACATCTACTGCAGTCAGATTCACTGTGTTCACTCTGAAGGAATCACTTACATGGCTGTGCACTTGTAATGACACATCAAGGATGTTAAGAGGCTAAAAGCAGGTTTAAAACTTGCCCCATTTAAGTCAACAGGGTGCAAATTTTAAAAAGAGGATAACACGGTGTAGGCAACACCGATTTTTGTCGTTGTTCTCTGTACTGACAGCACTCCAAATTTACCAAAAAATTAGCTCAATGTTAAAATTGACCGGAGTTCTCCTTTAATTAATTATGCCATCCACATCCAGTATCATGGACTTGCTCTCTCCTGTTTCATACAAACGCAGCTGCTGCCGTTTTGTGACTATTGTTTTGTACACTGTTGGATTATGAGATACAAACAGGTATGATTTTAAAAGAGTTTAATCTGAAATCAATATATCTTATCCCCATAATTATTTATGTGGTGAAATGCTGTGTAGGCAAATAAGTGGTATGACTGTAAACCGTATCTCTTGAATGTCTGTTTAGTTTGAACTTGCCGCGCTGCAACTGCTCTCTCCGAAGCTTTACGTTTAAAGACTTATTAAAATATTTCAACTCAGATCAATATTTTGAGTCTAATTATTTACTTATGTGGCAAGTAGCCGTGTAATAAGCGAGATAATGTACATCCAGCCTCTGCTTCACGTCGGGGTCCAAATCACCCTGTCAGGGGTTATTTTGAGAGAACATACTCGGTTACCTAACGTAACCTCGGTTCTCTCTAGAAGAGGGAACGAGTATTGCGTAAGTTGCTTACGCTATGGGTAAAGTTCATCTTTTCTCGAGATCTGAAGCCAAAATTATCCTTAATTTTGTATATATTGTCAACGCAGTGCGGCAGCCAGCAGACCATAGCAGGCTGAGCCCTGCGTGACGTCACGCCCAATGAGGGCGCTTCGTGCCCTCCACGCGTCACAGCCCGCCAGAATGGGTGCGGCTTAGCGTATATAAGGAAAGGCTCAACAGGCTGAACTCTGGTTTTCATTGACTTAAGCGAATAAGCTCTTGGCGCGAGCACGGCAGGTTACGCAATACTCGTTCCCTCTTCTAGAGAGAACCGAAGTTACGTTAGGTAACCGAGTATGTTCTCTTACGAGAGGTTCTCTTGTATTGCGTAAGTTGCTAAGTTGCACTGCATGAGTCCCGGGGAAGCCCGGGGAACACAACATGCGGGAACAGGCGGCCAGCAACGCGGGCCAGCACATGTAATAAGCACTTCATAGGAATACAGAGTGGCTCTGCTGGTCTATGTATAAACATGTGGAGAAGGCGGCCAGCAGCGTGGGCCAGCACAAGTACATAAGCACATCATAGGGAAAAAAAATAGAGCGGCTCCGCCAGGCTGTGTATAGAGGGTTTCACCCACTTGTGCAGCTGTAAGAGAATAGGCGGCCAGTAACGCGGGCCAGAGCAAGTGCACAAGCATATGACTGGGAAATACAGAGCGGCTCCGCCGGTCTATATATAGAGAGTCTCATCCCTAGTGCAGCTCAACCAGAAGAACTAGTAGTACATGAAGTAGTCTGTGCATGAAAACTGGGCAGAACATACACATCACTTAGACTGATAAAATTTTAGCCTGCAAGGCGGGAACTTCCAGGTTATAAAACCTCACAAATGTAGAGGGGGAGGCCCAGTCTGCCGCCATACAAATGTCGTGGATAGAAATCCCGCTGGACCAAGCCCACGATGAAGCCATGCCTCTCGTGGAATGGGCTCTGATGCCCATAGGGCACTGCAGGTGTTTTGACGCATAAGCTGCTGCGATAGTGTCCTTTATCCATCTGGATAGGCTATGTTTCGAGGCGGTGAGACCCTTGGTGAGACATGCGAGGCTAACAGATAGCGCGTGTAGATCCCCCACACGTTTTACTGAAGACAGAGCTATCAGAAAACGGTCTTGAGCGAGAGGTATTTCAGATCCACGGATTCTAACGGTTCAAAGGGAAATGCTTTCAGGGCCTCTAGGACCAAAGAAAGATCCCAAATAGGAACCGAGGGGGGCCGCGGGGGGTTCATCCTCCTGGCTCCTCTAAGGAAGCGGATGATGAGCTCGTTCCTTCCTATCGCACGGCTGCGCATCGACTCTGCGAACGCTGCAATAGCCGCAACGTACACTTTGAGCGTGGAAGGGGACCTGCCCTTGTCCAACAGCTCTTGAAGGAAGGAAAGCACCCACGAAACCCCACACGTGCGTCGATCCAGGCTCTTTGTAGCGCACCATTTGGAGAACACTGACCATTTAGACGCGTAGAGTCTTCTCGTAGAAGGAGCTCTAGACTGCGTGATCGTGTTCACGACCCCTTCCGGCAAAGCAACGGGTATCCGTTGATTATCCACGCATGCAGAGACCAGCGCTCTGGATGGGGATGCCAAATTGATCCACTGGCTTGGGAGAGAAGGTCTTTCCTCACCGGGATCGGCCATGGGGCTACGTGCGACAGCCTCACCAGCTCTGGGAACCAGGTTTGTTTCTCCCATCGCGGGGCTACGAGGAGCACTGAGTGGCGAGGAGCACTGAGTGACATCGGAGGGAAAGTGTACAGCGGGCAGCTGGGCCAGCGCGTCCTCGCTCTTCGAGAGGAATCTCGGGCAATGAGCGTTGTCTTTTGACGCAAAAAGGTCGACTTCCGCTTTGCCGAAAAGTCGCCACAGTGACTGGACTGTCTGAGGGTGCAGAGACCATTCTCCCAGGGGAATTTTGTCTCTGGACAGTCTGTCTGGGCCGACATTCATGTGGCCCGGTACGTGCGCGGCTCTCAGCGAGCGTAACGAGTGATGAGCCCACACGAGAAGGCGTTCTGTCAGTTTGCAGAGATTCCTGGATCTGACACCGCCCTGGTGGTTCACATTGGACACCACGGACATGTTGTCCGAACGGACTAGAACATGGTGGCCCCGTATGTGTGGGAGGAAACGTTTGAGCGCGTTCTCGACCGCTATCATCTCCAAACAGTTTATATGGAGGCATTTCTCCTGGTCTGACCACAGGCCAAAGGTCTGCCATCGAAAAGAGCGCCCCAACCTAAGTTGGAGGCGTCTGTCGAGATAAGTTTTTGGTGCGAGATGGCTCCCATTGTCACTCCCCGCCGGTACCAGTCGGCCGCTAACCAGGGTCTCAGTGCTGAAACGCAGCTCTGAGTCACTCTGATTCGTATGCCGCCAGACGCTCAGGCTCGGTGAGGCACTTGAGCGTTCAACCAGCGTTGCAGCGGGCGCATACGCAGTAGACCCAGCTGAAGCACTGCTGCAGCTGATGCCATACAACCCAGCATCCTCTGAAATGTTTTTAGAGGTGCGGCGCTGTCCATCTGGAAAGACGCGGCCAGGCGTTGAACACGGCGCACGCGCTGTGTCGACAGCCTGGCCGTCATTGCCACAGAGTCCAGTTCTAAGCCCAGAAAAGAGGCTGACTGACTGGGCAGTAATGAGCTCTTGGTCCAGTTGACCGTGAGACCCAGGCTTTCCAGATGGCTGAGAAGCACTGTTCTGTGAGAAATAAGTTCTTCCTCTGACTGTGCTAGAATCAGCCAATCGTCCAGATAATTCAAAATCCGCATGCCCTTACATCTCAGGGGAGCGAGAGCCGTGTCCATGCACTTCGTGAATGTACGGGGTGCTAAAGACAGGCCGAACGGCAGGACGGTGTATTGATATACCTGACCGTCGAAGGCGAATCTCAAGAATGGCCTGTGACGGGTATTATCTGAATCTGAAAATAAGCGTCTTTAAGATCGAGGGTAATAAACCAGTCTCCCTGGCGAATCTGCGCGAGGATCTGTCTGGCTGTGAGCATTTTGAACGGTCTTTTCATAAGAGCTTTGTTCAAATATCTCAGATCTAAATCGGTCTGAGAGCTCCGTCCTTCTTGGGCACGAGGAAGTAACAGCTGTAAAAGCCTGACTCGCTCAGAGAAGGAGGTACCGGTTCTATGGCCCCTTTGCACAGAAGCTTCGCTATTTCTACCCGAAGTAGGTTTGCTACTTCCCCATTCACTCTCGTCTCGGTTCGTGCTCGAAAGTGCGGGGGACGGTGAGCGAACTGCAACGAATAGCCCTGCTATACTGTGCTCAGCACCCATACTGACACACCTGGAATAGCTTCCCATGCTTCTGCATGTACAGCTAAGGGCAGAATGGCCTCCGGGTTTCGATCGCGCACTTCGTGGGGTCGAGAACCTGAATCAGAGGCATGTGTGCGAGCGCGCGCTCTCGGTGCTTGAATGCGGCGGCTCGCTAACAGCGATGGCTGGTTGTTTTACACACGATGTCCCGGTTGCTTTGGATGGGGAGTGTTTTGTGGGGAAAAACCGGGACGCGCGAGCAGCACCGGGGGTAAAGTGTTTGTCAGTAAGTGTGAGCGCTCGTAAGCGGGCACAGGACTTACATTCATAACGTGACCGGTAAGAGGTAACTTTGGCCGTGTACCAGAGCAGGCAGTGTGTAGGTGTGGGCACTGTTTTGTGAGCACATTTCCTGCATTCAACACTCGAGCGGCATATGCCAGCTCTAGAATGGGCTCTGCATGAGTGAATGACACAGGGGGAACCGTGCTTGTGTGTAGGGGTGAACACTGGGAAATTAAAAATTTGGCTTCAATATTCTTGAGAAAAGGAGTTTTTCCCTAAGCGTAAGCTACTTGCGCAATACTCGTTCCCTTCTCTCAGGGAACCGAGGTTACTTTAATAACCGAGATGATTTCTGTTGAAGCATATTTCTCTACACCATCCCACCATCACTCTTAAAGCGAAGTAAATAACTTATCTTCAGTTGTTGATTTTCAACTATAACAAAACTTGCAAAAAGGATTTTATGGGCCTGAAGCCATAAAGAAAATGGGTAAGAATCTATGTGCATTATACATATTTCTTGCCTATTGAGAGCATATGGGTGTGAGGAGAAAATATTATCATTCTCTGTAATTGGGTGAAAATTGTAGAGATAAAATCCAAAAGCATTTTTAACATGTGTCCTTAACTACAGTGCATATCACAGGGATTTTTGTTTAATTGATGATCAAAACAGATGGTATCTTTCTTTCTTTCTTGTTTATTTTTATCTGTCTTTTTATAGGCCTACATAGACATTTGAGACCAGGGTTGGTGGGCCCAGAGTCTGCACAGGGCACATTTTACCCACACTTCCTTTGGCTTTGAATTGCCAAATGGTTTCATACAGACAACTTAAATGTTTTCATTCTTTGCGGTCTCACCACTGGCTTTCAACATTGTCATCGCAACTGATCTGCCTGACATGCCCTTTACTGAAAAGTAACATCAGTTCCTCTTTTTTTTAAAAAAACACTGGCTGGCACACATCTGTCGTTCTTTTCACCTGTATAGGCATTTTGTAAGATTAGGGGTGTGCGATATGACGATTTTTGATCGTGGACGATTAAAATGTCTCCACGATCTGCTTTTGAAGAAATATCGTAGAATCGTGCATTATATCTGTTCTGGCCCCTGTCCCAACCATAGACTTTAAAAAAATAGGTCCCAACATACTGAACAACGCGACGTATATTCACATAAAATGTTAACGCAGCGGAACGGGACATTGCAGTTCACAAAAGTTCATAATTTGCATGTGCTTTAATGCCTTGTCGGTTAAACATTTAATTCGCGTGCTGATGCGCTGTTCTCTTACGAGAGGTTCTCTCGTATTGCGTAAGTTGCTTACGCTACGGGTAAAGTTGTCTTTTCTCGAGATCTGAAGCCAAAAGCCATCTGGCCGTCTTCGCCGCCTTCAGCCATCCATGCCTGCTACGCCATCCGGCGACATATCCTTTTCTGCTGTGTGTGTTCGCCCCCGCGACACACACTTTCTCTCTCCTAAAAGAGCACGAGGCGTTTTTCTAAAAATGTATTTTTCCTGGCATGAGAATCGGGTTGTAGCGCGTTGTCTAGGTTACTGTGATTGTAAATAGGTGTCGTTTGTGTTTTAACAACGTTTAGCTCAAGAATAGGGAAGTTCGAATAGCCTATGTGAATATTGCCAACTTCACTGAACTCCTTGAGTTAAGCACTGACCGCATTTCTTTATATTTGAGTCCAAGTTCAAACACTATGAAACGCTCCATTAACGTACGGAGCTCTGAAACACTGCCATTAAACAGGAAGTGTCTGTCCGAGCTCAAAACAGGTTTTGCGTGGGAACGCAAATATCTTTGCGAGGGAATGCAAAAGTTTTGCGTGGGAACACAAATATCTTTGTGAGGGAACGCAAAAGTTTTGCGTGGGAACGCAAAATTTCTCGGGGGAACGCAAAAGTTTTGCGAGGGAACGCAAAAGATTTGAAAAAAAAAAAACTCCCATCCTAAAAATATTTTCCACCACCACGTCCCTTTAGGGGCTCCGTAGTTAAATACACCTACTGTAGCTGAAAACATAAAGCACTGTTTAATATTTAATAACAATATTTAACTAATATTTAATAACAAAGAAAATAATTACACTTTTTTTTATCTTCGCCCCTGTCTGACATTTTTATTTTTTATTTTATTTTGTTACCTAAGGCTTTGTTTTTAATATATAGACATAAGTTTGGCTATAATGCTCAGTCACAAAATAGTAATTTACAAAAAAATTCACAAAATTTCCTGAAAAAAATCGTGATATGATATTTTTGCCATATCACCCACCCCTATGTAAGATTATTAAAAATAAGCTTTTGTTAGTTGTTTTTCATTTTTCAAAGATGTGTTACAACCTACCCCTCCACTGTCAGACAGTGTTTAGCTAACCGCATTAGCATTATGGTTTAAAATTAGCAGGATAAAATGCAATTCCCTGAGAAACTACAGTTTAATCTTATGCAAGTTATATGATTTTATCTGCAAAAGTATAATTACTAAACAAAATATAATTTGTCAAAAAAATTACATTCTTACCAAAAAAACTTTTTTTTTTATAAAATCTGCATGTATACCTATTTACAGCCTTGACAACCATTCATATGGGATCTGGGAGGAAGTGGGCAAATAATGAAATGATCATTGGACACCTAGCTTGTCCCTGATTGGTGGAATTGGTGGTGTTACAACTCACCCCATAATTACAACCATACCCGGTCTACCCTAAGCATAGACGGATACCTGCATCTCGCATCTTTTGCAGCATTTCGCAAATATCATGTAACAAAATTAGGGGAGAGTGGGGTGAGTTGTGCCAGTTTTTACTCAAAGTAACTTTAAAGTGAGGCCATGGCAGTAATGCCTTCAACTTAAGGATCTACATATATTTCAGGATGTGGTGCATCCCTGAGAACAATAACTTTGGATCTGAAATAAATTGTTTCAGAAATATAGCTCTTGGAAAAAAAGTGGTCTCATGGCACAACTTGCCCCTGGTGCGGGGGAAGTTGTGCCTTTGGGGGAATACATTGGGGGTAAATTGTGCCAGTGATTTCTGAAGTAAAACAGAACATTTTAATGTTATGAACCATACTGCTATATGAAAGCAAGATAAATTCAATACAAAATTACTAATTTAAGGTTTATTTAGATATTGTCACCCTGGAATACCATAGCATGCGTTTCTCCTACTATGGTAAATTGCATAGGGATTTTGTATTGAACATAACTCTGGATCACAGTGTCATAGAGACAAGGGGGCGGGCTCATTTTACTCAGACGACCAATAAGTCTCTCAGGATCATTGTGAAGCTATCAAGCTACACCCTAGCAACCATTTAGAGCACCATAGCAACACAATATATGATATTTGTGAATCATTTCAGGCAAAGAGGCTTTGGCAATAGATGCATGTTGACATAGCACTGTCTGTCAATTATGTAACATATAAGAATAAAGTGACTAGGCTAATTTCTAAACATCCTATTGTGACATAGGCCACTTAAAAACGGAATAAAACTTCTCTTTAATAACATAGAGCAAACTCAAAACTGAAATCAGTGTTAGCTAAATTAAACAAATAACAGGCAGGCCCAAGTAAAACAATGATGAGGCATGCCCATCTCCTCACTTCTCAAGATTATCCCCTGTGAGTATGTAGGTCTAGGTGGTCTGGATCTGGCACAACTTAACCCAGGCCCTTTGGCACAAATCACCCCAGACCCACAAGTTTGAAAAACTAGCATGATCCAGCAGTTAAGAGCTAACATCATGCTAACTGTATAGACTCATTGTGTAGACTACTAAAGCACTAAAACATGTGTGAAATGTTTTCAAACTTGTCTACAATTGTTCAGACACTACAATCAAAAAACCTTAATCATAGAAATTTTACTTTGAAAGGGAAAAAACAGTTTTTTGCACTAAAATATGCTTAACTCTCATGCCATGTGTCTCTCTTCTTTGGAGGACGAGTAAAAGTGATTGCTTTTCAAAATTATGTGGTCACATGACCAATTTCTTCTATGGTTTTCCAGAAACAAGGGTGGAACTACTTCCCCCCCTGGCACAAATCACCCCACTCTCCCCTATGTTCTAAAAACATTTTGCCAATGTTCTCGTTAAGTTATGAAAATGTTATTTCTGAATGTCATGTTCAAAACGTCCAGTTTTTTCTTGGTTGTACAAACGTTAAAGGAACATTCCATTTTATCATTTTGCAAAAATTGTGGGGAATATTATCTCTGAATGTTCTCTAGACATTCTGAAACGTAGTAACATTTAGGAAAAAAAATACACAATGGTATTTCTAACAGAGAAACCGTGTTGCAAGTCAAAGACCACAAAATGTTTAATTTGCATGTTTTGCTCCAGCAGAACCAACTCTCACTGCATTGTTTTCTCCTTGTTTCTTTTTTTTATATAAGGTGCACCAGTTTGGTATATATACATGATAATCTGATCACTGTCACAATGACACGAAAGAGGGGTTGTCGAGCATCCAGATCTTTGTTATCTTAAAAGTGTATAGTTGATAAACATAGATTTCTGCTGAAGCATATTTCTCAACACCATCCCACCATCAATATTTAAGAGAAGTAAAGGGGAACTTATCATCAGTTGTTGATTTTCAGCTATAACAGAACTTGCAAAGAGGTTTATATGGGCCTGAAGCCATAAATAAAATGGGTAAGAATCTATATACATTATATGCATATTTGTTGCCTGTTGGGTGTGAGGAGAAAATATTATCATTCTCTGTATTTGGATAAAAATTGTAGAGAGATTAGAGAGATTTCCAAAAGGATTTTTTCACATGTGTCCTTAACTGCAGGCCATGTCCAAGCTGGGTTTAAACTTTTTATTTTTGTTAATTGATGGTTTATTTATTTAGTACTTTTAAACTGCCTATTATTGGCATATTTAGACATATTTTTTTTCTTAGACCCAGACTTTCGACCTCTAATATGAAAATTTGAAAACCCATTATAATAATTACATTGTTTACACACACACACACACACACACACACACACACACACACACACATACATATATATATATATATATATATATATATATATATATATATATATATTCTTTTTTTATGGTCATAATAAGGAATATTTACCATACAAAAACTGGTAAATTGCTTGTGGACAAAATCATTTTCGAGCGTCTTATAAACTGTAATTGTGTCATCTTATGTGATAAGTGTGAATTTTATGTGTTTGCGTATATGTATTGTAGATACAGTTCATGCTGTTGAAACGTTAGGACAAAAATTACAGACTTATCCTTTAATGCAATCCTGTTATCTGTTGGACATTGCAGAATAGTAAAAACTTAAAAATAGAAAATTACATTAATTGATAAGAGTGTTAAAGTATAAGCTTCGTATGGCATCCTGGGGTAGAAAATGTGTTGCATGTGAAAAGTGGCATAAAAACACATTCAGAGTCCAGAAACCAAAACTCACTGTATTTTCTTCTCTTGTTTTTGTGTAGCAACCACTACTTTTGGATTTCAAAATGTGACCAGATTCAGTACGGACAATTCTACAGTGCAGACAGAGATCTTCTCAGGCATTACCATCTTTATCATATGCATTTACTTTGTCATACCTGCTGTAGGTCTCATTGGAAACGGGCTTGTCATATTTGTAACTGGTTACAAAATGAAGACGACAGTCAACTCCATTTGGTTCCTCAACTTGGCGATTGCAGACTTCATCTGCTGCTTAACTCTAATCATAAACACCATTGTAGGCGTGCGCAATATGGTTAAGGATTTTGGTTCCTTCAAGTGCATGTTTCTCCGCTTTATAATTTACCAAAACTCATTTGCTAGCATTTTGCTGCTGATGACTATTAGTCTGGACCGATGCCTGTGCACATGGATGGTTGTGTGGTCTCGAAATAATCGAACCCTATTAAAAGCCAGAATCATCTGCGTGATTGTGTGGGTTTTATCCATTGGCTGCTGCATCCCTGTAGTTATCAATCCCTCAACAGCGGAGAGTAAAGTAAACAATAAATATCATATCAAGTCTCTGGTCACATGCATGTTCATAGTGGGCTTTCTCATCCCCTTCCTGATCATTGCATCTTCGTATATAGCTATCGGCGTGCGAGTCAAACGTCTCAGAATGGAAAACCAGCTCAGGTCTTACCGGGTCATAATAGCTGCGGTCCTGGCCTTTTTCATATGCTGGCTTCCTTATCATGTCTACAATTTTTATTGCAAAAGTGCAGAAGATAATCAGTGCAGTAAGTCTTCTAAAGCTCTAGATCCTGTATCAACTATAGTTGACTTCCTGGCTCATCTCAACAGCAGTCTGAACCCCATTCTCTATGTGTTCATGTGTGATGAGTATAAGAAGAAGCTGAAACAGTCTCTACTGCTGGTGCTGGAGACGGCGTTTGCTGAAGAACCTCTGGACTTCAAAATCTTAAAGCAAACAAAAGATACCATCATCTCTATCTCTGCCAGCTGCCAGGATAACCAAACAAGCATTTAAGATTATATAGACATTTACAACTTCACTTTTCTGCTTTGATGGCCACCCTTTTATGGCATGCCCACATGAGGTTCAACATTATTAAACAGCCATAAACTGCATTATACACATGAAGATGTTGAATCAATGACTCAGTTTGCTCCATAGCAATTGTACTGGAGAAAAATAAATAAATAAATAAATAAATGGACTAATCTGGCTAAATCTTGTTGTCTATTTTAATATGACGTGAATCTCATTTTATCTGCATTTCATGGCATGCATAGGTAAGAAAAAAATACTTTCCTTTTCCAATGGTCGACCGTACAATGTAGTTTAACTTTGTCACTTTTCAAGTGGGCTATCTGTAGCCTACTTTATCAAAGTATTTTATTGTGGGAAAATTTTATTTTCACTTCAATATACATCTCAGTATTTTCTCAGCCACAAGGGGGCATGGGGTTGTGTTCTGATCACTTAAAATAAAAAAATTATGGAATGTTCATTTGCTAGCCTAATTGATAGATCAACAGAGCAATGCTGTGCAATAAAATGCCTCGGCTGTTTTCAAACTTATTGGTTTATGTCAAGTGTTGTGCTAAGAACTAAATTTCTTTCTTTATTTGATTTCCTCTAGTCTTAGTTGACAGTTTTATTTTGTTTTTTATCTTGTTTTTCTTGTTGTCTTGTCTCGAGTGTGGTCTTGTGTTGGTTCCTGCCATGGGCGTCGGAAGAAAAAAAAAAGTGGGTGGGTCCTCCCCCAGAAAAATGTTTACTGGAGTAACTGTTAAATACCATTTCATGTATTCTCGTGCCTTTTAATGAAAACAAGTAAAAAACTCCACTTCACGTCGGGCGGTTCTTTGCCTCCACATCGTGCATTAAATGCACGTGGATTATCCCGCTAATATCATGGTCATTTGCCAGCAATGACAACTTAAAGCTGTTATTGATGTTTGCAACGCAATATTTGACTGGAAGGGTACAACGGGCGGTTACTTTCATTTGCGGCTCGTTGAGAAATATAATGTAGCTATTCAGCGGAAATGGAGTTTAATTTATTAGGGAATTCCTCAAGTGGAATGGATTTTGACTGACGGCGCTATGAAAAGACAAATGCGCTGAATCAGAGAGAGACGGTAAAAGTAAGTGGGTCCAATATCATTGGTCTTAAAAAGTGGGTGGGTCTTGTCCCACCCATATACAATGGTTCCGACGCCCATGGTTCCTGCCCTGCTCTCTGTGTCCTTCCTGGTCGCTGACTGTTGTAAAGCCAAATCAAGGGGGGGTGCTTAATAGAACGCGGAAATCATCCGACCGTTTTTACAAGGAGGGACAGAGCAGTGTAGAATAATGGTTAAATATGTGGAAAATAATGTGAATTTTTAAAAACGAAGCATGAACACATGTTACAGTGCACCCCACAAACACAATCAAGCCTTCGAAAAAAGGCGTTTTACCACCCCTTTAATAAATATCACTCCACTGCTCATTCTCTGAATGCCCCTCTCTCTGAATCCTGACATACATTTTGAGCCTATTCACCTTTCCACAAGGAGACTATGGGCCCTATTTTAACGATCAGGTAAGGAGAGTCAGAATCAGAATCAGAATCAGAATCAGAATCAGAATCTGATTCTGATTCTGATTCTGACTCTCCTTACCTGGCACTGCCAACTCTGGTGCTTCAGCAGTTACTTCTCTCCATGCCAAAGCCTCTGGTTCCTCAAACTATTGCCTTATTGCTATAGTGTCTGGAGTTGTCTCGTCCACAACCAGCCTGTTCTCCAGTTGTTGCCTTGGCCTATAGTTTTGGACTGTGTTCCCACCTCACATATCTTGTACTGTCTTCTGTTAAAGGGGTGGTAAAACACGATTTCACTTTTCTAACTTTAGTTAGTGTGTAATGTTGCTCTTTGAGCATAAACAACATCTGCAAAGTTACAACTTTCAAAGTTTAAAGCAAAGGGAGATATTTGCTTTTAAAGAAATCAATTTCTAAGAACTACAAAAAAACGGCCAGTAGGGACTACACAACATTCCTGCAGGCTTGCTGACATCACTAAGCCCAATATTTACATAAACCCCTCCTCCAATGAAGGATTCGCACAACGGCTAGTCCTGAAAGATGGAGCAGTTCCAACTTTAAAAACAGAAACTGTTTACGGGCCACAACCTGTAAGTATGATTTATTTTTCGTCATTGTGTTTTCCTGTAATAGTTCGTATTGTTAATTGTACGTTGTAGCAAGGAAGTAAACGAAGGACAACGCTGTTTGACTCCACAAACCAGTTTGTTAAATGCTAACGTTAATTCATACTTATCCGACAAACACATACAAACTTCTGTTTAATATCACCAGCGAACTTGGAATGTTCGTGGTTGTTGTGTTGTCGTTTATGTGATCAGTGTAAATTATTCTTTGATTATAGCTTTTATGTATTGTTTATCTACATGCTTGTTTATCTAGAGGCATGCTAAACATGGTTTTGTGTTTGATTTGGCTACTGTTGTAAAGCCAAATCAAGGGGGGGTGCTTAATAGAACGCGGAAATCATCCGACCGTTTTTACAAGGAGGGACAGAGCAGTGTAGAATAATGGTTAAATATGTGGAAAATAATGTGAATTTTTAAAAACGAAGCATGAACACATGTTACAGTGCACCCCACAAACACAATCAAGCCTTCGAAAAAAGGCGTTTTACCACCCCTTTAATAAATATCACTCCACTGCTCATTCTCTGAATGCCCCTCTCTCTGAATCCTGACATACATTTTGAGCCTATTCACCTTTCCACAAGGAGACTATGGGCCCTATTTTAACGATCTGAAACGCAAGTGTCAAAGCACAAAGCGCAAGTAACTTTGTGGGCGGGTCTTGGCGCTGTTGCTATTTTCCCAGCGGGATAAATGACTCTTGCTCCAGGCGCAAATCTAAAATGGGTTGGTCTGAAGTAGCTTCATTATTCATAGGTGTGGTTTGGGCGTAACGTGAAATAAACCAATCAGCGCGTCATCTCACATTCCCTTTAAGAGTAGACGCGCTTTGTTCTAAAGCGGATTCCTATTATAACGGCGGATTTGCCAGACGCGCGCCAGGAGCGGTTCACAGCCGAGGAGAGCAACGCTCTTGTCAGGGACGTTGGGGATGGAGAAACCCACCCAAATTAACTTCGGTTAAAAAGGCGTATGATAATTTGGGTAAATGTGTAAGCTAGATGTATGCTTTTATAATAAATTGTCTATCTATCTATCTATCTATCTATCTATCTATCTATCGTAATAATGTATGATTTGCAAAAATGAAAACTGCTGCTTCTGTGTAGATGAGAATGCACACGCTACATTGATTATGGCCAAGCATGCGCCCTTAAAATAGCATATGAATAACATGCGCAACGCGCCACTGACTTTAAACTATTTTTTCCTGGTTAGTGGCGCAATTGTTTTCTAAATCTGCAAAATAGCATGAAGGAACGTTTGCGCCGGAACACGCCTCCTTTTTTGCGCTGAACCGCCCAGGGAGCGCAAGTTCATTCCCTAGTTTAGCGACGTGCTTCTGTGGAGGGAAAAGCGCGCTTTGCGCGGGTGCAAAATAGGAATGATACATGCGTCAGTGTACAAAGTCAATTGCGCTGGGTGCAAGATAGGGCCCATTGAGTGAAGTGACACCTGAGGCTTTCCATTTCCAGGACACATTTCATCAATGGACTGTAGTAAACTTCCACGACACAAAGCAAACAGGATGTGCCGCTTTCTGCTGCCTTGGTTTCCTTTCAGTAAACTTGTTTGTGGAGCCCGTCACAAAAAGGAACCGAAACTACTTGTCACACTGTTTTGTATTTTGTTTTGTTAATTTAAGTGAAATATATTTCGTGTATAGGCCAATTTGGTAACACTTTAGAATACTGTTCCTTCATTAATGAATAACTACACAAGAACAAATGAGTAATGCATTAGTAACACTCTAGTAACTACTATTAACTAACAAGAAACTCTGATTAACGAATTAGTAAGTAATAGCGCTCAGTCGGATGTGGTAGTTCACTATTAGCTAATCAATAACTACTATTTTTCATACCTCACTGAAGACTATAAGAACTACTATATACAGGTTAATAAATATTTATAATGCACAATGTTTAATATAAGGTAATGGTAGCCCATTAGTAATGAATCAAGTGTTACTATATCCTTCTAAAATAACTACTAATTATTTGGATCAGTATTCTAAAGTGAAAAACATGATAACAACCTAATATTTTTAGTTTACAAAAAACTCAAAAGCTTACAATGACTTCAGTCAATATTAGGTTGTTATCATGTTTTTCACTTTAGAATACTGATCCAAATAATTAGTAGTTCCTTTAAAATGATGTAGTAATACTTGAGTCATTACTAGTGGGTTACCATTACCTTTTATTATAAATTATGCATTATTCATGTTAATTATGAACCTGTAGATAGTAGTTCTCTGGGAGGTATGAAAAAAATAGTAGTTATTGATTAGCTAATAATGAACTACTACATTCATCTGAGCGCTATTACTAATTTGTTAATCAGAGTTTCTTGTTAGTTAATAGTAGTTACTAGAATGTTAATAATACGTTACTCATTTGTTCCTGTGTAATTATTCATTAATGAAGGAACAGTATTCTAAAGTGTTACCGCCAATTTATTCCTTAAATATAAAATTTCATTGTTTTTCTCCGTTCACAGAAGCGCGGCTGCAGGTGTGATGTTATATGTGAATCCTCATTTTTGTCGTTTTTGTTTATGCTGCTATTTGCGCATGAGCTTGAATGGCACGAAAAGGAAGTTACTAATGCCAAATTTGTAAATGAAAGTCATTAAGGTCCTGACTCTGTTTTTTGTGAATAAAATCTGCTGTAAAAGTGTATTAATTAATAAGTATAATGTATAATAAGGTTTTGTAATAAAAGTTTGGTTATTTGCAGTTTAATATATAAAATGTCTGCATTAATCTTTCTTATTATTGCTGACTAATGACTACTGGGTAGAATAAATAAACAGTTTAAATCCGTGCTTTTTATTTGTAATGCTTAAAGCTGCAGTCTGTAACTTTTGGCACTCTAGTGGTTATAGTTTCTCAATTGCTTAAACGCATTTCTTGAAACTATGCCTCGTATTCTCAAAACAGTAAACACAAATCCATAACGTCTCACCCAGTTCCCCAAACATCCTATTTTTTAAGCTTTACTCTCAAAACTATTCACTCTTGCTGAAAAACCAAACTTTGTCCTCAGACATCACACACAAGCCCTCACAAAGACACACACTACAACAGTCTCACACACTGGTAGTGATGTATGTCTCGAGACCGGTCTTGGTCTCGAGACCACTTTTACGTGGTCTCGGTCTTGTCACGGCCTTGACGGTCTTTGGTCTTGGTCTTGTCTTGGTCTCGGACCTCTCGGTCTTGTCTAGGTCTCGCTGTCTCAGACCGACATAGTGGTCGGGGGATTTAGCAATAATACAATACTACAATATCCACGACGACACAACGTTCGATAATGCAACATTATTATCCGCAACGGAACAAGTAGCGCGCGTCCGAGTGCTGACAGTGCGGCGTGTGCGCGAACCACACGAGAAAACACTTTATCCGCGGCCACTGATCGCAGCGGCAACAAGCACTTTGATCACTTGGTTTAAAAAACACATATCAGTGACATGATGGGTTTTAACTTCATTCAGGAGATTTTGGGTAACTGCACAACTGACAGATGACTTTGAGCGCACCGCCAACGTATGTGTGTGTGTAACCACAGCGACAAAACGACCAAATTTCGGATCCTGCACTTAAGCCTATAATTTCGTTTTTAAACATTTTATTATGTATTTAAAAGTTGCAGAATGGATTCATTTGGAGACTCTGAAATCGGCAGAGATAGGCAGGCATTTGCTTAGATGAATTTGTCTCTTTGAAATCTCTCTGTGTGTGTGTGTGCGTGCGTGTGTGTTGTTTGATTACAGTATATTTAAGATGGCGTTAGACTAAATAAATTGTCTTTTAAATATCATCTGCATATCTCCGTTGTGTTGACTAAACATTAGGCCTATTCCAAGTTTATAATTGTGTATCTTTAATTTGATGTTACAATTTCATCTACACATTAAGTATAATTTCAATTGGTTACATATTTCTCATTCTTTAGACAGTTGTTGGAGGAGCAAGATGGTGTTGGAGGTGTTTGATATTTTGTCAGATGAACCAGTCAGTACCAGTCATGTCAGTCCTCAACAGTACACAAAAGTTAAGGGAGTCTCAGTCCTCTAATAGTGCAGTAACAGCCGTCATGCAATTGCTACACATAGTTCTTGATCTCACCCAATCTGCAAAAACATTTACAGTGAGCTCACAGTCACACACATGACATGGTCTGTCTCTGTATTGTTCTGCCTGTGTAGTTGAAGTAATATCGTCTAATATGTATTGAATGTAAACTGCGGCTGAACCCTAGTATGCTGCTGTTCTTGAATTCATACAAGTTATTGCTTAGCTTCAACAGTAGTCTGTTTTTTTCCCCTCCGGTCTCGGTCTTGGTCTCGACTTAGTCTTGGTCTTGACTTGGTCTGTCTTGGTCTTGGTCTTGGTCTTGTCTTGGTCTCGATACCCTCTGGTCTTGGTAGTGTCTTGGTCTCGGTTTATGCGGTCTTGACTACAAGTCTACACACTGGTGCAATAAATTCAAAACAACATTTCCAACACTGGTAAGTTATGTTGCTTGTGGTTCTCCCCCTCACAAACCTTTTCACAAGATGAACACAAAAGACAACCAATGAATACATTGGCACATTTTTATTCATTCATGTACTACACAGTACAACATACACACAGAAAAAAAAAAGAAAAAAAAATCATTCCACCTCATCATCCAGTCTTTGGACTGGGTCAGGCCAGAGAATCTCATCCACATCACAGGCTATAGCCAAGTAGCGGGGGTAAAATCCACTTGCATGCCTTTTCCCCACATCAACTGAAATATTTGGCAGGCTTCTTCCATTTCATCGTCTCTGTGTCCTAGAAAAATAGAAGTACGGATTGCTGTAACTTTAACATCCTTTTTACAAAATGAAAGCATTCAGAAAACCCCATCTGTATGTAAAGCAATTTGACATTTCTTTTTATTACAGTAGTATAGTGCAACAGCTACAGTACATGTAGCATATATGTGTTGTAACAGCACAGTGTACTGCACTCAAAAGTTACAGTAGAGAGAAGTCTCTGAAGTTATGATCGAGGTGACGGTGAAGCGACTCAAATTTGGCCTTCCTCATTGCCCAGCCTCCCTCATAGTCATACCCTCATGGACAAAGACATGGGCAACTAGAGTGGCACAAATTTCATCCGAGATTTGTCTCCTTGTCCTTGCCCTCCTTGGACCAACTAATTTTTTTACTTAAGTTATGTCACAACTGCCTGAAATAAAGTGTTGAAGGTGGGTCTTAAAAGCAAACTAGGAGGCTCAGACAACTCAAAAGCAGGCAGTCTTTCCTTGATCTCAGTTTTCAAATACAGACAAATGGGCAGTCATAGCTTTACAAAATAAAGTAAGCCCAATGGCAACAGAGAAACAACACTTAACCCTCTGGGGTCTAAGGTGTTTTTGGGGTCCTTAAGATGTTCTGACATGCCCTTACATTTGTGCTTTTTTCAGTTGCTTATAAACATATTAATGGCAAAGGTGTAATTACACTCTATTTAGCACAAACAGGGCTACCATAATATGTGAGCAACATGTATGTACATGTTTGTATTTTTGAGAAAATAATCTTTATGGATGGTTATTGAAAAAACTAAAAATGAAAATTTCTGAAATAAGGCCACAAAACACATACTAAATATATGTCAATAAGACTTCTGAATAATGCATTTTGTCGCCTAGAGTTTTTTCTTCAAAATGATGTGAAAATCATTCTGCCTTATCGTTCACAAAAAACAATACATTGATTTAAATTTTGTAACACACTTTTTGTTTGGAAAGGCAATATGCGGGTGGGCGTGATTCACACCTGAGGAGACAATGGGCCCCCGCATAATGAGGCTGCATACTTAATGAGCCTTTCATTCAGGTGTGTGACTGAGCCACAAGAAAGAATGCAAGGACAATATATACAGTATATAATTGGTTCACAGTTGTTGTTGTTTTTTCCACAAATTGTGCTTGCAAATTGTATAATATCCAAGGTAAACATTTCTAGTAATTGTGCAGTTAATTGTTCTCATACTGTATTTTCAGATTTGGAATATATTCTCTACCCAAATGTGTCACTAATAAAGCATAATAAAATTATTTAAAGAGAAGGCTTATAATGACCTTTTAAGATTTTGTTTACATCTATCCTTGTATATATATATATATATATGTGGCCTGTAGACAGTAGCCAGCACAAATCTCAAAAGTGATTTATCATTTACACAATATATTGTTACATTAAGCACCAACACTTCAAAATAATTATATTTGAAACTAGACTTCTTAGTAATTCTGAAAATATTACTATAAATTACAGCAACACCTTCCCCTTTGCCTTTCAAAAGAGGTTCATGTTTATAACAGTAATCTTGGGGGGTGGTCATGTAATCATTTGGTTTTAGCCAGGTTTCTGTCAAACACAGCACATCTAGGTTATAGTCTGTAATCATATCATTAACAATAAGTGCTTTTGAAGGTGAAGGGCAAGGCCAAAGAGACCAGCAGTGCCACTCTAGTTGCCCATGTCTTTGTCCATGGTATGACTATGAGGGAGGCTGTGCAACGAGTACAGCCAAACTTCAGTACTTCTATTTTTCTACACAGAGACGATGAAATGGAAGAAGCCTGCCAAACATTTCAGTTGATGCGTGCCAGCGGGGAACAGGTATGCAAGTGGATTTTACCCCCGCTGCCTGGCTAGGCCAACATAGCCTGTGATGCTGACAAGATTCTCTGGCCTGACCCAGACCAAAGACGGTATGCTGGGGCAGAGTATTTATTTTTGTTTGTTTGTTTGGTGTATTGTACTGAACAGTACATTAAAGAATAAAAATGTGCCAATATAACCATTGGTTGTGTCTTTTGTGTTCATCATGTGAAAAGGTTTGTGAGGGGGGGGAACCACAAGCAACATAACTTACCAGTTTTGGAAATGTTGTTTTGAATTAATTGCACCAGTGTTTAAGACTATGTTGTAGTGTTTGTGTTTGTGAGGGCTTGTGTGTGATGTCTGAGGGCAAAGTTTGGTTTTTCAGCAAGAGTGAATGGTTTTGAGTGTAGAGCTTCATTTTGACCTGAAAACAGGATGTTTGGGGAACTGGGTGAGACGTTATGGATTTGTGTTTACTGTTTTGAGAATATGAGGCATAGTTTGAAGAAATGTTTTTAAGCTATCAAGAACTGTAAACAAGTTCAGGTAGTTTAAACACTGCTTGAAAATCTCATGCACTCTTTCTTCAAAACTCTAAACACATTCTCCCACTAAGACACATTTTGCACTGTGATGCACTTATGTTTCAAATTGCTAAACACAGGTTAAACACAACTGCAACACAGTTGTCATTGTTTACACTCAACGACTCAACAAATTGTTCACACTTATATCTAATGATGTGACCAATGCATTCATTCAGTTGCACATATTTTCAGTCCACATAATCATTGTTTCAAACACAAGATTATTGTAATATGTAATGAGAACATTTGGTTTAATCACCGAAACACAACAGTATGATCTTCTTTCAGTTTAGTACTTTTAACAATCAGTTCATTCAAAAGCAAACAAAGCAAGATACATGTTTCAAATCACTCTTGTTGCCGAATTAATTACAGAAACACAGGCTAAAGTTGCCTCACTTACATTACCTAACTCATGTAATTTAATCCATAATATTATATATCTAGTGTGTTATCAAACGGTGTGATGAAGTATGACACAGCCATGAGGATTTGATGCCATCTGTCTCCCTTCTATTGATGCATCTCTGGTCAATCTGATGTTACATAGTCTTTGACTGTTTCCTCTTCCTCTCCATGTTCATAAATAGCTCTCTCTCTCTCTCTCTCTCTCTCTCTCTCACACACAAACTTTGAACATAGTGGTGGTTATCATCTAGGATAATTCACTTGTGTAAAAAGAATTCATTATATTTGGTAATCCATTTCGGAAATTGCAAACTACTTCTATAGAAACTGTCTATAGAATCAATATCTATAGAAATCTATAGCTTTACCAAATGATTCATAATAACCATTAAGTTCAGTTGGATTAAATAATACACACATGTATTAAACTGAACAAGAAGAGATGCTGTGGCGAGCAGGACGAGGCTGAGGGCCGTAGGAGAAGGCTGGTGGCTGGTGGTGTGATTACTGATGAGCGACACCTGTGAGACGCACCGGTCTCGTATCTCTCACGGAGGAGCGGAAGCATAAAAGGAGGAGCGACGACAGTGGAGATTTTTGATATTAAAGTTTGTTTGAATGTTAGCCGGTTCCCACCTTCTTCTTCCCACAATAAAGAACTTTGTTACACTGGTGCCGAAACCCGGGCGGAAGGAGGAACGAGGAAGGAAGAACATTACTTTCTTTGTCCTTTGTTTGATTAACATTAAAACACAGAAGCATGTTTATCAAACTGCTGCCCCTTTAAGACCGAACGCACGGACCGCATTTGAACATGGCTACGTTCATTTGAGATATAACCGACTTTGTTTACTATATAGGATACTCGCCAAGACGGGCGTTATTACATCATTTTGTGTGAATTCGTCCGTACAAGCGCAAGACGTGAAAGACAATTTAATTCAGTATTCGCGCGCTGAGACGCTGGTTTGCGGGGCGAACCACTCGTTATCCTTAAATCAGGTAACAGTTTATGTTTTACTTTACTTACATATACGATTTAGTTTTCATCCAAATAACATGTGCTGAGTGAACGATCAGCAATCAAGAGCATTCAGCAGAAGTGCGCTCGCTTGCTTGCTCTCTCTCTCTCTCTTGTCAGTTAACGTTAATAATAAGCTACATGCCTCATTTTATTTTCTTTGCCATTGACATTCGACTGAACAAACTTTCCACTGATGTCTGTTTAAAGGGATGTGCTCGCAAAATGTACGTGGTATCGGTGCGTGGTATCGGCAAATTTTTACGAGTACGAGTATATGAGGACAGTATCGGCCCGATCCCCGATGCCAGTATCGGTATCGGGCCATCCCTAGTTGTCCTCGGTGTGAATAGATAGTTCCCTTTCGAGAACGGTCTCTCGTATTGCGTAGCTATACGCTATGGAAAAACTCCTTTTCTCAAGAATATTGAAGCCTTTATTTTAAAATGCAGTGCAGCTGCACAGCAAGCATAGGTCAGAGCTGACTAGTGTCATCGAATGGATGCCTCGACCCCCTTTTATACCGGCCTGGGACCTTTCTACGGTCAAGTCAAGTCAACTCAAGTTTATTTATATAGCGCTTTTCACAATACAGATTGTATCAAAGCAGCTTCACAGTATTAAATTAAAATAATACATCAATGCTTGTTTCTAGTGGAAAATGTCCACGTTTGGTAATGCTGATCAATAGTATTGTTGATTGATTAATTCAATTAAATATCCAAAAAATCCCCAACTGAGCAAGCCAAAGGCAACAGTGGCAAGGAACCGAAAAACTCCATCAGGTGACCTAATGGAGAAAAAAAAAACCTTGGGAGAACCCAGGCTAAAGTATTATATGAATGCCTGGCTGAAGAGATGCGTCTTTAATCTAGTTTTAAACTGGGAGAGCGAGTCTGAGCAACGAACAGTATCAGGAAGACTATTCCAGAGTTTTGGAGCTAAATGTGAAAATGCTCTCCCTCCTTTGGTGGATCTGGATATCCTAGGTATGACCAAAAGCCTCGAATTAAGTGATCTTAAAGAGCGCGATGGATTATAGGGCGATAGAAGATCCGTTAAATAGACTGGAGCTAAACCGTTTAGGGCTTTATAAGTCAGTAGCTTGTAATTAATACGGAACTTTATAGGTAACCAATGTAGTGATGATAAAACTGGTGTTAAATGATCATATTTTCTTGATCTAGTAAGAACTCTAGCGGCGGCATTTTGGACTAACTGTAGCTTGTTTATTGAGGATGCAGGACAACCGGCTAATAAAGCATTACAGTAATCTAGTCTCGAGGTCATGAATGCATGAACTAATTTTTCTGCATCAGAAACTGATAGCATGTTACATAGCTTAGCAATGTTTCTAAGGTGTAAAAAGTCTGTTCTTGTAACATATGAAATATGATTTTCAAAAGACAGATTGCAGTCTATTATAACACCTAGGTCTTTTACTGTAGAGGATAAAGTAACAGGACATCCTACTATGTTAAAGTTGTAGTGTGAGAGGTTTTGTGGGTGGTTTTTTAAACCGATGATTAGTACCTCTGTCTTGTCTGGATTTAATAAAATAAAATTGTGCGTCATCCAATCTTTTATATCTTTAACACACTCTGTCAAATTGGATAATTTAGCATTTTCATCTGGCCGTGATGAAATATAGATTTGAGTGTCGTCAGCATAACAATGGAAACTAATTCCATGTTTCCTTATAATATTTCCAAGTGGCAGCATATATATTGAGAATAACAGAGGGCCTAACACAGATCCCTGCGGCACTCCATAGTTTACTGGAGTTATGATTGATTTTTCTCCATTTAAATAGACAAAATGGTAGCGGTCAGATAAGTATGATCTGAACCAACTTAATGCTTGTCCTTGAACACCAGTATAATTTTGTAATCGATCTAAGAGTATTGTGTGATCTATAGTATCGAATGCAGCACTAAGATCAAGTAAAACTAGTATTGAGATACAGCCTTGGTCAGATGATAAAAGTAAGTCATTTGTAATTTTAACAAGCGCCGTTTCAGTGCTATGGTGCGGTCTAAATCCAGACTGAAACTTTTCATAGATGTCATTTTCTTGCAAGAAAGAGCCCAGTTGAGCGGACACAACTTTTTCTAATATTTTAGACATAAAAGGAAGATTTGAAATGGGTCTATAATTTGCTAGATTATGCGGGTCTAATTGTGGTTTCTTAATGAGAGGTTTTATAACTGCCAGTTTAAATGTTCTTGGAACATGACCTAAAGATAAAGATGAGTTAATAATATTGAGGAGAGGCTCTTCCACTATAGGTAACACTTCTTTCAGTAGTTTAGTTGGTATAGGATCTAATAAACACGTTGTTGTTTTAGATGAAGTGATAAGTTTATTTAACTCTTTTTGTTCTATAGTTGTAAAGCACTGTAATTGTTCTTGCGTCGTGATAATTGAGGCTGAATTATAAAGCGGGATTGAGGATTGAACATTTACAATTGTGGTTCTGATGTTTTCTATTTTCTCAGTGAAGAACTTCATGAAATCATTACTACTAAACTGTAACGGAATATTTTGTGCAGGTGACATCTGTTTATTTGTTAGTCTAGCCACGGTGCTAAATAAAAACCTAGGATTGTTTTGGTTGTTTTCTATTAGTTTGCGGAGGTGCTCAGCCCTGGCCGCTTTAAGGGCCTTTTTATAACGTGACATACTGTCTTTCCATGCGATTCTAAAGACATCTAAATAGTTTGTTTCCATTTATGCTCTAAATTACGGGTTTCTCTCTTTAGAGCATGCGTAGTATTGTTGTACCATGGTGCTTTACTTTATCATTTGGTACTTTTCCTAACTGTTTTAATTATTCTTATTTCTTGTTATTATTTTAATTTCTTCTATGTAAAGCACTTTGAATTGCCATTGTGTATGAAATGTGCTATATAAATAAACTTGCCTTGCCTTGCCTTGCCTTTTCTCTCTGACCTTTTTTAATCTAATGGGTGCAACAATATCCAATGTTCCAGAGAGAATGGTGCTTATAGTGCTAGTTAATTCCTCTAGTTCATTTGTTTGTTTGGGTTCACTGAGCAGCTGAGACAGATCAGATAAGCAATTTGAAAAATTATCTAAGGTGGATGGAAGGATTGTTCTGCCTGATCGATAACGCGGCGCAGCATGATATATTACAGGAGTACGTAATATGCAAGTTACCATGTAATGGTCAGTGACATCATCACTTTGTGGAATGATATCTATATCGGTTGGATCGGTTCCATGTGATATAATTAAATCGAGTGTATGATTAAAATGATGAGTTGGTCCGGTAACGTTTTGCTTGACCTCAAAGGAGTTTAATAAATCCGTAAACGCAGCCCCTAACGCATCATTTGGATTATCTACGTGTATGTTAAAATCTCCAACAATTAATGCTTTATCGACATTGACTAATAGGTCTGAGAGAAAATCTGCAAACTCTTTTAGGAAATCAGCGTAAGGCCCAGGCGGTCTATATACGGTAGCCAAGGCTAGAGATAATAGGGACGTTTTTCTAACATCTAAGAGCGTAACATTTAGTACAAGTACTTCAAACGAAATAAACTTATAACCCGTTTTCTGACTAACATTGAGAATATCTCTATAGATTGTTGCAACACCGCCGCCACGACCAATCAGACGGGGCTCATGCTTATAGGAGTATCCTGCTGGGGTAGACTCATTTAGGCCGAAATAATCATTTGGTTTAAGCCATGTTTCAGTAAGGCAAAGTACATCAGCCGTGATCCCCAGGAGTAACCTTTAAGAGTATCCGGCGTTGGATCACTAAAAGGCTTGAGACGCGTCTGCTCAACAGTCCGCGTTGTGACTATGAGGTTTGAGCAGCAGTGCTTCTCAGTGAGGAAAAGTAGAAAATGTTCGTTGTAAGTGAGTTTAAAGAGAAAAATCAAGAATTATAAATCAAATCGATGGAGCTCCAAAGACAACAACAACGTGTTCAGACGCGACGCATGCGCATTCGTCAACCGGAAATTCTGAAAATTCGGTCCTCAGGGCCCTGAAGGGACCCCCTTTCGAGCCACTTCAGTCGGCTGATCTAAAGCCTCTTTCACTGAAGACCGCACTTCTGCTAGTGGGTGGGTGATTTACAAGCACTCTCTGTGAGCGCTTCCTGCCTTGAGTTCGGGCCCAACAACTTCAAAGTTGTCCTCAGGCCCAGGCATGGCAGTGTTCCCAAAGTGCTCTCGACTCAGTTCAGAGCTCAGGTCATTTCTCTATCAGCTCTTCCCCCTTCGGAAGAAGATAGAGATGTGTCTCTTCTCTGCCCTGTTAGGGCCCTTAGAGTCTATTTAGAGCGTTCTGCCCCGTTCAGGCAGTCAGAACAGCTCTTTAAATGCTTCGTGGCCGCACCAAAGGGCTTCCGGTCACCAAGCAGAGACTATCACGATGGATAGTAGACGCTATCGCTTTAACCTACGCTTCTTCCTTGCCCCATTGGCATCAGAGCTCATTCCACGAGAGGCATGGCCTCATCTTGAGCCTGGTCCAGTGGTATACCAATTGAAGACATCTGTGCGACGGCCGGTTGGTCCTCGCCATCCACATTTGTAAGATTTTATAACTTAGAGGTTCCTGCTCTGCAGGCTCAAGTTCTTTCTGTATAAAGGCCTAAGCCTTTTACTACCCCTCTGTGGGGCCCTAAATAGTCCGGCCCCCATTGGATTTGACTTTAGCTCTACTATTAACCTTGGGCTTCGAGCCCTAGGTGATAGTCAAGGGCGAAGTGTTAAGTTGATAGCATGGCGTTTTAAAATGGGTTCCCATAGTGTATAGCTACGCAATACTAGAGACCGTTCTCGAAAGGGAACGTATTCGGTTACTAACGTAACCTCGGTTCCCCGAGAGTAAGGGAACAAGTATTGCGTCCCCTGCTGTGCTATTACGCTTGGTACAGGTGCTATCGCTTCAGTCGATTTAAACCTGATTCCTATGGCGAAATGGCCCGCTTATATAGCCAGAAGCCATGCCCATTCTGGCGGGCGAGGCACCGTTTCAGTAACTAAATAAAATACAAGATAACTTGGGAAACTGAATGGTATATTTTCTGTGTGCATTACCTGTGTGCGTTACCTGATTGATGACTCTGTTCTTTGAAGAGCAACCGTATTCGAGAAGAATGTCAGCATTTATCACCTGGCCTAAAAACAATCATATACATAACAAATTACATTATAATAAAACTAAGTAGGCTAAATGGTAGATTTCTACACTTACTAGAACATGGAAATAAACAAAAATATAGCTGCGAGAAGCAATTACGGGCCCAAGCCGGTGGTACCGCAACCCAGGTGCCTTTGGCACCGGGGATGGCGGTACCGCCGGCTTTGGCCCTCCATCAATACATACACACACACACACACACACACACACACACACACACACATATATATATATATATATATATATAAGACAGAAAATATGACTTGTCTTACCTTATTCTGATTTTATGATACACTCAAAATATTCCACAACAAATCCTTTAAATTTAATTTAAAAATAAAAACGAAAGTAAGCAGTGTTGGGCTCACGTAACTCTCTCATTAGAATCAAAATCTTTCAACATTTGCGATGTATTTGGATGCTAAACTTTTCTTTATTATAGGCTTTGTACTTCACTCGTGTTCCAATATCGACAGAAAAAATTATCCTCTTCACACACGCAAAAATGTGCTTAGAAACATCACAGTGAAGGCGCTGCTAACCGTGAATGGTACAAATTGTACTAAACAATTCTTCAATTGAAAAAAAAAGAATAAAATGGGTTTAGTTCTGATATTTGTATAATTTTATATAGAAATAAATGGTGTATAATTAGGCTACATTTTTAGAAGATATGAGGCTTTTAGTGTTTCTTTTTTTGACATTACTTTAATCTCTCACCATAGCAAAACCGTTTGAGATATTTATTATCCGTTCACAATTCAGCATCTTTAATGTATTTTGGTGGGGATAAAATAAACCACTTAAGAGGAGTGCGTAAAAATTCAGAGGCCGATTTTGCAAAGAAATCCACATTCAAACCAAAATATCTGACTTCCTGTTGGTCGGAGCTAATGACTGTAAATTAGAAAGTTGTCCGGCTCGATGAGACCAATATACGTACTGATTTTTGAAACTGTGGGTAAAACTAACCCCCCCACTTTTGTCAAAAGCATTTTGAAAGTGACACACTTCCTGCGCTTGGTGGCGCTATAACTTTGACTCACAATAGTTACATCCATCTGATCGGCCTCTTACCACGAACACACTGCTGAAGTTTCATCAAGATCAGTTAATGTGTGCAGAAGTTATAACACTTTGTGTTTCTCTTTTCTCGCCAAAAAATTCATGTCCTCGCCACGGCCAAAGCGTTCGAGATATCAAAAATCCGTCCGCAATTTAGCATCCTCAATGTCTTCATGCACACCAAGTTTGGTGGCGATTTAATTAATTCTCTGGGAGGAGTGTTTCAAATTCCACAGCAAGCGTTCTCCAAACAACCCATAATAGCTGACTTCCTGTTGGGCTGGCGTATAACTTAACCCTCATGTGGTGTTCAAAACCCTATAACACCTGTGGTCTTCCCGGGTCAAAATGACCGGCCTATAAAAAATAGCTTATAAATCACTCATTATACCATATTTTCACCCAATCTTGGATTCAATCTTTTTGTCAACTTGTTCTCTTTCAATTAGGACTGGTTTTATATTTCTATTTGCATCTGATTAATCGTGGGCCTCATTTATCTGAGAGTAGGCATCTCATTTTATTTGTAAAAAAAGCATTATTTTTGAATATTTTTGAATAATTTTGGAAATATTAAATAAAATATTTTTAAAAAGTTGGCAGTGTTGATCACACTAGTCTACTTTAATGTTTCATCAGGAAGTTTGTTTTGAAAAACTTTTATTTTGTAAAAAATGGCACATAGTCACACTTGTGGTCTTCCCGGGTCAAAATGACCGGCCTATAAAAAATAGCTTATAAATCACTCATTATACCATATTTTCACCCAATCTTGGATTCAATCTTTTTGTCAACTTTTTGTATCTACGCATGCACATGTCCAAGGGCTCTATGTCTTCAAGCACACATGTACATATGTGAACATAAACATGCTCCTGACTGACAACTACATTTTTCTCTAATTTTTAGTCTCCCCCATTCACTTTCAATGACCGGGAACACCACAAGTGTGACTCTGTGTCATTTTGTGCAAAAAAACCCCACACATTTCAAAACAAACGGTGTCATTAAATATTAAAGTAGACAAGTGTGATCAACAGTGCAGTTTTTTTTCATATTTTACTCAATATTGCCAAAATTATTAACAAATAATGCTTTTTTCACTCAAAAACTGAAGTGCATAAGCTCGGATAAATGACTCCTACAATTAAACCGTTTGAAAATTAAATACAAAACCAGTCCTAATTGAAAGAGAACAAGTTGACAAAAAGATTGAATCCAAGATTTGGTGAAAATATGGTATAATGAGTGATTTATAAGCTATTTTTTATAGGCCGGTCATTTTGACCCGGGAAGACCACAAGTGTAACAAGGTAACAAAACCACCCCTAAAAAAGTAAGAAAATTTTCAAAAAACATTTGAGAAGTAGTTATACCCTTTGGGGACAAAGTCACTAAGTTTCAGTCCAATGAGATAACATTAACTAGTATTTTTGGGAAAAAGAAAATCTTCTCCGGGTCAAAATGACCCGAAGACGAGTACGAAAGTTGTTTGGCCCGATGAGATCTATATGTGTGCTGAGTTTCATATAAATTCATGCAAGCTAGTTTGATCTATGGACCAAGTTTTCGGACCCCATTCAAGGGGGCGCTGTTGAGCCCCCCTGCCACGCCCAGGTACCAGCTTCAGCCCGGCCCTCATGGCCACAGGTTCTGACCTGTGTGCAAAGTTTCAAGAGTTTTCGAGCACGTTAAGGGCCCCAAAAGCCCCTGAAACCTTGAAAAACAATTAGAAAAGCAAATCTCTCCTAACAGACAAATCCCCCACACCCCACACACACACACTGAGACACAGATACAGAGAGAGAGAGAGAGAGAGAAAGAGAGATCACATTCAATCACATTCAAACCAAAATATCTCACTTCCTGTTGGTCGTAGCTAATAACTGTAAATTAGAAAGTTGTCCGGCTCAATGAGAACAATATACATGCCGATTTTTGTGATTCTAGGAAAAACTAAGCCCCCATTTTTGACTAAAGGTGGCGCTACTGAGCCCCTCACCATGCCCGTTTCTGAAACTTTGCACATGTCTACTGGCTAATAAATGTGATGTGTCTGTCGAGTTTAATGCATTTTCAAGCATGTGAAGAGTCTCAAAAGCATCCGAAAAGAAAATTGAAGATATCAATAATCCTTTCACAGGCCTACATCTGCCGTGTGTCTACATTATACACATAAAGTTTGAAGCAAATCGGGTAAAAATAAGAGGGTGATTTCAAAGCATTTTGAAAGTGACACACTTCCTGTTGCCAGTTGGTGGCGCTATAACTTTGACTCACAAAGGTCACATCCATGTGATCGGCCTATTACAACGAACACACTGCTGAAGTTTCATCAAGATCAGTTAATGTATGCAGAAGTTATAACACACTTCCTGTTTCTATTTTCTCGCCATAAATTCGTTTCCTCGCCACGGCCAAACTGTTCGAGATATCAAAAATCCGTCCGCAAGTTATCATCCTCAATGTCTTGACTTCATGCACACCGAGTTTGGAGGCGAATGGATGAATTTCCTAGGAGGAGTACATCAAATTCCACAGCATGCGTTTTCCAAACAACCCATAATAGCCAACTTCCTGTTGGGCTGGCATAGAACTTAGAGCACGAAAGTTGTTCGGCCCGATAAGATCTATATGTGTACCGAGTTTCATATTAATTCATGCAAGCTAATATGATCTATGGACCAAGTTTTCGGACCCTATTCAAGGGGGCGCTGTTGAGTATGGAGCTATTCTTGTGCCAATAAAAATGAACGTAGCTTTTCAAGAAACTAATGAAAATATAAATTGAAACTAAATAAATTATCTCTAAAACTGAAAAAGAATAAATCGCAGGCAAATTTTTTTACTTCGTTTTTAATACACTGCATGTTTTGCTAACTATTTCTCATATTTCAATCGCTGATCTGAACTTACAAATGCGCTTCCAGAGTTTTCATTTACGCTTCTGAAGTTTTCGTTTATGCTCCCTGAGTTTTCGTTCGCCGTTCTGACACATTTCTCTCGTGGGGGCGGGGCTAGTAGCAGTGTGTTCTCATTGGTTACTGAGCTTTTGATTGATAGCTTCGTGACCTGGAAGTGAAGACATCAGTGGAGCAACATTTCCATAAACAAAATTCTGATGCTGACACAGAGGATGGAGTGATAGTACCAGAGATCCACTGTCCCTTTCAGACAATAATCTTACTCTGTTCAGACACATCACCTTTGAATGACTTGATCTTCAGACACCTGATTTATTTTAATATAAACTAGCAAATATTTCAATTTCCTCTAGATTAAAACAAACACAGTTCACAAGTACACAAGAGGTTTCACTTTATTCTTATTAATCTATGCTGATCTTGGATTAGCATACCAATAGCATATGAATGTTGAGGGGATAGTTCACCCAAAAATACAATTCTCTCTTATTTTGCTCACCCTCATGCTCAGTGTTGGGGAAAGTTACTTTGAAAAGTAATGCATTACGATATTGCGTTACTCCCTTAAAAAGTAACTCATTTCGTTACTTAGTTACTTTTTTAGAAAAGTAATGCGTTACGTTACTTTTGCGTTACTTTTTTCCAGCTGGGCTGGGCTTGTTTTTTTATAACAAAAAAGTTATATTTTTGGGCAAATGTACAGACCCTTTCAGACCAAGGCCTATTTTAACGCCCTATTTTAACGATCTGAAACGCAAGTGTCAAAGCGCAAAGCGCAAGTAACTTTGTGGGCGGGTCTCGGCGCTGTTGCTATTATACCGGCGGGATAAATGACTCTTGCGCCAGGCGCAAATCTAAAATGGGTTGGTCTGAAGTAGCTTCATTATTCATAGGTGTGGTTTGGGCGTAACGTGAAATAAACCAATCAGAGCGACATCTCACATTCCCTTTAAGAGCAGACGCGCTTTTTCCTTGGCGTATTGCTATTATAACGGCGGATTTGCCAGGCGCGCGCCAGGAGCGGTTCACAGCCGAGGAGAGCAACGCTCTCGTCACGGCCGTAAAAGAGAGAGAAGTGACATTGGGGATGGAGAAACACACCCAAATTAGCTTCGGTTAAACAGGTATATAATAATCTGGGTAAATGTGTAAGCTAGATGTATGCTTTTATAATAAATTGTCTATCTATCTATCTATCTATCTATCTATCTATCTATCTATCTATCTATCTATCTATCTATCTATCTATCTATCTATCTATCTATCTATCTATCGTTTGTAATAATATGATTTGCAAAAATTAAAACTGCTGCTTCTGTGTAGATTAGAGAATCAAAGTGTATGTGCGTTGTGCACGCTATACATTATGGTCAAGCATGCGCCCTTAAAATAGCATAATGAACAACGCGCAACGCGCCACTGACTTTAGACTAGGTTTTTTCTGGCCAGTGGCGCTATTGTTTTATGGAACAGTAAAATAGCACCAGGGATTGTTTGCGCCGGAACACGCCTCCTTTTTTGCACTGAACCGCCCAGGGAGCGCAAGTTCATTCCCTAGTTTAGCAACGTGCTTCTGTGGAGGGAAAAGCGCGCTTTAGGAATGAAACATGCGTCGGTGTACAAAGTCAATTGCGCTGGGTGCAAGATAGGGCCCCAAAAGTGCAATAATAATCCTCAGGATGAAGGAAATGCAGATTCACAAGTGTCCACTAGAGGGCGCCGCTCAAACAAACCTTTCAGCTGCTGCTGTTCTGGATAACAGAAGAAGAGGATGCAGGAGAGAAAAGTTTAACATTTTACCAATAAAAACAAAAAAATCTATAGTTTTGTCTAAATCTAAATCTGCTTATGGTTTAACTGAATCATCGAAGGTCAGAAGCAAGTACAATGGTCACTTAAAGTGAGATAAAATGCAAAAAAAAAAAAAAAAAAGTATGTTTGATTTAACATATTTAGTTATTAGAGGTTTACATAGTATTCTGATTCTGCATTTCACTGATTATATTCATTTTGAGGAATATTGAATCTTTTTTTGTGCAAGTGAGATGAGTAAATGCTCATATTTAGTCTAGAACTACAATAACCATCATGTTTACACACACACACACACACCCGGACTCTCCATAGACGTAATGGTTTTTATACTGTACAAACTGTATATTCTATCCCCTTACACTGCCCCTATCCCTAAACCTACCCATCACAGGAGACATTCTGCATTTTTACATTTTCAAAAAAACTAATTCTGTATGATTTATAAGCTTTTGTACCCATGGGGACCTCAATTTAGGTCCCCACGGTGACACGAGTCCCCATGAGTCTGTGTGCATTCAGGTTTAAGTCCCCACCGGTGTAGAAAAACATGTCCACACATACACACACACACACACACACACACACACCTCTGCACTTTGATTTGTCTCAACATGGGGACAAGAGAGCTGTCAGTCAATAAATGGGAAAACAAAGTAACTTACGTTACTTATTTGAAAAAGTAACTCAGATATTTTGTTGTAAATTTTAAAAGTAATGCGTTACTTTACTAGTTACTTGAAAAAGTAATCTGATTACGTAACTCAAGTTACTTGTAATGAGTTACCCCCAACACTGGCCCTAATAATCCTAACGAAAACAATAGGGCCTTCGCCCTTTCAAGGCTTGGGCCCTAAAAATAATCCTACCGAAAACAATAGGGCTCTGCGCCCTTTCAGGGCTTGGGCCCTAATAATAATCCTAACGAAAACAATAGGGCCTTTGCCCTTTCAGGGCTTGGGCCCTAATAATAATAATAATAATAATAATAATAATAATAAATAATCCTACCGAAAACAATAGGGCCTTCGCCCTTTCAGGGCTTGGGCCCTAATAATAATCCTACCGAAAACAATAGGGCCTTGGGCCCTAATGCGAGAAATTTACACTGCACTTTAACAAATATGATATATTTTTAAGTATGTTGCTAAAACACACCTAATCTGCCTTGTCTGCCATGAATCATGAAAAATCATGAAACATGAATCAAAAGTCAGCTGCAGTTCTTCCTTCAGAGCTGTTTTTGAAGCCTCTGAGGACAGTTGAGAAGAAAGTGTCTGCTGATTTGTCAGAGGAGAATATGTTAACAAGTCAAGCACACTAGGTAGGCTAACATTAATTAATAAAACGTGTATTTAACATATAACATAACATAATATTTAACTAATGACTAACTTCTTAGAAATGTATGTAGCAGTTGCTAAGTAACGTACCAGTTAGCAGTTACCAAACTAGCTAAGATAGCAATTTTACAACATAAACGCGCTCGATTTAAATCAACAACACTTAATTCTTCGTATGTTTTGGTAAATACTCTATTTAAAAAAGGTTTTATGAATTTGCACTTACTTTCGTCTGATATAATGTCTGAAAACACAACATGACACTGTCAGCGCACGCAGTAACTGAAGGAAGGGGGCTAGAAAATACAGTTCAGAAAAAATATGATATTGAAAAACTTTGCCGTTATGTTCTGGCAAACATGTTATTTAAAATAGTTTTATGAATTCACACATACCATGTACATACACCATAAGTTTCACTGAAATGTCCAATCTCAGATTTAACCCCGAAATTACTGTTTTTATGCAGTGTCAGTGCCTCTGGCCTGCTGCCTGCATCAGCAAATTCATGATGAACAAAAAAATGACTGCCAAAAAAACTTACTGTGTATCGACCAATCAGCACGTTGTCAAGGCAGAATTTCAGGCACGACCAATCATATTAAACAGAGATATAGCAAATCATTTAAATAACTAGACATTTTGAGTTCATAACACTTAAAATCTTAATCTGAAAGAGTTTTGCTGCCAAATGAGTACATTAAACACACCTGTTTAATTTTAGAGCGCAGTCTCGTGGGTACCCCCCGGCCTGCGAGGGGTGATGGGGGTATGTGGCGAGCAGGACGATGCTGAGGGCCGAGGGAGAAGGGTGCGAGGCCGGTGGTGTGATTACTGATGAGCAACACCCATGATATGCACTGGTCTCATATCTCTCACGGAGGAGCGGAAGCATAAAAGGGGGAGCGAAGACAGTGGAGATCGAGAGAGCCATAGGCCTGGATTTTATTTGATGTTTGTGTTTTATTTGATGTGACAGCAGCTGTCCGTGATGGGCTGCTGTCTTTTACTTTAGTTTTGTATTTGTTTTTATTTTTGATATATTAAAGTTTGTTTGAATGTTCGCCGGTTCCCGCCTCCTTCCCACAATAACGAACTTTGTTACAGATGGAAATCAAAAGTTTGATAGTAATGGTATTATGAAAGACAAACATTTAAATAGATGAAACAGTTGAGTAGTGAAAAGGATACTTTGTGATTTTGAAAACACAATTGAAAACATGATGAAATGCTTGTAAAAAGTGCTCTTTTGATGATCTGTTGTGATATAAACACCTTACTTGTGAAAATAGTATCAAAGCGAATAAAAAAATAAACTGTAAATCATAAGAAGCCTCAAAACATTGCTTTAAAAGAAAAAAAAAGAAATATGACATAAAATAGTGCTAAAGCATTATGTAAACATGACCAAACAAATTTCCCATTCGTACATCACAGCCTCAAAACTATACAAGAACTAGTTTTGTTCCTGGTAACCTGCTGCAGTCATTCCTTTACTGCTAAAAATGCAAAACCTGAGTATTTATACTTATGAGGAAACTAGGAATGACTGACATTACTAATTTTTATTGTAATTTTATTCTAGATCACAGTGGAAGGGTTCTCTTTCAAGAGATTTCAAGGATGAGTCAGGGTAAACTGTGTTATAGTCTTCATGCCTTAATACCCTTTATTCTTGCTGCATTATTGAACTTTGTCATGACAATTAGTGTCTTGTTTTCTGAAAGCTTCTGCAGATTCTCATGTACATAGGTCTTAGCATACACTTTTCTGCCTTATTCAAATTAACTTTTTGCTTGTATCATAATATAAAAAGGCCAAAAGCACAAGTCTGTTCCTTCAATGCTATCACTGACTGAAGAAGACTATTTAAGTGCATGAGCCATATCGACCTCTTTTATGCTGCTTTTTGTCCATTTCGAAGATAAATTATTAACTAGTCTGAATGGCTTAAAAGGTCTGGCCTTTTAATAAGTTCACAATTATTAGTTTAGCAGAAGCTTTTAGCTAAAGAGGCTTACAAATGTGCAGTAGCCTACAACAAGCTATTCTTCCTAGAATGAGAAGAACTGTAATGCCAAGTTCAAAAATTGTTCAAAGTAAAACAGTTTATGTAAAAAGATACATCATGCAGAAATATTTTTATTTGTTTGTTTAAATAAGCCAAAGAAGGGTTTATTTATAAAGGAAGAAGATAAAGTGAAGATTATAGCCTCTAGATGGCATCCTCTGTACTGCTTTTAAACACTCAAGAAGAAAGATTATCAGCAGAATGTGGCACGTCAAATTTGCATTTGTTTTTACATAATATTATATAATCATGCTCAAAACACCAATATCAAAGAGCAGAACTATATTTATCTGCTCTGCACCTTAATTCTTAGTTGCTGTTGTCATAAACATTTGTATTTTTTAAATTATTATCTGGATTATGTTAATAAAGTATATGATTCTATTTTAGGTTGCCATGGAAGACTGTAACTTTAACCTTTGAGAGCTGATATTCAAAATAGTTTTCTACAGAAGCATAGTTCCCTTGTTGCTTGTGGGTGTTACTCCACGCCACTTTGACACAAATGAAGGGGAAACAACCACCAATTGTTCATGTGAAGACGTTGTTGTGAGCTTTAATAACACACACTTGCAGAAACAACAGAAGGAAAGGACTGAAAATGGGTAAGAATCTACATCTACGCAATATTCCTGTGGCTATAACTATGTTTATACACCTAATATAATATAGCAAGCTAATTTCTGTTTTATTGAGACAGATGCCCTGTGAAAAGAAGTGGGTGATGTGGGCAGTTTATGTTTGCTGCAATGCCTTTTCAAAATGACATGCATTTTTTATTCCCCCACCCCTCGGTTGAGTTCATTATCTTGACTTCTTTGAATTGTTGATTTGATCAAGATTATGCAGCATGGCGTTGAGTTAAAAGCTTAGACTCTAATCCAACAGAAGTCAAAAAGAGATCTCATCATCCATCCCTGCTGTTGTTTATCAGTGTAAACCACTATTTTATTAAGATAAAATAAGAAAAAATATATATATTGCATCTCTGGCTAGTTTTTGAGACTTCAGTCACGTGTTCAATACATGCCGTGTACGTCAATATTGGTTAAAAAGCTGTGGTCAGAAAGGGTGTGTCATTTGCAACTGTATTTACTGCTTAATGCAAAATGTATTTGCTTAAATGCAAAACTGTCTGAAAGCATTAATGAGACCAGAATAGCAGAAAATTATATTTTGTCTTTTCAATGTACAATTTTGTGGTCTTATGTTGCATGTGAATTGTGCAACAAATTTTGCTGACAAAGTCTTTTAACCTACCAGCCACAATTTAAGCTGTAGACAGCAAAAATACTTTGTTGGGTTATATTCTTTTAAAAGCGTAAAAGCATATTTTTGAGTTAAAATACCCAGTAAAAGATACACATCATGCATTTTATACATAAGAATATAGGACATGATGCCCCCTGGTGGCATCATGGTAAGATTGAGCATCTCCTTTTATCATAATCTCTAAATTTGCAGACATTTATTCCCCATAATTCTGACAAATAAAATGAGATTATTCATTAAATATAATTTAGCCTAATCTTGAGCATGATTAACAATGAACTGGTAACTAAGGTTCTAATTTGAACAACAATAATAAGATTCATACTGTAAATCAGAGCTGTAATAACTATCCCAAAATTATTTTAAAGACATTCATCAGCTTTATGCGCAACTGAAAATCATTAATTTACAACTCCATTGAGCTGTTAACCGCTGCAACCGGATTGCTGAATCAGTTGGATTTCTGAATGAATCCTTTCAACCAAAATTAAAAGAAAGAATCAGAAATGTTATGACTTTCTTTTACAGTTTGCTTTCTCTTTTTTTGTGCAGCGAATGCAACCTTTTTGAGTGCTGTGAATGGGACCAATGCAACTCAGATGGAAGCCTTTTCAAGCATTGAAATCTTCAATATATGCATATATTTTGTCGTCTTCGCTCTGGGTATCGTTGGAAACGGGCTCGTCATATTTGTGACTGGCTACAAAATGAAGACGACCGTCAACTCCATATGGTTTCTCAACTTGGCGATTGCAGACTTCATCTTCATCTTAATCATCATCCTCTACATTGTTACTGCCTTTAACAAGATGGCTTGGCACTTCGGTGACTTCTTGTGCAAGTTTGTCAGCTTCGTGGCGGTGCTCAACATGTTTGCCAGCATTTTTTTGCTGACCGCTATCAGCCTGGACCGATGCATGTCCACCTGGGTGATTGATTGGGCTCAAAACAAACGAACTCTGGTCAAAGCCAGGATCATCTGTGCATTTGCATGGGTTTTATCCATCCTCTGCAGCATCCCCTTTGTCATCAACCGATATGTAGATAATAACCGGTGCATTTATCATGTAGAACCCTTCAAGTCTTTGGTCATATACAGGTTTATGGTGGGTTTTCTCATCCCCTTCCTGATCATTGCATCTTCATACATTGCTATCGGAGTGCGTGCCAAACGTCTCAAAAGGGGGAAGAAGCTTAAGCCTTTTCGGGTCATCATATCTGTGATCATGGCCTTTTTCATATGCTGGTTTCCTTTTCATGTTCAACAGCTGTCCACCGTAATTGCAAATGAGAATAAGTGGAGTGACTTTAAAAAAGTACTAAGACACATAGGACCTTTCGTAAACTGCCTGGTTCATCTCAACAGCTGTCTGAACCCCATTCTCTATGTGTTCATGTGTGAGGAGTTTAAGAATAAGCTGAAACAGTCTCTACTGCTGGTGCTGGAGACGGCGTTTGCTGAAGAACATCTGCCTTTCCGATCATCTCGCCCTTCCACTTGTTCAGGCCTCTCAGAATCACAGGGTCTCAAGATGAACGAAACAACCTTCTCATCAACTGGCAGCAGCCAGGACAACAAAACATGCATTTAGAAAATCAGTCCCAGAGATATTCATTCCTTGTATTAGTCTGAAGTGATCCGATAAAGCATATTAAGAAGCTTTCCACTTTGCCGCCTTGAACCCCTCATCCCATGTCAGATAAGCAGTGATTCAAAGACTTGTTTGTTCTAAAGTCAATCCAAAGGTGTAATTCATGCACCATTAAAATTACATTTCAGGCAGGTTTCTTGTTTTCCATTGGTTGGACTAACAGATAGTTCTACCCCAAACTCATGCCATTGGTGTGATGTGTTGTTGCATCTAAACTGGTTGGGATGATAAAAATGTTTTGTATTGTTTATGCTTTTTATGGGAAACCTACAGATGTTTATTGTATACTCATGGCTTTGGGGAAATATTTCAACATACCTGTAGATATAAATATTTTAAACATATTTTACCTATTATATGTTGATTATATTATATATTATATGTTTTACCTTTTTAATGCATTTATTTTCCATTGACTTGTTTTACACAATCTTTAAGCCACGTTGTAATAGGCCAGTGTTTCCCAACCGGGGGTACGTGTACCCCTAGGGGTACGTGAGCAGTCCCCAGGGGTACGTGAGCAGTCCCCAGGGGGTACGTGGGATGATTCTCAAAACATTATAATCATGTTATAATATGGAAACCATTCAGTTAAGTCACCCTGTCCTTTCCGCCAACTGATTCTCAGCTCGCTTGCCCGTGGCTGCGCGCGCGCTGCCGTGCGCTAGTGTAACCATAGCAACAGGCAGAGAGGCTAGCAGAGAGTAAAACAGAAACACTAGCTAGCTATGGATCAATGGTTAAAAAAACGTGCCGTTCCAAGCAGCAGCAGTGCTAGCGGCAGCTCAAGTGAACCAATGGAAAAAAGAAAGAAAGCTGATAAGTCAAAGTACCGGCAATTTCATGAACAGTATGTCGTTTTCGGTTTCACGTCCACACCTACTGAACCGCCTCAGCCGCTGTGTTTCCTCCGCGGGGATGTGCTCTCTAATAATAGCATGAAACCAGCCCATTTACAACGACACCTAAATACCAAGCATCTTTCCTGTGTCGGTAAGACAGCAGAGTTTTTTCAAAGAAAACTATCAGAATTTAAGGGAAGTCAAGAAAAATTAAAGTAAGCGACTGCAGTGTCAATCAAAGCATTGGAGGCCTCATATGCTGTGTCGCTACTTGTGGCTAAATCCAAAAAGCCATTTACTGTTGCTGAGGAGCTAATTTTGCCTGCTGCTGTAATTCTTGCAGAAACAATGATTGATAAGAAAGCAGCTGATGCACTGAAAATGGTACCATTGTCCAATAACACAGTGTGCCATAGGATTGATGACATGGCCGTTGATATTGTCGATCAAGTAGTGGAAAAGTTAAAACTTTCTGGTTAATTTGCGCTGCAGTTGGACGAGTCAACAGATGTTAGCGGGGAAGCCCAGCTTATTGCGTTTGTGCGATACAGAGACATTTCTGAAATTAACGAGCACATTCTATTCTGCAAGAAGCTAACGGGGAGCACTACTGGTAAAGATGTGTTTCACGTTATCGACACTTTTTTCTCAGAGCACAATCTGGATTGGAAGTCCTGTATTCATGTGTGTACGGATGGTGCTGCATCAATGACTGGGAGGGTGAAAGGATTAATAGCGCAGATTAAGAAAGTAAACCCTGATGTTCAGTGGAATCACTGTATCATCCACAGAGAGGCACTGGCCAGTAAGAGAATGAGTCCTGAGTTACATGAAGTTTTGAATGACGCAGTGAAAGTCGAATCGCGGCCTCTGAATCACAGACTGTTTGAAAGGCTCTGTCATGACAGTGGCGCTGAGCACCAACAGCTACTGCTTCACACCGACGTACGTTGGTTATCGAAAGGGAAAGCACTACAGAGGGCTTTTGGAGCTGCGCAACGAAGTAAGCGCTTTTCTGGCAGAACACTCACATCCCCTTGTTGTTATGTTGGAGAACACAGACTGGGTAGCCCGCCTTGCATATCTCGCTGATTTTTTTTAGCAAACTGAACAACCTGAATTTAACTTTGCAGGGTAAAGACACACACATCCTAAACATGTATGATAAAGTGTGTGGATTCATGAAGAAGATCAAACTGTGGGAGAGTAAATGTGAAGATGGGGACACAAGTTGTTTCCAGCAGCTCAACAGCTACCTTTCTGCAGGTGATGTTGACAGAGCTCCTATAGTGCAACTAGTAAGCACACATTTATCCAAACTCAACAGTGAGTTCAACTACTACTTTCCTGATATTGAAAGCAAGTCTGCCAAACTTATGTTTGGTCTGACCTGACTGGGTCCGTAATCCTTTCATGACTGAAAGTACGGATAACAACATTCCTACCAGACTACAGGAAAATCTGCTGGATGTGTCCTCAGACCGTGGACTGAAGATGAGGTACTCAGAAACAAACCTGTGACAGTTCTGGTGTGATGTGGAGAAGGAATATCCTGATTTGGGGAAACATGCACTGAATGAACTCCTGCCATTTGGATCTACATATTTATGTGAAGTGACATTTTCATCCATGGCCATAATCAAGTCCAAGCACAGGAACAGACTCAACTTGGAGAAAAGCCTGATAGCTGCTGTTGCCACAATGCCCCCAAGACTGACCAAGCTTATGAGTGAGAGACAGGGTCAAGTTTCTCATTGATTGGTCCTTTTGTGTACACAGGTCTAAACATATTTAGAGTAGGCTGCTACTATGTATAGAAAATGTAATCTTTGTTTTTGTATAATTGGTCTGGACATGTGAAGATGTGAAAATAAAAGTCATACAAATATTGAACTAAGACAAGTATGAGTTATTATAGGAAGTAAAAATATTATTTACAGGTAAATGAGATTTTACACTGTGCAAACCTAAAATTTACACCAAATCTAAAAATCACACCGATCACATACACTTGTGGGGGTACTTCAGGAAGGATAAAGTGTTTTGGGGGTACAGTCCCCTAAAATGGTTGGGAACCACTGTAATAGGCTACTGCTAATTTAGTTATATTATATGTTTATATAGTAGCCTACTATATAATGTTTATTCAATCACCAAAACTGAAGTAATTCTGTGTGAAACATGCTGTCTGTAGTCTTCCCCTTTTTTATATATAAATACAAAGAAAATGTTTATGCTGTCTGACCTTTAATATCAGGCATAAAACAGTCACAGTGTTAAACCATAGCATGCTTTTACTATGAAAAATAATAAGTGTTGGGTGTCAAAAAGTCACAAAGAAAGTAATCCGAAAAGTAATCAAAGAACTAGTAAAGTTACATTAAATTTACAACAGGTGATTTTCAAACAAGTAATGGAAGTTACTTTGTTTTCTCATGTATTGACTGACAGCTCTCCTGTTCTCATGATGAGAGAAATCATGAGTAAGTGCAGAGGAGATGTGTGTGCTGTGTGAACATGATGATTATTGAAGCTCTAGACTAAATGTGAGCATTTTCTCATCTCACTCGCACAAAAACACATTCAGTATTCCTCCAAATCAATGAAATGCAAACTCAGGATATTATGCAAAAATGCGTTAAAGGTATAGTGGAGGATTTTCTTTTTCCGGGTGGATCATCAAGACTATTGGTCCTCCTAGTTGTCAATCATTCTGGTGATATGTTTACGTAAGGCCGTCGTACGTGCTCGTCCTATAGTTTTCACTTTCTGCGCATGCGCACTTTCAGGTGTATATGTGTGGTGAGCTACGGTTTCAGCCATTCATTGAAGCTCGCCGTTCTCACCGGGTTTTTTCAAAATGTCTGAGGGTCGCAAGAGAAAAAGTGTCTACGAATTGTATGACAAGAAGAGAAAGGCCTCTGAAGAAAGAAACAAGACCAGAGTGTTTTTGGGAGAACATTTCACATGCTGGCGTGCGCTAAAAGCACAGGTTGGGCTTCCCACTGATGCCTCAGTCGCGAAGTTTCTACTCGACAGGTAAAGTTTGGCATGCTATTTGGAGAAATCCATTTAAAATCACTGCTAGTAAAAGTTAATGTAAGCTATGATTAGCGATGCTAGCCCTGGCACAAGTCACACAGCAACTTGTAAACAGAGCGTGCACGAGGAGAACTAGGCTCGTGCATGCTCTCTCATGCACACGTTTAATAGGCGTTCCCTCTCAGGAGCAGGTAGAATTTTGCGCATGTGCATTTTTTCAAAAAGTGGAGAGGGCGGTTCGTTTCTACAATTCGGGAAAATCCTCCGCTATACCTTTAAATAACACAAATATAGTTTATGTATTTAATTTCACTTTAATAACCCATGTAGGCTACTTGCTGTTGACCTTCAATGATCCAATTAAACAATAATAAGCAACAATGATTTTAGTGAAACATCATTTGTTTTTGTTTTTTTGCTGAAGTAAGAGTATTGAACATAGACATAATAGAGAGTAGACGCTGGGCGCAAGAAATGCGGCCTCCATCTTGAACCGGTCATACTCCTAGTTGCGTTGCGTAGCAGCAGTTAAGATGCCAGAGCACTGTGCAGCATATTCCTGCTGACCATCGCAAATAGGGCTCGGGGGATTACTTTTCACAAGTGAGATTTAACATTACCGTACTATTGGTTGTATTTTGTGAAAATAATATTACCAGAGAGTTGAGAAGGAGCAAGGATCTTTGATGTACTGTGATTTACTGTACTGAAATCATGTACTGTACCGGCCGGTCTTCACCCGGCTATGAACTGAGACTTGATAAGTCATATTCCATAACACTGACTTAGATTACAACTGACACAAGAATGCTATTGTAGAAATAAAACAAATATTACTGATATAACATTGGCCAGTGAATTTTACACTGGTGGCACAGAATGTATTATCAGTGTTGGGCAATCGCTACTTGTAGCTTAGCTAGTAACTTAGAAAGGGAGCACGAGAAAGAAGCTCTGCAAAACAGTCCTCTTTCAGGGGTTTTAGCTCATGCAAAGCTTTCGTGTGTGTTGGGAGGGGGGCTGCTAAATGTCAAGGCCTGGGAGGAGATGGATGCAGAAGAACGTGATAGTACAGTGTGTGTGTTTGTGTGTGTGTCAGAGAGAGACAAATATAAAAAGCTCCAAGTAGACTCTAATATAACATAATCATATATTGTTTCTTCAGCTTATTAAAATATCTGACTTTACTGCCACTATCTGTTTCTGCTTCTCTATCATATTTATAGTGTGTAATTTGCAAAATACCTATCATAGCGTACATCACATATTATAGGGTGACCAGACGTCCCTGGTTTCAGGGGACAGTCCCCGTTTTTTGGTTGCCTGTCCCTGGCTAAATACAGAAAAAAAAAACTACCTCTGTTCCCATTTTGTTTTTGAAGACACAACATAGGTTTTTCAGATTGATAGTCAAACTGGAAATGTCCCTGTTTTTTCACCCTTTTCGGGGATTATGTTCCCAGTTTTGATCTCGGACGTCTGGTCACTTTATATTACATATCAGAATATTGGTAGTGTTGTCATGCAGTGTGTTGAAACTCTGACAAAACAACAAGTTAAACCATGCAAATGAAGACAGAGTCGTAGTAAGTTTGATGCTTTACTGTCACACTTCCTCATTTACATGTAGTGGTGAAAACGTACTCGGTTACCTAACGTAACCTCGGTTCTCTCTAGAAGAGGGAACGAGTATTGCGTAAGTTGCTTACGCTACGGGTAAAGTAATCTTTTCTGGAGATCTGAAGCCAAAAAAAAAATCGTGGCGCGAGCACGGCAGGTTACGCAATACTCGTTCCCTCTTCTAGAGAGAACCGAGGTTACGTTAGGTAACCGAGTACGTTCTCTTACGAGAGGTTCTCTCGTATTGCGTAAGTTGCTTACGCTACGGGAACCCCTTGTCAACGCCGTGCGCGCTGAGAATCCACTGCATGAGTCCCAGGGAAAGCCCGGGGAACACAAAAACATGTGGGAAACAGGCGGCCAGCAACGCGGGCCATCACATGTAATAAGCACTTCATAGGAATACAGAGCGGCTCCGCCGGTCTATGTATAAACGTGTGGAGTTCAGGCGGCCAGCAACGCGGTCCGGCACTAGTACATAAGCACATCATAGGAAAATACAGAGCGGCTCCGCCGGTCTATGTATAGAGAATATCACCCCTTTGTGCAGCTCAACCAGAAGAGCTAGTAGTCACGTGAGAGTAGCCTGCACATGAACAACTGGGCAGAACATACACATCACCTAGACTGATAAAAGTTTAGCCTGCAAGCCGGGAACTTCCAGGTTATAAAACCTAACAAATGTAGAGGGGGAGGCCAAGCCTGCCACCATACCAATGTCGTGAATAGAAATCCCGCTGGACCAAGCCCACGACGAAGCCATGCCTCTAGTGGAATGGGTCTTCTCGTAGAAGGAGCTCTAGACTGTGTGATCGTTTTCACGACCCCTTCTGGCAAGGCAACGGGTATCCGTTGATTATCCACACATGCAGAGACCAGCGCTCTGGATGGGGATTCCAAATCGATCCACCGCCTTGAGAGAGAAGATCTTTCCTCACCGGGATCGGCCATGGGGCTACGTGTGACAGCCTCACCAGCTCTGGGAACCAGGTTTGGTTCTCCCATCGCGGGGCTATGAGGAGCACTGAGTGGCGCGTTTCCCTGATCCTCTTGATTACCTGTGGTAACAGCGAGATCGGAGGGAAAGCGTACAGCGGGCAGCTGGGCCAGGTTTGGGCCAGCGCGTCCTCGCTCTTCGAGAGGAACCTCGGGCAATGAGCGTTGTCTTTTGACGCAAAAAGGTCGAACTTCCGCTTTTCCGACAGTGCAGTGACTGGACTGTCTGAGGGTGCAGGGACCATTCTCCCGGGGGGATGTTGTCCCTGGACAGTTTGTCTGGGCCGACATTCTTGTGGCCCGGTACATGCGCGGCCCTCAGTGAGCGCAACGAGTGATGAGCCTACACGAGAAGGCGTTCTGTCAGTTTGCAGAGATTCCTGGCTCTGACACCGCCCTGGTGGTTCACGTAGGACACCACGGACATGTTGTCCATGCGGACTAGAACATGGTGGCCCCATATGTGTGGGAGGAAACGCTTCAGCGCGTTCTCGACCGCTATCATCTCCAGACAGTTTATATGGAGGCATTTCTCCTGGTCTGACCACAGGCCGAAGACCGGTCTGCCCTCGAAAAGAGCGCCCCAACCTAAGTTGGAGGCGTCTGTCGAGATCACTGGTACCAGTCGGCCGCTAACCAGGGCTCCAGGGCTGAAAGCGCATACGCAGTAAGCCCAGCTGAAGCACTCTCTGCATTCTCTGAAATGTTCTCAGAGGAGCGATGCTGCCCTTCTGGAAAGACACGGCCAGGTGTCGAACACGGCGCGCGCGCTGTGTCGACAAGCGGGCCGTCATAGCCACAGAGTCCAGCTCTATTCCCAGAAAAGAGACTGACTGACTGGGCAGTAATGAGCTCTTGGTCCAGTTGACCATAAGACCCAGGCTTTCCAGATGGCTGAGAAGCACTGTTCTGTGAGATATAAGTTCTATCTCTGACTGTGCCAGAATCAGCCAATCGTCCAGATAGTTCAAAAACCGCATACCCCGATTTCTCAGGGGAGCGAGAGCCGCGTCCATGCACTTCGTAAATGTACGGGGTGCTAAAGACAGGCCAAACGGAAGGACGGTGTATTGATATACCTGACCGTCGAAGGCGAATCTCAAGAATGGCCTGTGACGGGGTATTATCTGAATCTGAAAGTACGCGTCTTTCAGATCGAGAGAAATAAACCAGTCCCTCGGGCGAATTTGCACGAGTATCGGTCTGGTTGTGAGCATTTTGAACGGTCTTCTCATGAGAGCTTTGTTCAAATATCTCAGATCTAAGATAGGTCTGAGAGCTCCGTCCTTCTTGGGCACGAGGAAGTAACGGCTGAAAAAGCCTGACTCGCTCAGAGAAGGAGGTACCGGTTCTATGGCCCCTTTGCACAGCAGTTTTGCTATTTCTGCGAGGAGTAGGTGTGCTACTTCCATATTCACTCTCGTCTCGGTCCGTGCTCGAAAGCGCTGGGGACGGCGAGCGAATTTCAGCGAATAGCCCTGTTTTACTGTGCACAGCACTCATTCTGACACGCCTGGAATAGCTTCCCATGCTTCTGCATGTACAGCTAAGGGCAGAATGGCCTCCGGGTTTCGATCGACGCACTTCGTGGGGTCGAGAACCTGAATCAGAGGCATGGGCGCGGAGCGCACGCTCTCAGCGCTTGAATACGGCGGCTCGCTGACAGCGATGGCTGGTCGTTTTACACACGATGTCCCGGTTGCTTTGGACTGGGAGCATTTTGTGGGAAAAACCGGGACGCGCGAGCAGCGCCAGGGGTAAAGTGTTTGTCAGTAAGTGTGAGCACTCGTGAGCGGGCACAGGACTTACATTCATAACGTGACCGGTAAGAGGTAACTTTGGCCGTGTAACAGAGCGGGCAGTGAGTAGGTGTGGGCACAGGTTCGTGGGCACATTTCCTACATTTAACACTCGAGCGGCATTTGCCAGCTTTATGAGAGTGGGCTCTGTGAGAGACACGGGGGTTATCGTGCTTGTGTGTAGGGGTGAACACTGAGACGTGGACACATTTTCTACACTTAAAACACCAATGGCGTGAGCCGGATACCCAGGCATTACACTCTTTTTGAGATTTCTCTGGGTCGTCGTGAAAACGGCGGTTGCGTGCAGGCGAGCACATCTGCAGTCACCTTCTTAAGGGGACTAACAGAGAGCGAAATGCTTTGAAGGCTCATATGTTTAGACGCTCATAAATACTCAAGCACCATCCTGAGAGCGGGAGGGTGTGAGAGGCGGGTTCGCTTTCTGTATGTAAGAAGCTGGCCGCGAGCTCAGAGAAGCAAACAACATAATTTTTATCTGCTGCCAGAGCCAGGATTTGAACACGGGTCTCTGGCGCGAAAGCCTAAGATTTCGCCACTGAGCCACAGGGGGAAAACACATAAGCTTTCAGTTAGCGCGAGCATATAAGAGAGCGTCTTGTTCTGTGTCGGCGTTTGTTGGCAGGCGTGCATGTATTATAACAGGCTCGTTTACTGCAATATTGATATTTCCAGTCACATGAACTAAAGAGGGGACTGAGAAATGTGTGAGAAATGTAGGTTGGTCCGGCCTCGGCGGGACTAAAACACTCTTTTCTCCTTTCGCCGGTGAGTGACGCGCGCGAACGGGGCGCGAGGGCGGGGTAGCTTTCTTGTAATGTAAAGAAAGCTAGCCCCGTGACCGTCTGCTTCTGACATCCCTTGTGAACGCCGCAGTTTACGCGGCTCGAACAGATAGAGAGAGAGCGGGAAGGGTGCGAGGCATTTGAAACAACGCCTCGTTGGAAATTTCTCTTTTAGAAGAAGAGAGAGTGTGTGTCGCAGCAGCGAACACACACAGCAGAAAAGGGATATGACGCCGGATAGCGTAACAGGCACGGATGGCTGAAGGCGGCGAAGAATCGTCCGGATTCCTCAGGCGCTGTCCTAAGCTTGCACTGTCGCTTGCTTCGATGGCGGCGGCTTCTTTCAAAGATCCAGCGATGCGGAGAGCTTCGCTGAAGAGATGAAAATCAGAGTTCAGCCTGTTGAGCCTTTCCTTATATACGCTAAGCCACACCCATTCTGGCGGGCTGTGACGTGTGGAGGGCGTGAAGTACCCTCATTGGGCATGACGTCACGCAGGGCTCACCGGTAGGCTGCTGCAGTTGCCGCAGGACAGCCAATGAGCACGCTTATACAGCCTGCTATGGTCTGCTGGCTGCCACACTGCGTTGACAATAAATACAAAATTAAGGATAATTTTTTGGCTTCAGATCTCGAGAAAAGATGACTTTACCCGTAGCGTAAAGTCATCTTACACAATACGAAAAGTCAACTTACACAATACGCGAAAAGTCAACTTACACAATACGAGAGAACCTCTCGTAAGAGAACTGTAATAATACAATACAGCAATATTCAGTGTCCATTTCTTGAGTAATATTACATTGTGAATGATTATAACATGAATATACAATGCTATTATCACGGTAGCAGCAGTTATACAGGCTATTAGCACTGCTGTGAGCTTGTACACAATAGTAAACATCGTTTTTAGCAATCTTATCAAACATCTTTTCAACAAAATCCCTACTAATATATGATCTTTAACATGTCTAATATCACATAAATAAACTTACGGAATTGCCTCTATGATGCTTTAAGGGGATGCAAGTGAATTTAACACCGAGAGCACACCATGTCTGTCTCATTGTTTCCATGCAGTACCAGGAAGGACAAACAGTACAAAACAGGACAAAAAGTGACTTAATAGGAAGTGACATCACCACATGACACAAAAACTCTAAACTTAAAATTCCTTGAAGGACAACATATCTATTACTGGTAAGCCCACTATGAATATTAAAATACGCAGAACCATGTATGACCTTTGCAGCCAAAAAAAAAAAAAAAAGGGTGAAAATCAGTTCGGTATTCAGAGAGGTATGATTAATTAAATGCGCTGACAGCTCATTTCAAATATACAACTTTTTTGATATTAAAAAGAAAAACAAGCAAGCCCAGCCCAGGTGAGAAAAAGTAAAGCAAGAGTAGCACTTTACTTTTCATAAAGTAGTTTTCATAGTTCCGTTTACTAAGGAACGCAATTAGTTACTTTTTTAGGAAGTTACACAATATTGTAATGCATTACTTTTAAAAGTACTTTTCCCCAACACTGCACAAAATCATATTTTGAAGGCCAGCTCAAACACTGACTATATTATATAGGCTAATTATTGTAATTAATAATAAGAATAAATAAAATACAGAAGCATAAATCCATCTATCACCACATGATCAGAACCAACTATTTTCAGACTTGCACAGTAAATGGAGAAACCTGGATTCCTTGTGCAAGAGCAGTGTTTACCAGCCCTGAAAAAGCACAGGTCTGTGTTTGTGAAGTAAAATCAAAAACGCATTGAGAATTGGAATTACTAAAATACAATTCCTCTTATGGCGAATACTACTAAAGCAGGTGCTGAAAGAAAATATAAACCAGACAACAAAATAATTGCTATCATAAAATTGATTGCTCAATGAGGAAGGCTATTTATACAGTATGTCTCAATGGTTTTTGTTGTTGTTGTTGTTGTTTTAGAAATACAGGTCAATAAACATTAAACTGGTACTAATATGTTAGAGTAATTAGAATTATATTCCTAGTAAGTCATGGCGACCAATGACATAAAAATAGTTTATTTCCTAAGAATGAGCTGAACGCCTTAATTTCTCATTAATGAGCCATGACAGAGTGACCTTGGACAGACTTCAGAAAGCATTATGTAATTGATTCCAGTGAATATGATAAGTGAAAAGACTCTTCTCTCTTCCCCTTACAAGGATATTTAACTGTGATTGGGGATGATAAGTAAAGAAACATGTACTGACCGCTTTCCAATCAACTTTCTTATTATTTACCGAGACAAAAGGTACGATTTTTGGCATTTTCTCTTAAGTTTAAATGTTTAGCATGTTTAACAGTTTTTCTGCATTATATTTTAGTTAATTTACATTTTGTATTTTAGTTTTTGTTAAAAACTTTCTTAGTTTTCTAGCATTTTCTTCCTTCCAAATGAATTAAGTGGATTATAATTTGTTTCTTTAACCCTATGTATGTTGAAAATTATTATGACCGCCGCTAGCGTAGCTAGCGAAAGCGGTCATATAGGGATTGTTTTTTTTTGTTTGTTTTTTTTTCGTCATCTACTGAATTTTTTCGTCAACGATACCAGGGACACCGAAACACCGGGGAACATGAAATTTGGTGGGCATGTAGCCCCACTAGACTTTTACGGAAAAATTTCGTTTGGTCCCCGGGGGCCACTCCCCCCCCCGCGCTGGGCCCCCCCAAACCCAAAAAATGCAGTTTTTCCTAAATAACTACCTGAACCGTGGCACCGAGGATGAAGAATTTTTTATGGTATGTTGGTCTACTAGACTTTTACGGAAAAATTTCGTTTGGTCCCCGGGGGCCACTCCCCCCCCGCGCTGGGCCCCCCGTGAATTTTTCGTCAACGATACCAGGGACACCGAAACACCGGGGAACATGAAATTTGGTGGCCATGTAGCCCCACTATAGATTTTACGGAAAAATTTCGTTTGGTCCCCGGGGGCCACTTCCCCTGTGAATTTTTCGGCAACGATACCAGGGACACCGAAACACCGGGGAACATGAAATTTGGTGGGCATGTAGCCCCACTAGACTTTTACGGAAAAATTTCGTTTGGTCCCCGGGGGCCACTCCCCCCCCGTGCTGGGCCCCCCCAAACCCAAAAAATGCAGTTTTTCCTAAATAACTACCTGAACCGTGGCACCGAGGATGAAGAAATTTTTATGGTATGTTGGTCTACTAGACTTTTACAGAAAAATTTCGTTTGGTCCCCGGGGGCCACTCCCCCCCCGCGCTGGGTCCCCCGTGAATTTTTCGTCAACGATACCAGGGACACCGAAACACCGGGGAACATGAAATTTGGTGGCCATGTAGCCCCACTATAGATTTTACGGAAAAATTTCGTTTGGTCCCCGGGGGCCACTCCCCCCCCCGCGCTGGGCCCCCCGTGAATTTTTCGTCAACGATACCAGGGACACCGAAACACCGGGGAACATGAAATTTGGTGGGCATGTAGCCCCACTAGACTTTTACGGAAAAATTTCGTTTGGTCCCCGGGGGCCACTCCCCCCCCGCGCTGGGCCCCCCGTGAATTTTTCGTCAACGATACCAGGGACACCGAAACACCGGGGAACATGACATTTGGTGGGCATGTAGCCCCACTAGACTTTTACGGAAAAATTTCGTTTGGTCCCCGGAGGCCACCCCCCCCCCCCCGCGCTGGGCACCCCGTGAATTTTTCGTCAACGATACCAGGGACACCGAAACACCGGGGAACATGAAATTTGGTGGGCATGTAGCCCCACTAGACTTTAGACATGAAAATGCAATATTATTCTGCTTTAATCGCCCCTATCTTCAGTTGAGATGTTCAGAACTGCACCATATTTCATGTGTATGATTAACTTGACATCCTCTGGGGGTATGCTAAGTTTCGTAGAATTTCATCCATGGGGGGGTATAAAATAAATTCATTTATGTGCACATTTAGTGACTGTACACTCATCGGCCTGTAGATGGTGGTGTTGAGCGAAGGGTTGCTGGTTTAGGATGATACTGTCACTAAGGTTGCCAACTGTCCCGAATTAGGCGGGACGTCCCGCATTTTGGGCCTAATTTATTTGTCCCTTGCGTGACCTCCCGTGTCCCGTTTTTTGACAAGCTGATAAACCACTGACTGATACAACAGCAACAGCAGCAGTGCTGACCACGACACTTGAGAATGATCACCGACACCTGTCATCATCCAATCACAGCTTTTTTTAATCACTGTTTTGAGACAAATCATTGTTTGATTTGCGAACATCCTCTGCCGTCTGGTCGCTTCCGCTTCAAGTCGGACTCGTCTCGCGCTAACGGTAATTTCCTTTCACTGTCCACGTTTTGATTTCGGCTAATCAATTTTGGCGAATGCAAACAACGTGATTATTGTTCATGAGTCTTTTTGCATGTTTAACAGTTTTTCTGCATTATATTTTAGTTAATTTACATTTTGTATTTTAGTTTTTGTTAAAAACTTTCTTAGTTTTCTAGCATTTTCTTCCTTCCAAATGAATTAAGTGGATTATAATTTGTTTCTTTAACCCTGTGTATGTTGAAAATTATTATGACCGCCGCTAGCGTAGCTAGCGAAAGCGGTCATATAGGGATTGTTTTTTTTTTTTTGTTTTTTTTTCGTCATCTACTGAATTTTTTCGTCAACGATACCAGGGACACCGAAACACCGGGGAACATGAAATTTGGTGGGCATGTAGCCCCACTAGACTTTTACGGAAAAATTTCGTTTGGTCCCCGGGGGCCACTCCCCCCCCCGCGCTGGGCCCCCCCAAACCCAAAAAATGCAGTTTTTCCTAAATAACTACCTGAACCGTGGCACCGAGGATGAAGAATTTTTTATGGTATGTTGGTCTACTAGACTTTTACGGAAAAATTTCGTTTGGTCCCCGGGGGCCACTCCCCCCCCGCGCTGGGCCCCCCGTGAATTTTTCGTCAACGATACCAGGGACACCGAAACACCGGGGAACATGAAATTTGGTGGCCATGTAGCCCCACTATAGATTTTACGGAAAAATTTCGTTTGGTCCCCGGGGGCCACTTCCCCTGTGAATTTTTCGGCAACGATACCAGGGACACCGAAACACCGGGGAACATGAAATTTGGTGGGCATGTAGCCCCACTAGACTTTTACGGAAAAATTTCGTTTGGTCCCCGGGGGCCACTCCCCCCCCGTGCTGGGCCCCCCCAAACCCAAAAAATGCAGTTTTTCCTAAATAACTACCTGAACCGTGGCACCGAGGATGAAGAAATTTTTATGGTATGTTGGTCTACTAGACTTTTACAGAAAAATTTCGTTTGGTCCCCGGGGGCCACTCCCCCCCCGCGCTGGGTCCCCCGTGAATTTTTCGTCAACGATACCAGGGACACCGAAACACCGGGGAACATGAAATTTGGTGGCCATGTAGCCCCACTATAGATTTTACGGAAAAATTTCGTTTGGTCCCCGGGGGCCACTCCCCCCCCCCGCGCTGGGCCCCCCGTGAATTTTTCGTCAACGATACCAGGGACACCGAAACACCGGGGAACATGAAATTTGGTGGGCATGTAGCCCCACTAGACTTTTAGACATGAAAATGCAATATTATTCTGCTTTAATCGCCCCTATCTTCAGTTGAGATGTTCAGAACTGCACCATATTTCATGTGTATGATTAACTTGACATCCTCTGGGGGTATGCTAAGTTTCGTAGAATTTCATCCATGGGGGGGTATAAAATAAATTCATTTATGTGCACATTTAGTGACTGTACACTCATCGGCCTGTAGATGGTGGTGTTGAGCGAAGGGTTGCTGGTTTAGGATGATACTGTCACTAAGGTTGCCAACTGTCCCGAATTAGGCGGGACGTCCCGCATTTTGGGCCTAATTTATTTGTCCCTTGCGTGACCTCCCGTGTCCCGTTTTTTGACAAGCTGATAAACCACTGACTGATACAACAGCAACAGCAGCAGTGCTGACCACGACACTTGAGAATGATCACCGACACCTGTCATCATCCAATCACAGCTTTTTTTAATCACTGTTTTGAGACAAATCATTGTTTGATTTGCGAACATCCTCTGCCGTCTGGTCGCTTCCGCTTCAAGTCGGACTCGTCTCGCGCTAACGGTAATTTCCTTTCACTGTCCACGTTTTGATTTCGGCTAATCAATTTTGGCGAATGCAAACAACGTGATTATTGTTCATGAGTCTAACATCCAGCCACGCAAGAAAACATGTAATCTACCTGAGGGAATAATATGCTCAAAAAACATTTCTGATTATTATTAATGTTTTAAAGCTTTTAGAAAGTACATAGAAAGCTTTTGTAACATTATCTTAACTGTCACTTTTGATTAATGTAATGCATCCTTGCTGAATAAAAGTAGGCAATTACTTTCTTTATTTTTTTTCCCAAAAATAATCTTACTAACCCCAAACTTTTGAACTGTAAGCCTAGTGTATAATGTTAAAAAAGCTTTCTATTTTAGATAAATGCTGTTATTTTGAACTATGGTTTGTTTGTAATGTGACTTTTTTCATGTATGACATTAAAATTATTTTTAGAATTAAATACATAAATAGGTTAAGCAATACAAATGTGTTTATGTCTGATAACCTTTTAAACACAAACTTAACTGCAGACACTGAAATGACGTACACTGTGTGATACAGTACAAATATTTTGAGTGTCCCTCATTTTCCTAACCACGATTGTCCCGCATTTTCCTTTTCTGAAGTTGGCAACCCTAACTGTCACACACACACATGCAGGAATACAAACAAACGCAAGCATGCACACACACTGTCATCCACACGCACAGACACACACCCATACACACACACACACATACAAATCCACATGCACAGACACACACACAAACACACACGCGCACACACATGTACGCACGCATACATACACGCACAGACACACACACACACACAGACACACACATACACAAACACACACACATACACACACACACAGACAGACATGCACATACTACTACTTTTTTTAGGTATATACATAAACACGCAATACAGCCAAATTGCTCCACGTCATTTCTTTTTGTGGAAAGCCAGTGCAGGCCTGAGCGGCGGTCATATTTTGTACCGCCATGCGGTACATCTAGTTTAAATTCAGGCTCAAATGTTGATAATGCTCTGTTACAGATAGAGTTTGGCTAAAAAGATTTTTGGTTAATATTTTTTTTGGTGTATATATTTTTTCAGCCTCTTCCACAAATATCAAAATGAGTAAGTATAGCTGTGGTTCTTACTAAAATGACATAGAAGTTTCTTTGAGCAACATTTTGCAATATTCTGTTGTAATTCTCCACATTGCTCAACATGCATTTTTTGTTTACTTCAGACCAAACTGTAGCCCCATCCAATATGACATCAACCAGCAATGCAGTTATCACAGTGAATAAATTAGGGAAAATTCATATTGTCCTCAACTGTGTAATATTTGTAGTTGGTGTTGTTGGCAATGGACTGGTCATCTTCATCACAGGCCTCAAAATGAAAAGCACTGTCAATACAATTTGGTTTCTTAACCTGGCGTTAGCAGACTTCCTATTTTCATTCTTCCTGATCTTTGGTATAATTTACGAATGAGTTCGACTGGCCTTTTGGTAAATTTATGTGCTTCTTGAGCAGCCTGGTGACCGTGTTGAATATGTTTGCCAGCACCTTCCTGCTGACAGCGATCAGTCTGGACCGCTGCCTGTCCGCCTGGCTGGTGGTGTGGTCCCGGACCAAACAAAGTGTCCTGAAAGCAAGGATAATTTGCCTATTTATTTGGTTAGCGTCAGTCACTTGCAGCCTGCCTTTAGTCATCTCTCGGAAAATGATTCTGCACAACAAACACTGTGCATTGAAGAATTTCAGGAACGAGAAACAATCAAGAGGCCCCTGCCTCTTGATTGTTTCTCGTTCCTGAAATTCTTCAATGCACAGTGTTTGTTGTGCAGTATCATTTTGTGGTGGGTTTCCTCATTCCGTTCATCATAATCTCTGCTTCGTATGTTGTAATCGGAGTACGAGTTAAGCGCCTCCGGAAAAACAATAAACTAAAACCCTTCCGTATCCTGGCAGTAATCCTGGCCTTCTTCTTCTGCTGGCTTCCCTTTTATGTTCACCAATTACTTGAAGTGTTAAATACAAATGTTAAATACAGCTTCATTGAGGTTTTCAATCAGATAGGGCCCTTCACAATCATTCTTACCAACTTGAACAGCTGCCTGAATCCCTTCTTGTACATATTCATGTGTGTAGATTTTCAGAAAAAGCTCAAGCACTCTTTAGTATTGGTGTTCGAAAGTGCATTTGCATAGGAACAACTGTCTCTCCTCTCAAAACATTCCCAATCCAAACACATATCTCATTCTCAGGGTGGAACAGGAATGGAAATGACCCAATCTTCAACACTTGAAGTTTAAAAGAAACATAGTATCAAATATTTACATATATCAAATTACAAAAATTTAATAAATGCTAATTCAACGTATAAAAAAGCAGTGTAAACAAAATATTGTTCTGTTTTTTTATTTATTTTTTATTCTGAGGATGGATGATGGAAGCTGATGTGCCAACAAAAAATATAGATTTATTGTGTCATAAATGTATAAATAGCTGAAATGCATGCCTTACTAAAGGGTTAGTTCACCCAAAAATGAAAATTATCCCATTATTTACTCACCCTCAAGCCATCAGGTGTAGATGACTTTATTCTTTCCGCAGATCACAAAAGTTATATTAAAAAAATATCCTGGTTCTTTCCACCTTTGTAATAGCATTTAATAGTGCCCAAGTTTTTGAAGCTCCAAAAAGTGCATTCATCCATCGAAAAAGTTATCCATATGACTCCAGTGGGTTAATAAAGTAAAGCGATGGATTTTGTAAGAAAAATATCCATATTTAAAACATAAACTATGATCACTGGCTTCCGGCCATGGCCGTAGGCGCGTTCACGAGAGAGTCGACTTCCGATGGAATGGTGACCTCTGACCTGACGTATGATGTAGGTGTAGAGTAAGCTTAGTTGAGAATAGACGGCACTCGTGAAAACCACATAAATCTCTTGTGAACACATGTATGACATTTGCTGGAAGCCAGTGATTATTAGTTAGGGCCCGAGCACCGATGGTGTGAGGACCCTCTTGGAATTGCTCTGTTTATTATTATTATTAGGGCCCGAGCACCGATGGTGTGAGGACCCTCTTGGAATTGCTCTGTTTATTATTAGGGCCCGAGCACCGATGGTGTGAGGACCCTCTTGGAATTGCTCTGTTTATTATTATTATTATTATTATTATTATTATTAGGGCCCGAGCACCGATGGTGTGAGGACCCTCTTGGAATTGCTCTGTTTATTATTATTATTATTATTATTATTATTAGGGCCCGAGCACCGATGGTGTGAGGACCCTCTTGGAATTGCTCTGTTTATTAGGGCCCGAGCACCGATGGTGTGAGGACCCTCTTGGAATTGCTCTGTTTATTATTATTATTATTATTAGGGCCCGAGCACCGATGGTGTGAGGACCCTCTTGGAATTGCTCTGTTTATTAGGGCCCGAGCACCGATGGTGTGAGGACCCTCTTGGAATTGCTCTGTTTATTAGGGCCCGAGCACCGATGGTGTGAGGACCCTCTTGGAATTGCTCTGTTTATTATTATTATTATTATTATTAGGGCCCGAGCACCGATGGTGTGAGGACCCTCTTGGAATTGCTCTGTTTATTATTATTATTATTATTATTATTATTATTATTATTATTCTCCGCATTAAATTGCATTTTTGAGGGCCTAAACATGCTCGAAAACTCACGAAACTTTGCACACGCGTCAGAACTGGCGAAAATTTACATCTGATATAGGTTTCAGAATTGGACAGGGCAAAATGGCTCGATAGCGCCACCTATAAAAGTTCAACGGAGTGCGCCTCCCGCAACGTTCCACGTATGTGCACGAAATTCGGTACATACATGTAATGACCTAATACCTACCAAAAAGTCTCTTGGAGCGTAGCCCTAAACACAACAGGAAGTCAGCCATTTTGAACTTCCTCTCAGATTTTTGTGCAGTTTTTGCCATTTTCAGGCCTCATACTTTAACGAACTCCTCCTACAGTTTTAATCTGATCATCTTCAAATTTGGTGAGTGTAATCTTAAGGCCTTTGCGACGTTAAATTGCGAAGATCTTGAGTTTTCGTCGAAGGGCGGGTCCTCGGCGGCCTGACAAATTTCGATGTTTCGCCATGAAACAGGAAGTTGCTGTAACTCAGGCATGGAATGTCCAATCTGCCCCAAACTTCACACGTTTGATAAGAGTTCTGTCCTGAACACATGACCATGCTCATATTCAGTTATAGTCATAGCGCCACCTGCTGGCAACAGGAAGTGACATGTTTAACACTGTTATGGACTCCTAATAACATATAAAAAAGTGCCAGCAAGTGCTAAACATGCTAACAACATACTAGAAGCATGCTAAAACATGCTAGCAAACTCTTAGCTAAGTGCTAAAGCATGCTATTATTGCAATTAAATAGGAATTTGCTGTAACTCAGGCATGGAATGTCCAATCTGCCCCAAACTTCACACTTTTGATAAGCGTTCTGTCCTGAACACATCTACATGAGAATATTCAGTTATAGTAATAGCGCCACCTACTGGTAACAGGAAGTGTCATGTTTAACACGTTGATGCCATTCTAGCAACATGTTAAAAATGCCATTGACTTCTAAACATGCTAGAAACATGTTAAAACATGCTAGCAATACTTAGCTAAGTGCTAAAGCATGCTAATTCAATGAAACAGGATGTTGTTGTTACTCAAGAAGGCAATGTCCAATCTGCGCCAAACTTCACACTTTTAATAAACATTCTGTCCTGAACACATGACCATGCTCATATTCAGTTACAGTCATAGTGCCACCTGCTGGCAACAGGAAGTGACATGTTAAACACTGTTGTGGACATATAAAAACATATAAAAAAGTGCCAGCAAGTGCTAAACATGCTAACAACATACTAGAAACATGCTAAAACATGCTAGCAAACACTTAGCTAAGTGCTAAAGCATGCTATTGCTGCAATTTAATAGGAATTTGCTGTAACACAGGCATGGAATGTCCAATCTGCCCCAAACTTCACACGTTTGATAAGAGTCATGGCCTGAACACATCTACATGAGAATATTCAGTTATAGTAATAGCGCCACCTGCTGTCAACAGGAAGTGACATGTTTAACAGTGTTGTGGTCTCCTAATAACATATAAAAAAGAGCCAGCAAGTGCTAAACAGGTTATCAACATACTAGAAACATGCTAGCAAACACTTAGCTAAGTGCTAAAGCATGTTATTACTGCAATTAAATAGGAATTTGCTGTAACTCAGGCACGGAATGTCCAATCTGCCCCAAACTTCACACGTTTGATAAGAATCATGGCCTGAACACATGTCTATGCTCAAATTCAGTTACAGTAATAGCGCCACCTACTGGCAACAGAAAGTGACATGTTTAACACGTTGATGCCGTTCTAGCAACATGTTAAAAATGCCATTGAGTTCTAAACATGCTAGAAACATGTTAAAACATGCTAGCAATACTTAGCTAAGTGCTAAAGCATGCTAATTCAATGAAACAGGACTTTGTTGTTACTCAAGAAGGCAATGTACAATCTACCCCAAACTTCACACGTTTGATAAGAGTTATCTCTTGAACACATGTCCATGCTCATATTTAGTTATAGTCATAGCGCCACCTGCTGGCAACAGGAAGTGACGTTTAACACTGTTCTTGACTCCTAATAACATATAAAAAAATGCCAGTAGGTGCTAAACATCCTACCAACATACTAGAGACATGCTAAAACATACTAGCAAACACTTAGCTAAGTGCTAAAGAATGATATTACTGCAATTAAATATGAATTTGCTGTAACTCAGGCATGGAATGTCCAATCTGCCCCAAACTTCACACTTTTGATAAGAATCATGGCCTGAACACATCTACATGAGAATGTTCAGTTATAGTAATAGCGCCACCTACTGGCAACAGGAAGTGACATGTTTAACACGTTGATGCCGTTCTAGCAACATGTTAAAAATGCCATTGAGTTCTAAACATGCTAGAAACATGTTAAAACATGCTAACAATGCTTAGCTAAGTGCTAAAGAATGCTAATTCAATGAAACATGACTTTGTTGTTACTCAAGAAGGCAATGTCCAATTTGCACCAAACTTCACACGTTTGATAAGAGTTCTGTCCTGAACACACATCCATGCTCATATTCAGTTATAGTCATAACGCCACCTACTGGCAACAGAAACTGACATGGTTAACACAGTAATGCAGTACTAACCACATAATTATTGTGTACTAAGCATGCTAGAAACAGACTAAACATGCTAGCAACACTTAGCTGAGTCATGAAGCATGCTATTATCACCATTATACAAAACATTTTGTAACTGACTTTGACATACTCTTACTATATATACCTCCTTAAATGTACATTTCCCAACCATGCTCTGTCTTCCTAAAGCCACCGAGTGTTGATGGCACGGGTGCGAGGGCCCTTTCATCGCTGCTTGCAGCTTTAATTATTATTATTATTCTTCTCCGCATTAAATTGCATTTTTGAGGGCCTAAACATGCTCGAAAACTCACGAAACTTTGCACACGCGTCAGAACTGGCGAAAATTTACATCTGATATAGGTTTCAGAATTGGACAGGGCAAAATGGCTCGATAGCGCCACCTATAAAAGTTCAACGGAGTGCGCCTCCCGCAACGTTCCACGTATGTGCACGAAATTCGGTACATACATGTAATGACCTAATACCTACCAAAAAGTCTCTTGGAGCGTAGCCCTAAACACAACAGGAAGTCAGCCATTTTGAACTTCCTCTCAGATTTTTGTGCAGTTTTTGCCATTTTCAGGCCTCATACTTTAACGAACTCCTCCTACAGTTTTAATCTGATCATCTTCAAATTTGGTGAGTGTAATCTTAAGGCCTTTGCGACGTTAAATTGCGAAGATCTTGAGTTTTCGTCGAAGGGCGGGTCCTCGGCGGCCTGACAAATTTCGATGTTTCGCCATGAAACAGGAAGTTGCTGTAACTCAGGCATGGAATGTCCAATCTGCCCCAAACTTCACACGTTTGATAAGAGTTCTGTCCTGAACACATGACCATGCTCATATTCAGTTATAGTCATAGCGCCACCTGCTGGCAACAGGAAGTGACATGTTTAACACTGTTATGGACTCCTAATAACATATAAAAAAGTGCCAGCAAGTGCTAAACATGCTAACAACATACTAGAAGCATGCTAAAACATGCTAGCAAACTCTTAGCTAAGTGCTAAAGCATGCTATTATTGCAATTAAATAGGAATTTGCTGTAACTCAGGCATGGAATGTCCAATCTGCCCCAAACTTCACACTTTTGATAAGCGTTCTGTCCTGAACACATCTACATGAGAATATTCAGTTATAGTAATAGCGCCACCTACTGGTAACAGGAAGTGTCATGTTTAACACGTTGATGCCATTCTAGCAACATGTTAAAAATGCCATTGACTTCTAAACATGCTAGAAACATGTTAAAACATGCTAGCAATACTTAGCTAAGTGCTAAAGCATGCTAATTCAATGAAACAGGATGTTGTTGTTACTCAAGAAGGCAATGTCCAATCTGCGCCAAACTTCACACTTTTAATAAACATTCTGTCCTGAACACATGACCATGCTCATATTCAGTTACAGTCATAGTGCCACCTGCTGGCAACAGGAAGTGACATGTTAAACACTGTTGTGGACATATAAAAACATATAAAAAAGTGCCAGCAAGTGCTAAACATGCTAACAACATACTAGAAACATGCTAAAACATGCTAGCAAACACTTAGCTAAGTGCTAAAGCATGCTATTGCTGCAATTTAATAGGAATTTGCTGTAACACAGGCATGGAATGTCCAATCTGCCCCAAACTTCACACGTTTGATAAGAGTCATGGCCTGAACACATCTACATGAGAATATTCAGTTATAGTAATAGCGCCACCTGCTGTCAACAGGAAGTGACATGTTTAACAGTGTTGTGGTCTCCTAATAACATATAAAAAAGAGCCAGCAAGTGCTAAACAGGTTATCAACATACTAGAAACATGCTAGCAAACACTTAGCTAAGTGCTAAAGCATGCTATTACTGCAATTAAATAGGAATTTGCTGTAACTCAGGCACGGAATGTCCAATCTGCCCCAAACTTCACACGTTTGATAAGAATCATGGCCTGAACACATGTCTATGCTCAAATTCAGTTACAGTAATAGCGCCACCTACTGGCAACAGGAAGTGACATGTTTAACACGTTGATGCCGTTCTAGCAACATGTTAAAAATGCCATTGAGTTCTAAACATGCTAGAAACATGTTAAAACATGCTAGCAATACTTAGCTAAGTGCTAAAGCATGCTAATTCAATGAAACAGGACTTTGTTGTTACTCAAGAAGGCAATGTACAATCTACCCCAAACTTCACACGTTTGATAAGAGTTATCTCTTGAACACATGTCCATGCTCATATTTAGTTATAGTCATAGCGCCACCTGCTGGCAACAGGAAGTGACGTTTAACACTGTTCTTGACTCCTAATAACATATAAAAAAATGCCAGTAGGTGCTAAACATCCTACCAACATACTAGAGACATGCTAAAACATACTAGCAAACACTTAGCTAAGTGCTAAAGAATGATATTACTGCAATTAAATATGAATTTGCTGTAACTCAGGCATGGAATGTCCAATCTGCCCCAAACTTCACACTTTTGATAAGAATCATGGCCTGAACACATCTACATGAGAATGTTCAGTTATAGTAATAGCGCCACCTACTGGCAACAGGAAGTGACATGTTTAACACGTTGATGCCGTTCTAGCAACATGTTAAAAATGCCATTGAGTTCTAAACATGCTAGAAACATGTTAAAACATGCTAACAATGCTTAGCTAAGTGCTAAAGAATGCTAATTCAATGAAACATGACTTTGTTGTTACTCAAGAAGGCAATGTCCAATTTGCACCAAACTTCACACGTTTGATAAGAGTTCTGTCCTGAACACACATCCATGCTCATATTCAGTTATAGTCATAACGCCACCTACTGGCAACAGAAACTGACATGGTTAACACAGTAATGCAGTACTAACCACATAATTATTGTGTACTAAGCATGCTAGAAACAGACTAAACATGCTAGCAACACTTAGCTGAGTCATGAAGCATGCTATTATCACCATTATACAAAACATTTTGTAACTGACTTTGACATACTCTTACTATATATACCTCCTTAAATGTACATTTCCCAACCATGCTCTGTCTTCTTAAAGCCACCGAGTGTTGATGGCACGGGTGCGAGGGCCCTTTCATCGCTGCTTGCAGCTTTAATTATTATTATTATTATTCTTCTCCGCATTTAATTGCATTTTTGAGGGCCTAAACATGCTCGAAAACTCACAAAACTTTGCACACGCGTCAGAACTGGCGAAAATTTACATCTGATAAAGGTTTCAGAATTGGACGGGGCAAAATGGCTCGATAGCGCCACCTATAAAAGTTCAACGGAGTGCGCCTCCCGCAACGTTCCACGTACGTGCACGAAATTCGGTACATACATGTAATGACCTAATACCTACAAAAAAGTCTCTTGGAGCATAGCCCTAAACACAACAGGAAGTCAGCCATTTTGAACTTCCTCTCAGATTTTTGTGCAGTTTTTGCCATTTTCAGGCCTCGTACTTTAACAAACTCCTCCTACAGTTTTAATCTGATCATCTTCAAATTTGGTGAGTATAATCTTAAGGCCTTTGCGACGTTAAATTGCGAAGATCTTGAGTTTTCGTCGAAGGGCGGGTCCTCGGCGGCCTGACAAATTTCGATGTTTCGCCATGAAACAGGAAGTTGCTGTAACTCAGGCATGGAATGTCCAATCTGCCCCAAACTTCACACGTTTGATAAGCATTCTGTCCTGAACACATGACCATGCTCATATTCATTTATAGTCATAGCGCCACCTGCTGGCAACAGGAAGTGACATGTTTAACACTGTTGTGGACTCCTAATAACATAAAAAAGTGCCAGCAAGTGCTAAACATGCTAACAACATACTAGAAACATGCTAAAACATGCTAGCAAACACTTAGCTAAGTGTTAAAGCATGCTATTACTGCAATTGAATAGGAATTTGCTGTAACTCAGGCATGGAATGTCCAATCTGCCCCAAACTTCACACGTTTGATAAGAATCATGGCCTGAACACATGTCCATGCTCAAATTCAGTTATTGTAATAGCGCCACCTACTGGCAACAGGAAGTGACATGTTTAACACGTTGATGCTGTTCTAGCAACATGTTAAAAATGCCATTGAGTTCTAAAAATGCTAGAAACATGTTAAAACATGCTAGCAATACTTAGCTAAGTGCTAAAGCATGCTAATTCAATGAAACAGGATGTTGTTGTTACTCAAGAAGGCAATGTCCAATCTGCGCCAAACTTCACACTTTTGATAAGCGTTCTGTCCTGAACACATGACCATGCTCATATTCAGTTACATTTATAGCACCACCTGCTGGCAACAGGAAGTGACATGTTAAACACTGTTGTGGACTCCTGATAACATATAAAAAAGTGCCAGCAAGTGCTAAACATGCTAACAACATACTAGAAGCTAAAACATGCTAGCAAACACTTAACTAAGTGCTAAAGCATGCTATTACTGCAATTAAATAGGAATTTGCTGTAACTCAGGCACGGAATGTCCAATCTGCCCCAAACTTCACACGTTTGATAAGAGTCAAGGCCTGAACACATCTACATGATAATATTCAGTTATAGTAATAGCGCCACCTAGTGTTTAACACGTTAATGCCGTTCTAGCAACATGTTAAAAATGCCATTGACTTATAAACATGCTAGAAACATGTTAAAACATGCTAGCAATACTTAGCTAAGTGCTAAAGCATGCTAATTCAATGAAACAGGATGTTGTTGTTACTCAAGAAGGCAATGTCCAATCTGCGCCAAACTTCACACTTTTGATAAGCGTTTTGTCCTGAACTCATGACCATGCACATATTCAGTTACAGTCATAGCGCCACCTGCTGGCAACAGGAAGTGGCATGTTTAACCCTGTTGTGAACTCCTGATAACATATAAAAAAGTGCCAGCAAGTGCTAAACATGCTAACAACATACTAGAAACATGCTAAAACATGCTAGCAAACACTTAGCTAAGTGCTAAAGCTCGCTATTACTGCAATTAAATAGGAATTGGCTGTAACTCAGGCACGGAATGTCCAATCTGCCCGAAACTTCACACGTTTGATAAGAGTCATGGCCTGAACACATCTACATGAGAATATTCAGTTATAGTAATAGCGCCACCTACTGGTAACAGGAAGTGTCATGTTTAACACGTTGATGCCGTTCTAGCAACATGTTAAAAATGCCATTGTCTTATAAACATGCTAGAAACATGTTAAAACATGCTAGCAATACTTAGCTAAGTGCTAAAGCATGCTAATTCAATGAAACAGGATGTTGTTGTTACTCAAGAAGGCAATGTCCAATCTGCGCCAAACTTCACACTTTTGATAAGCGTTTTGTCCTGAACTCATGACCATGCACATATTCAGTTACAGTCATAGCGCCACCTGCTGGCAACAGGAAGTGGCATGTTTAACCCTGTTGTGAACTCCTGATAACATATAAAAAAGTGCCAGCAAGTGCTAAACATGCTAACAACATACTAGAAACATGCTAAAACATGCTAGCAAACACTTAGCTAAGTGCTAAAGCTCGCTATAACTGCAATTAAATAGGAATTGGCTGTAACTCAGGCACGGAATGTCCAATCTGCCCGAAACTTCACACGTTTGATAAGAGTCATGGCCTGAACACATCTACATGAGAATATTCAGTTATAGTAATAGCGCCACCTACTGGTAACAGGAAGTGTCATATTTAACACGTTGATGCCGTTCTAGCAACATGTTAAAAATGCCATTGTCTTATAAACATGCTAGAAACATGTTAAAACATGCTAGCAATACTTAGCTAAGTGCTAAAGCATGCTAATTCAATGAAACAGGATGTTGTTGTTACTCAAGAAGGCAATGTCCAATCTGCGCCAAACTTCACACTTTTGATAAGCGTTTTGTCCTGAACTCATGACCATGCACATATTGAGTTACAGTCATAGCGCCACCTGCTGGCAACAGGAAGTGGCATGTTTAACCCTGTTGTGAACTCCTGATAACATATAAAAAAGTGCCAGCAAGTGCTAAACATGCTAACAACATACTAGAAACATGCTAAAACATGCTAGCAAACACTTAGCTAAGTGCTAAAGCATGCTATTACTGCAATTAAATAGGAATTTGCTGTAACTCAAGCATACAATGTCCAATCTGCCCCAAACTTCACACGTTTAATAAAAGTCCTGCACTGAACACATCTACATAGCGATATTCAGATATAGACATAGCCCCACCTACTGGCAACAAAAACTGACATGGTTAAAACAGTAATGCAGAACTAACCACATAACTATTGTGTACTAAGCATGCTAGAAACATACTAAACATGCTAGCAACTACTATACCTCCTTAAATGCACATTGCCCAACCATGCTCTGTCTTCCTAAAGCCACCGAGTGACGATGGCACGGGTGCGAGGGCCCTTTCATCGCTGCTTGCAGCTTTAATTATTATTATTATTATTCTCCGCATTGAATTGCATTTTTGAGGGCCTAAACATGCTCGAAAACTCACGAATCTTTGCACACACGTCAGAACTGGCGAAAATTTACATCTGATATAGGTTTCAGAATTGGACGGGGCAAAATGGCTCGATAGCGCCACCTATAAAAGTTCAACGGAGTGCGCCTCCCGCATCGTTCCACGTACGTGCACGAAATTCGGTACATACATGTAATTACCTAATACCTACAAAAAAGTCTCTTGGAGCGTAGCCCTAAACACAACAGGAAGTCAGCCATTTTGAACTTCCTCTCAGATTTTTGTGCAGTTTTTGCCATTTTCAGGCCTCGTACTTTAACGAACTCCTCCTACAGTTTTAATCTGATCATCTTCAAATTTGGTGAGTGTAATCTTCAGGCCTTTGCGACGTTAAATTGCGAAGATCTTGAGTTTTCGTCGAAGTGCGGGTCCTCGGCGGCCTGACAAATTTCGATGTTTCGCCATGAAACAGGAAGTTGCTGTAACTCAGGCATGGAATGTCCAATCTGCCCCAAACTTCACACTTTTGATAAGAGTTCTGTCCTGAACACATGACCATGCTCATATTCAGTTATAGTTATAGCGCCACCTGCTGGCAACAGGAAGTGACATGTTTAACACTGTTATGGACTCCTAATAACATATAAAAAAGTGCCAGCAAGTGCTAAACATGCTAACAACATACTAGAAGCATGCTAAAACATGCTAGCAAACTCTTAGCTAAGTGCTAAAGCATGCTATTATTGCAATTAAATAGGAATTTGCTGTAACTCAGGCATGGAATGTCCAATCTGCCCCAAACTTCACACTTTTGATAAGCGTTCTGTCCTGAACACATCTACATGAGAATATTCAGTTATAGTAATAGCGCCACCTACTGGTAACAGGAAGTGTCATGTTTAACACGTTGATGCCATTCTAGCAACATGTTAAAAATGCCATTGACTTCTAAACATGCTAGAAACATGTTAAAACATGCTAGCAACACTTAGCTAAGTGCTAAAGCATGCTAATTCAATGAAACAGGATGTTGTTGTTACTCAAGAAGGCAATGTCCAATCTGCCCCAAACTTCACACTTTTAATAAACGTTCTGTCCTAAACACATGACCATGCTCATATTCAGTTACAGTCATAGCGCCACCTGCTGGCAACAGGAAGTGACATGTTAAACACTGTTGTGGACATATAAAAACATATAAAAAAAGTGACAGCAAGTGCTAAACATGCTAACAACATACTAGAAACATGCTAAAACATGCTAGCAAACACTTAGCTAAGTGCTAAAGCATGCTATTGCTGCAATTAAATAGGAATTTGCTGTAACACAGGCATGGAATGTCCAATCTGCCCCAAACTTCACACGTTTGATAAGAGTCATGGCCTGAACACATCTACATGAGAATATTCAGTTATAGTAATAGCGCCACCTGCTTTCAACAGGAAGTGACATGTTTAACACTCTTGTGGTCTCCTAATAACATATAAAAAAGAGCCAGCAAGTGCTAAACAGGTTAGCAACATACTAGAAACATGCTAGCAAACACTTAGCTAAGTGCTAAAGCATGCTATTACTGCAATTAAATAGGAATTTGCTGTAACTCAGGCATGGAATGTCCAATCTGCCCCAAACTTCACACATTTGATAAGAATCATGGCCTGAACACATGTCTATGCTCAAATTCAGTTATAGTAATAGCGCCACCTACTGGCAACAGGAAGTGACATGTTTAACACTTTGATGCCGTTCTAGCAACATGTTAAAAATGCCATTGAGTTCTAAACATGCTAGAAACATGTTAAAACATGCTAGCAATACTTAGCTAAGTGCTAAAGCATGCTAATTCAATGAAACAGGACTTTGTTGTTACTCAAGAAGGCAATGTACAATCTACCCCAAACTTCACACGTTTGATAAGAGTTATCTCTTGAACACATGTCCATGCTCATATTTAGTTATAGTCATAGCGCCACCTGCTGGCAACAGGAAGTGACGTTTAACACTGTTCTTGACTCCTAATAACATATAAAAAAATGCCAGTAGGTGCTAAACATCCTACCAACATACTAGAGACATGCTAAAACATACTAGCAAACACTTAGCTAAGTGCTAAAGAATGATATTACTGCAATTAAATATGAATTTGCTGTAACTCAGGCATGGAATGTCCAATCTGCCCCAAACTTCACACTTTTGATAAGAATCATGGCCTGAACACATCTACATGAGAATGTTCAGTTATAGTAATAGCGCCACCTACTGGCAACAGGAAGTGACATGTTTAACACGTTGATGCCGTTCTAGCAACATGTTAAAAATGCCATTGAGTTCTAAACATGCTAGAAACATGTTAAAACATGCTAACAATGCTTAGCTAAGTGCTAAAGAATGCTAATTCAATGAAACATGACTTTGTTGTTACTCAAGAAGGCAATGTCCAATTTGCACCAAACTTCACACGTTTGATAAGAGTTCTGTCCTGAACACACATCCATGCTCATATTCAGTTATAGTCATAACGCCACCTACTGGCAACAGAAACTGACATGGTTAACACAGTAATGCAGTACTAACCACATAATTATTGTGTACTAAGCATGCTAGAAACAGACTAAACATGCTAGCAACACTTAGCTGAGTCATGAAGCATGCTATTATCACCATTATACAAAACATTTTGTAACTGACTTTGACATACTCTTACTATATATACCTCCTTAAATGTACATTTCCCAACCATGCTCTGTCTTCTTAAAGCCACCGAGTGTTGATGGCACGGGTGCGAGGGCCCTTTCATCGCTGCTTGCAGCTTTAATTATTATTATTATTATTCTTCTCCGCATTTAATTGCATTTTTGAGGGCCTAAACATGCTCGAAAACTCACAAAACTTTGCACACGCGTCAGAACTGGCGAAAATTTACATCTGATAAAGGTTTCAGAATTGGACGGGGCAAAATGGCTCGATAGCGCCACCTATAAAAGTTCAACGGAGTGCGCCTCCCGCAACGTTCCACGTACGTGCACGAAATTCGGTACATACATGTAATGACCTAATACCTACAAAAAAGTCTCTTGGAGCATAGCCCTAAACACAACAGGAAGTCAGCCATTTTGAACTTCCTCTCAGATTTTTGTGCAGTTTTTGCCATTTTCAGGCCTCGTACTTTAACGAACTCCTCCTACAGTTTTAATCTGATCATCTTCAAATTTGGTGAGTATAATCTTAAGGCCTTTGCGACGTTAAATTGCGAAGATCTTGAGTTTTCGTCGAAGGGCGGGTCCTCGGCGGCCTGACAAATTTCGATGTTTCGCCATGAAACAGGAAGTTGCTGTAACTCAGGCATGGAATGTCCAATCTGCCCCAAACTTCACACGTTTGATAAGCATTCTGTCCTGAACACATGACCATGCTCATATTCATTTATAGTCATAGCGCCACCTGCTGGCAACAGGAAGTGACATGTTTAACACTGTTGTGGACTCCTAATAACATAAAAAAGTGCCAGCAAGTGCTAAACATGCTAACAACATACTAGAAACATGCTAAAACATGCTAGCAAACACTTAGCTAAGTGTTAAAGCATGCTATTACTGCAATTGAATAGGAATTTGCTGTAACTCAGGCATGGAATGTCCAATCTGCCCCAAACTTCACACGTTTGATAAGAATCATGGCCTGAACACATGTCCATGCTCAAATTCAGTTATTGTAATAGCGCCACCTACTGGCAACAGGAAGTGACATGTTTAACACGTTGATGCTGTTCTAGCAACATGTTAAAAATGCCATTGAGTTCTAAAAATGCTAGAAACATGTTAAAACATGCTAGCAATACTTAGCTAAGTGCTAAAGCATGCTAATTCAATGAAACAGGATGTTGTTGTTACTCAAGAAGGCAATGTCCAATCTGCGCCAAACTTCACACTTTTGATAAGCGTTCTGTCCTGAACACATGACCATGCTCATATTCAGTTACATTTATAGCACCACCTGCTGGCAACAGGAAGTGACATGTTAAACACTGTTGTGGACTCCTGATAACATATAAAAAAGTGCCAGCAAGTGCTAAACATGCTAACAACATACTAGAAGCTAAAACATGCTAGCAAACACTTAACTAAGTGCTAAAGCATGCTATTACTGCAATTAAATAGGAATTTGCTGTAACTCAGGCACGGAATGTCCAATCTGCCCCAAACTTCACACGTTTGATAAGAGTCAAGGCCTGAACACATCTACATGATAATATTCAGTTATAGTAATAGCGCCACCTAGTGTTTAACACGTTAATGCCGTTCTAGCAACATGTTAAAAATGCCATTGACTTATAAACATGCTAGAAACATGTTAAAACATGCTAGCAATACTTAGCTAAGTGCTAAAGCATGCTAATTCAATGAAACAGGATGTTGTTGTTACTCAAGAAGGCAATGTCCAATCTGCGCCAAACTTCACACTTTTGATAAGCGTTTTGTCCTGAACTCATGACCATGCACATATTCAGTTACAGTCATAGCGCCACCTGCTGGCAACAGGAAGTGGCATGTTTAACCCTGTTGTGAACTCCTGATAACATATAAAAAAGTGCCAGCAAGTGCTAAACATGCTAACAACATACTAGAAACATGCTAAAACATGCTAGCAAACACTTAGCTAAGTGCTAAAGCTCGCTATTACTGCAATTAAATAGGAATTGGCTGTAACTCAGGCACGGAATGTCCAATCTGCCCGAAACTTCACACGTTTGATAAGAGTCATGGCCTGAACACATCTACATGAGAATATTCAGTTATAGTAATAGCGCCACCTACTGGTAACAGGAAGTGTCATGTTTAACACGTTGATGCCGTTCTAGCAACATGTTAAAAATGCCATTGTCTTATAAACATGCTAGAAACATGTTAAAACATGCTAGCAATACTTAGCTAAGTGCTAAAGCATGCTAATTCAATGAAACAGGATGTTGTTGTTACTCAAGAAGGCAATGTCCAATCTGCGCCAAACTTCACACTTTTGATAAGCGTTTTGTCCTGAACTCATGACCATGCACATATTCAGTTACAGTCATAGCGCCACCTGCTGGCAACAGGAAGTGGCATGTTTAACCCTGTTGTGAACTCCTGATAACATATAAAAAAGTGCCAGCAAGTGCTAAACATGCTAACAACATACTAGAAACATGCTAAAACATGCTAGCAAACACTTAGCTAAGTGCTAAAGCTCGCTATAACTGCAATTAAATAGGAATTGGCTGTAACTCAGGCACGGAATGTCCAATCTGCCCGAAACTTCACACGTTTGATAAGAGTCATGGCCTGAACACATCTACATGAGAATATTCAGTTATAGTAATAGCGCCACCTACTGGTAACAGGAAGTGTCATATTTAACACGTTGATGCCGTTCTAGCAACATGTTAAAAATGCCATTGTCTTATAAACATGCTAGAAACATGTTAAAACATGCTAGCAATACTTAGCTAAGTGCTAAAGCATGCTAATTCAATGAAACAGGATGTTGTTGTTACTCAAGAAGGCAATGTCCAATCTGCGCCAAACTTCACACTTTTGATAAGCGTTTTGTCCTGAACTCATGACCATGCACATATTGAGTTACAGTCATAGCGCCACCTGCTGGCAACAGGAAGTGGCATGTTTAACCCTGTTGTGAACTCCTGATAACATATAAAAAAGTGCCAGCAAGTGCTAAACATGCTAACAACATACTAGAAACATGCTAAAACATGCTAGCAAACACTTAGCTAAGTGCTAAAGCATGCTATTACTGCAATTAAATAGGAATTTGCTGTAACTCAAGCATACAATGTCCAATCTGCCCCAAACTTCACACGTTTAATAAAAGTCCTGCACTGAACACATCTACATAGCGATATTCAGATATAGACATAGCCCCACCTACTGGCAACAAAAACTGACATGGTTAAAACAGTAATGCAGAACTAACCACATAACTATTGTGTACTAAGCATGCTAGAAACATACTAAACATGCTAGCAACTACTATACCTCCTTAAATGCACATTGCCCAACCATGCTCTGTCTTCCTAAAGCCACCGAGTGACGATGGCACGGGTGCGAGGGCCCTTTCATCGCTGCTTGCAGCTTTAATTATTATTATTATTATTCTCCGCATTGAATTGCATTTTTGAGGGCCTAAACATGCTCGAAAACTCACGAATCTTTGCACACACGTCAGAACTGGCGAAAATTTACATCTGATATAGGTTTCAGAATTGGACGGGGCAAAATGGCTCGATAGCGCCACCTATAAAAGTTCAACGGAGTGCGCCTCCCGCATCGTTCCACGTACGTGCACGAAATTCGGTACATACATGTAATTACCTAATACCTACAAAAAAGTCTCTTGGAGCGTAGCCCTAAACACAACAGGAAGTCAGCCATTTTGAACTTCCTCTCAGATTTTTGTGCAGTTTTTGCCATTTTCAGGCCTCGTACTTTAACGAACTCCTCCTACAGTTTTAATCTGATCATCTTCAAATTTGGTGAGTGTAATCTTCAGGCCTTTGCGACGTTAAATTGCGAAGATCTTGAGTTTTCGTCGAAGTGCGGGTCCTCGGCGGCCTGACAAATTTCGATGTTTCGCCATGAAACAGGAAGTTGCTGTAACTCAGGCATGGAATGTCCAATCTGCCCCAAACTTCACACTTTTGATAAGAGTTCTGTCCTGAACACATGACCATGCTCATATTCAGTTATAGTTATAGCGCCACCTGCTGGCAACAGGAAGTGACATGTTTAACACTGTTATGGACTCCTAATAACATATAAAAAAGTGCCAGCAAGTGCTAAACATGCTAACAACATACTAGAAGCATGCTAAAACATGCTAGCAAACTCTTAGCTAAGTGCTAAAGCATGCTATTATTGCAATTAAATAGGAATTTGCTGTAACTCAGGCATGGAATGTCCAATCTGCCCCAAACTTCACACTTTTGATAAGCGTTCTGTCCTGAACACATCTACATGAGAATATTCAGTTATAGTAATAGCGCCACCTACTGGTAACAGGAAGTGTCATGTTTAACACGTTGATGCCATTCTAGCAACATGTTAAAAATGCCATTGACTTCTAAACATGCTAGAAACATGTTAAAACATGCTAGCAATACTTAGCTAAGTGCTAAAGCATGCTAATTCAATGAAACAGGATGTTGTTGTTACTCAAGAAGGCAATGTCCAATCTGCCCCAAACTTCACACTTTTAATAAACGTTCTGTCCTAAACACATGACCATGCTCATATTCAGTTACAGTCATAGCGCCACCTGCTGGCAACAGGAAGTGACATGTTAAACACTGTTGTGGACATATAAAAACATATAAAAAAAGTGACAGCAAGTGCTAAACATGCTAACAACATACTAGAAACATGCTAAAACATGCTAGCAAACACTTAGCTAAGTGCTAAAGCATGCTATTGCTGCAATTAAATAGGAATTTGCTGTAACACAGGCATGGAATGTCCAATCTGCCCCAAACTTCACACGTTTGATAAGAGTCATGGCCTGAACACATCTACATGAGAATATTCAGTTATAGTAATAGCGCCACCTGCTTTCAACAGGAAGTGACATGTTTAACACTCTTGTGGTCTCCTAATAACATATAAAAAAGAGCCAGCAAGTGCTAAACAGGTTAGCAACATACTAGAAACATGCTAGCAAACACTTAGCTAAGTGCTAAAGCATGCTATTACTGCAATTAAATAGGAATTTGCTGTAACTCAGGCATGGAATGTCCAATCTGCCCCAAACTTCACACATTTGATAAGAATCATGGCCTGAACACATGTCTATGCTCAAATTCAGTTATAGTAATAGCGCCACCTACTGGCAACAGGAAGTGACATGTTTAACACTTTGATGCCGTTCTAGCAACATGTTAAAAATGCCATTGAGTTCTATACATGCTAGAAACATGTTAAAACATGCTAGCAATACTTAGCTAAGTGCTAAAGCATGCTAATTCAATGAAACAGGACTTTGTTGTTACTCAAGAAGGCAATGTACAATCTACCCCAAACTTCACACGTTTGATAAGAGTTATCTCTTGAACACATGTCCATGCTCATATTTAGTTATAGTCATAGCGCCACCTGCTGGCAACAGGAATTGACGTTTAACACTGTTCTTGACTCCTAATAACATATAAAAAAATGCCAGTAGGTGCTAAACATCCTACCAACATACTAGAGACATGCTAAAACATACTAGCAAACACTTAGCTAAGTGCTAAAGAATGATATTACTGCAATTAAATATGAATTTGCTGTAACTCAGGCATGGAATGTCCAATCTGCCCCAAACTTCACACTTTTGATAAGCGTTCTGTCCTGAACACATGACCATGCTCAAATTCAGTTATAGTAATAGCGCCACCTACTGGCAACAGGAAGTGACATGTTTAACACTTTGATGCCGTTCTAGCAACATGTTAAAAATGCCATTGAGTTCTAAACATGCTAGAAACATGTTAAAACATGCTAACAATGCTTAGCTAAGTGCTAAAGAATGCTAATTCAATGAAACATGACTTTGTTGTTACTCAAGAAGGCAATGTCCAATTTGCACCAAACTTCACACGTTTGATAAGAGTTCTGTCCTGAACACACATCCATGGTCATATTCAGTTATAGTCATAACGCCACCTACTGGCAACAGAAACTGACATGGTTAACACAGTAATGCAGTACTAACCACATAATTATTGTGTACTAAGCATGCTAGAAACAGACTAAACATGCTAGCAACACTTAGCTGAGTCATGAAGCATGCTATTATCACCATTATACAAAACATTTTGTAACTGACTTTGACATACTCTTACTATATATACCTCCTTAAATGTACATTTCCCAACCATGCTCTGTCTTCCTAAAGCCACCGAGTGTTGATGGCATGGGTGCGAGGGCCCTTTCATCGCTGCTTGCAGCTTTAATTATTATTATTAGGGCCCGAGCACCGATGGTGTGAGGACCCTCTTGGAATTGCTCTGTTTATTATTATTATTATTATTAGTGGTGCTTGCTGAAAGCAAGGCATCACTATTGTTATTGCTCATACTTATTATTCTTATTATTAGTGGTGCTTTTTTGAAAGCATCACTATTGTTATTGCTCATACTTATTATTAGTGGTGCTTTTCAAAGCAACACTATTGTTATTGCTCATACTTATTCCACACAAAGTTTGGCGCGTAACTCGCCCCGCACCGTTTGTCACAGACCCCTGAGTGAGGTGTCAAATCGACCGGTTCATTAAGGAGAGGTGTGCTATGACTTTTATAAGCGATCGGGGGTGCGGTGTTCGCCCCAGGGGCGAAAAAGCGGCCAAAAAAGTCCCATTGACTTAACATTGCGACAAACTTTGACCACACGTAGCTCTGAGCGAGGATTTCGCAGAAACGTGTGATTTGCCACATTTGAAGTGGCTGACAGGCTCTGTAAGAACATACCTCACAATGGGGTAAAAGTTGCACCCCTGGGGGGCAGGAGATGCCCAAAGTTGCCCCATTGACTTACTATGGGGAAGGAACGTCCCGTGAAACACACATGCATTTCCTACTATGGTAAATTGCAAAGGGACTTTGTATTGAACGTAGCTCTGGATCACAGTGTCATAGAGACAAGGGGGAGGGCTCATTTTATTCAGACGACCAATCAGTCTCTCAGGATCATTGTGAAGCTATCAAGCCACGCCCTAGCAACTATTTAGAGCCCCTTAGCAACAAGTTCCATAGACTTCCATTGAAAGAGTTCAAAGAGATATCTCCAGACTGAATTGTCATAGAAACATGGGGGTGGTCTAATTTGACTTGGGGCAGCAAACAGCCAATCATGAATCACCTCAACACTTCCAAGCCTCTCCCTAGCAACCATTGTCGAGCACCTTAGCAACCACAATCCAAAGAGGGATATCTTCCATTCTGAATGTCACAGAGGCATGGGAGTTGGTTTATATCATTCATAGTGACAAGAAGCCTTTGGAACTGCATCATTGGCAGCTGCCAAGTAACTCCATAGCAACCAAACAGAGTACCCTAGCAACCAAAATCCAAAGAGGCATATCTTCCATTCTGAATGTCACAGAGGCATGGGAGTTGGATTATATAATTCATACTGACAAGAAGCCTTTGGAATTTCATCATTGACAGCTGAGAAGCCACTCCCTAGCAACCAAACAGAGTACCCTAGCAACCAAAATCCAAAGAGGCATATCTTCCATTCTGAATGTCGCAGAGGCATGGGAGTTGGTTTATATCATTCAAAGTGTCAAGAAGCCTTTGCAGTTTCATTATTGGCAGCTGTCAAGCAACTCCATAACAACCAAAAAGAGTACCCTAGCAACCGTTTAGCAAAACGTATATCTCTGCATCAAAACATAGTATAGAGATGGGACTTGGCTCTTTTGACTAAATCATGGTAAACTATGGTAAATCATCCTAGAATCATAGTAAATCATACTAAAACATGGTAAATCATGGTATACTATAGTAAATCATAGTAAACTATGGTAAATCGTGGTAAATCATGGTAAACTATGGTAAATCATGCTAGAATCATAGTAAATCATACTTGAACATGGTAAATCATGGTATACTATAGTAAATCATGGTAAACTATGGTAAATCATGGTAAACTATGGTAAATCATGGTAAACTATGATAAATCATGCTAGAATCAGTAAATCATACTTGAACATGGTATATCATGGTATACTATAGTAAATCATGGTAAACTATGGTAAATCGTGGTAAATCATGGTAAACTATGGTAAATCATGGTAAACTATGGTAAATCATGCTAGAATCAGTAAATCATACTTCAACATGGTAAATCATGGTATACTATAGTAAATCGTGGTAAATCGTGGAAAACTATGGTAAATCATGGTAAACTATGGTAAATCATTGTAAACCATGCTAGCAACATGGTAAAAAAAATGATAGCATCATTCTAGCAACATGATAATCAAGCTAGCGTGGTAAACTATGGTAAATCATGGTAAACTATGGTAAAACGTGGTAAACTATGGTAAATCATGGTAAACTATGGTAAATCATGCTAGAATCAGTAAATTATACTTGAACATGGTAAATCGTGGTATACTATAGTAAATCATGGTAAACTATGGTAAATCGTGGTAAATCATGGTAAACAATGCTAAATCATGCTAGAATCAGTAAATCATACTTGAACATGGTAAATCATGGTATACTATAGTAAATCATGGTAACTATGGTAAATCATGGTAAACTATGGTAAATCATAGTAAACTATGGTAAATCATGCTTGAATCAGTAAATCATACTTGAACATGGTAAATCATGGTATACTATAGTAAATCATGGTAACTATGGTAAATCATGGTAAACTATGGTAAATCATGCTTGAATCAGTAAATCATACTTGAACATGGTAAATCATGGTATACTATAGTAAATCATGGTAAACTATGGTAAATCATGGTAAATTATTGTAAATCATGGTAAACTATGGTAAATCATGGTAAACTATGGTAAATCATGCTTGAATCAGTAAATCATACTTGAACATGGTAAATCATGGTATACTATAGTAAATCATGGTAAACTATGGTAAATCATGGTAAACTATGGTAAATCATGCTTGAATCAGTAAATCATACTTGAACATGGTAAATCATGGTATACTATAGTAAATCATGGTAAACTATGGTAAATCATGGTAAACTATTGTAAATCATGGTAAACTATGGTAAATCATGGTAAACTATGGTAAATCATGCTTGAATCAGTAAATCATACTTGAACATGGTAAATCATGGTATACTATAGTAAATCATGGTAAACTATGGTAAATCATGGTAAACTATTGTAAATCATGGTAAACTATGCTAGCCACGTGGTAAAAGCATGCTAGCATCATCCTAGCAACATAATAATAATGCTAGCAATATGCTAATCATGCTAACATGGTGCTAGCATTATGTCAGTCACATGCTTATCATGCTAGCATGATGTTAATTTTGTTATCATCTTGCTAAATTCTAGCTAACCGCACCCTAGCAACCGAGTGGCGAGTTTTGCCACTGCAAGCACCACTTCACATTTTCTTCAGGAAATGTACATTCTAGTTATTCTTTTTATTATTCTGGACAAAAGTTTGGCGCGTAATGCGCCCCGCACCGTTTGTCACAGACCCCTGAGTGAGGTGTCAAATCGAGCGGCTCATTGAGGAGAGGTGTGCTATGACTTTTCTAAGCGATCGGGTGTACGATGTTCGCACAGCGGACGAAAAAGCGGCCAAAAAAGTCCCATTGACTTAACATTGGGCATTCTAAAAATATTTGAATCCCAACCGACGTTTTCACACACACAGACTCCAAAGGGCCTGACACCCCTGCGTCTCTCCCTCTCTCTCTCCCTCAGAGGATTTATATTATCAAGCAACCAATAAGTAATGGCCTAAAATCTTCATAACCAAACCCTAGCAACCAGTTTCAGCACCCTAGCAACCACTAAGAGCTCCCTAGCAACCACCCTAAACAAAAAAAAAACATTTTTTTAATTTTTTTTTATTTTTTAAAGCAATTTTACTCTCGTGGCCTTGCGATATCGCTCCATGCTTGTGCCTATTCGGCCATAGGCACGAGGCCGCAGGCCGAGTGCTGTACTGAAGGCACTCGTTATTAAAGATTTTAAGAACTCTCTAAAAACTCCATAGTAACCATCTTTGTCAACTACCAACCACCTAGTAACACCATAGCAACTACCAAAAATACCTTAGCAACCACCCTGAACACCATAGCAACATCAAGAAACGCTGTAGTAACCACCCAGAACACCTAGCAACTACCTAGGCAACGCCCTAGACCCCACCAGGAACACATTAGCAACTGCCTAGCAACACCATAGCAACCAACTAGAACACCCTAGCAACCACCTGACAACAACCCAGAACACCCTAGCAACTGCATAGCAACCGCCTAGCAACCACCCAGAACACCCTAGCAACTGCCTAGCAACCACCCAGAACACCTAGCAACTGCCTAGCAACCACCCAGAACACCCTAGCAATGCCCTAGCATCCACCCAGAATACCATAGCAACTGCCTAGCAACACCATAGCAACCACCCAGAACACCCTAGCAACACCATAGCAACCACCCAGAATACCCTAGCAACTGCCTAGCAACACCATAGCAACCACCCAGAATACCCTAGCAACCACCTAGCAACACCATAGCAACCACCCAGAATACCCTAGCAACCACCTAGCAACACCATAGCAACCACCTAGAATACCCTAGCAACCACATAGCAGCGCCCTGGCAACCACCCAGAATACCCTAGCAACCGCCTAGCAACACCATAGCAACCACCCAGAATACCCTAGCAACCGCCTAGCAACGCCCTAGCAACCACCCAGAACACCCTAGCAACCGCCTAGCAACACCATAGCAACCACCCAGAACACCCTAGCAACTGCCTAGCAACCACCAAGAATACCCTAGCATACGCCTAGCAACTACCCAGACTACCCTAGCAACACCCTAGCAACCACCCAGAATACCCTAGCAACTGCCTAGCAACACCATAGTAACCACCCAGAACACCCTAGCAACTGCCTAGCAACGCCCTAGCAACCACCCAGAATACCCTAGCAACCACCTAGCAACACCATAGCAACCACCCAGAAAACCCTAGCAACTGCCTAGAAATCACCCAGAATACCCTAGCAACCGCCTAGCAACACCATAGCAACCACCCAGAATACCCTAGCAGCTTCATAGCAACCACCCAGAACACCCTAGCAACTGCCTAGCAACCGCCTAGCAACACCATAGCAACCGCCTAGCAACACCATAGCAACCACCCAGAACACCCTAGCAACCACCTAGCAAAGCCCTAGCAACCACACAGAATACCCTAGCAACACCTTAGCAACCACCTGAACAACATGAATAAGCCATATCTCAGCACCAGAACATCGTACAGACATGTTTGTTGGCTTGTATGCAATCATGTACCACACTCTAGCAACCGAGTGGCGAGTTTTGCCACTGCAAGCACCACTTCACATTTTCTTCAGGAAATGTACATTCTAGTTATTATTAGTGGTGCTTTTTTGAAAGCATCACTATTGTTATTGCTCATACTTATTATTATTCTTTTTCTTATTATTATTCCGGACAAAAGTTTGGCGCGTAACTCGCCCCGCACCGTTTGTCACAGACCCCTGAATGAGGTGTCAAATCGACCGGCTCATTGAGGAGAGGTGTGCTATGACTTTTCTAAGCGATCGGGTGTACGATGTTCGCACAGCGGACGAAAAAGCGGCCAAAAAAGTCCCATTGACTTTACATTGGGAGTTCTAAAAATATTTGAATCCCAACCGACGTTTTCACACACACACCACTCCAAAGGGCCTGACACCCCTGCATCTCTCCCTCTCTCTCTCCCTCAGAGGATTTATATTATCAAGCAGCCAATAAGTTATGGCCTAAAATCTTCATAGCCACACCCTAGCAACCAGTTTCAGCACCCTAGCAACCACTAAGAGCTCCCTAGCAACCACCCTAAACCAAAAAAAAACATTTTTTAATTTTTTTTATATTTTTTAAAGCAATTTTACTATTGTGGCCTTGCGATATTGCTCCATGCTTGTGCCTATTCGGCCATAGGCACGAGGCCGCAGGCCGAGTGCCGTACAGAAGGCACTCGTTATTAAAGATTTTAAGAACTCTATAAAAACTCCATAGTAACCATATTTGACAACTACCAACCACCTAGTAACACCATAGCAACTAACAAAAACACCTTAGCAACCACCCTGAACACCCTAGCAACGTCTAGAAATGCTCTAGTAACCACAAAAAACTCTAGCAAGCACCCAGAACACCCTAGCAACTGCCTAGCAACCACCTAGAACACCTAGCAACTGCCTAGCAACCACCCAGAACACCTAGCAACCAACCAGAACACCCTAGCAACTGCCTAGCAATGCCCTAGTATCCACCCAGAATACCATAGCAACTGCCTAGCAACACCATAGCAACCACCCAGAACACCCTAGCAACCACCTAGCAACGCCCTAGCAACCACCAAGAATACCCTAGCAACTGCCTAGCAACCACCCAGAACACCTTAGCAACTGCCTAGCAACACCATAGCAACCACCCAGAACACCATAGCAACCACCTGGCAACAGCATCTTGCTAAAAACATGCTGGCAACATGCTAATCAAGCTAGCAACATGCTAATCAAGCTAGCATCATGTTAGCAACATGCTAATCAAGCTAGCATCATGCTAGCAACATGCTAATCATGCTAGCATTATGCTACCAACATGCTAATAAAGCTAACATAATGCTAACAACATGCTAATCAAGCTAGCATAATGCTAACATCATGCTAATCAAGCTAGCATCATGCTAGCAACATGCTAATCAAGCTAGCATTATGCTAGCAACATGCTAATCAAGCTAGCATCATGCTAGCAACATGCTAATCATGCTAACATTATGCTAGCAACATGCTAATCATGCTAGCATTATGCTAGCAACATGCTAATCAAGCTAGCATCGTGCTAGCAAAATGCTAATCATGCTAGCAACATGCTAATCAAGCTAGCATAATGCTAATCAAGCTAGCATCATGCTAGCAACATGCTAATCATGCTAGCAACATGCTAATCAAGCTAGCATAATGCTAATCAAGCTAGCATCATGCTAGCAACATGCTAATCATGTTAGCATTAGGCTACCAACATGCTAATAAAGCTAGCATCATGCTAACAACATGTTAATCAAGCTAGCATAATGCTAGCATCATGCTAATCAAGCTAGCATCATGCTAGCAACATGCGAATCATGCTAACATTATGCTAGCAACATGCTAATCAAGCTAGCATCATGCTAGCACCATGCTAATCATGCTAGCAACATGCTAATCATGTTAGCATCTAGCTAAAAACATGCTAGCAACATGCTAATCATGCTAGCATCATCCAACCAACATGCTAATCATGCTAACAACATGCTAATCCTGCTAACATCATTCTAACAACATGTTAATCATAGTAAATCATGCTGGAATATGTTAAATCGTAATAAATCATCTTAGAAACATGGTAAATCGTGGTAAATAATGCTAAAATGTGGTATATCATGGTATCACTACATGTCAATTGTGTTAGCATCTGCCCAGTGGCGAATTTTGCCACTGCAAGCACCACTTCACATTTTCTTCAGGAAATGTACATTCTAGTTATTAAGTTGGCTTGAGAAAGCCAACATATTGAAATCCTATTTAAACTTATTATTATTATTAGTGGTGCTTTTTTAAAAGTATCACTATTGTTATTGCTCATACTTATTATTATTCTTTTTATTATTCTGGACAAAAGTTTGGCGCGTAACTCGCCCCGCACCGTTTGTCACAGACCCCTGAGTGAAGTGTCTAATCGACCGGCTCATTGAGGAGAGGTGTGCTATGACTTTTCTAAGCGATCGGGTGTACGATGTTCGCACAGCGGACGAAAAAGCGGCCAAAAAAGTCCCATTGACTTTACATTGGGAGTTCTAAAAATATTTGAATCCCAACCGACGTTTTCACACACACACCACTCCAAAGGGCCTGACACCCCTGCGTCTCTCCCTCTCTCTCTCTCCCTCAGAGGATTTATATTATCAAGCAGCCAATAAGTAATGGCCTAAAATCTTCATAGCCACACCCTAGCAACCAGTTTCAGCACCCTAGCAACCACTAAGAGCTCCCTAGCAACCACCCTAAACCAAAAAAAAACATTTTTTTATTTTTATTTTATTTTTTAAAGCAATATTACACTCGTGGCCTTGCGAAATCACTCCATGCCTTGTGCCTATTCGGCCATAGGCACGAGGCCGCAGGCCGAGTGCCGTACTGAAGGCACTCGTTATTAAAGATTTTAAGAACTCTATAAAAACTCCATAGTAACCATATTTGACAACTACCAACCACCTAGTAACACCATAGCAACTACCAAAAATACCTTAGCAACCACCCTGAACACCCTAGCAACATTTAGAAACGCTCTAGTAACCACCAAAAAACTCTAGCAACCACCCAGAACACCCTAGCAACTGCCTAGCAACCACCCAGAACACCTAGCAACTGCCTAGTAACCACCCAGAACACCCTAGCAACTGCCTAGCAACGCCCTAGCATCCACCCATAATACCAAATCAACTGCCTAGCAACACCATAGCAACCACCTAGAACACCCTAGCAACCACCTAGCAACGCCCTAGCAACTGCCTAGCAACCACCAAGAATACCCTAGCAACTGCCTAGCAACCACCCAGAACACCTTAGCAACTGCCTAACAACACCATAGCAACCACCCAGAACACCCTAGCAACCACCTGGCAACAGCATCTTGCTAAAAACATGCTGGCAACATGCTAATCAAGCTAACATCATGCTGGCAACATGCTAATCAAGCTAGCATCATGCTAGCAACATGCTAATCATGCTAGCAACATGCTAATCAAGCTAGCATCATGCTAATCAAGCTAACATCATGCTAGCAACATGCTAATCATGCTAGCATTATGCTACCAACATGCTAATAAAGCTAACATCATGCTAACAACATGCTACTCAAGCTAGCATAATGCTAACATCATGCTAATCAAGCTAGCATCATGCTAGCAACATGCTAATCATGCTAGCATTATGCTAACAACATGCTAATCAAGCTAGCATCATGCTAGCAACATGCTAATCATGCTAGCATTATGTTAACAACATGCTAATCAAGCTAGCATAATGCTAGCAACATGCTAATCATGCTAGCAACATGCTAATCAAGCTAGCATAATGCTAACAACATGCTAATCATGTTAGCATCTAGCTAAAAACATGCTAGCAAAATGCTAATCATGCTAGCATCTTGTTAAAAGCATGCTAGCAACATGCTAATCATGCTAGCATCTTGTTAAAAGCATGCTAGCAACATGCTAATCATGCTAGCATCTTGTTAAAAGCATGCTAGCTACATGCTAATCATGCTAACAACATGCTATTCCTGCTAGCATCATTCTAACAACATGTTAATCATAGTAAATCATGCTGGAATGTGGTAAATCGTAGTACATCATCTTAGAAACATGGTAAATCGTGGTAAATAATGTTAAAATATGGTATATCATGGTATCACAACATGTCAATTGTGTTAGCATCTGCCCAGTGGCGAATTTTGCCACTGCAAGCACCACTTCACATTTTCTTCAGGAAATGTACATTCTAGTTAAGTTGGCTTGAGAGAGCCAACATATTGAAATCCTATTTAAACTTATTATTAAGTTGGCTTGAGAGAGCCAACATATTGAAATCCTATTTAAACTTATTATTAAGTTGGCTTGAGAGAGCCAACATATTGAAATCCTATTTAAACTTATTAAGTTGGCTTGGAGAGCCAACTTACTGAAATCCTATTTAAACTTATTATTATTATTAAGTTGGCTTGAGAGAGCCAACATATTGAAATCCTATTTAAACTTATTATTATTAGTGGTGCTTGCTGAAAGCAAGGCATCACTATTGTTATTGCTCATACTTATTAGTGGTGCTTTTTTGAAAGCATCACTATTGTTATTGCTCATACTTATTATTCTTCTTATTATTCTGGACAAAGTTTGGCGCGAAACTCGCCCCGCACCGTTTGTCACAGACCCCTGAGTGAGGCGTCAAATCGAGCGGCTCATTGAGGAGAGGTGTGCTATGACTTTTCTAAGCGATCGGGTGTACGATGTTCGCACAGCGGACGAAAAAGCGGCCAAAAAAGTCCCATTGACTTTACATTGGGAGTTCTAAAAATATTTGAATCCCAACCGACGTTTTCACACACACAGACTCCAAAGGGCCTGACACCCCTGCATCTCTCCCTCTCTCTCTCCCTCAGAGGATTTATATTATCAAGCAACCAATAAGTAATGGCCTAAAATCTTCATAGCCACACCCTAGCAACCAGTTTCAGCACCCTAGCAACCACTAAGAGCTCCCTAGCAACCACCCTAAACCAAAAAAAAACATTTTTTTATTTTTTTTTTATTTTTTAAAGCAATTTTACTCTCATGGCCTTGCAATATCGCTCCATGCTTGTGCCTATTCGGCCATAGGCACGAGGCCGCAGGCCTCGTGCCGTACTGAAGGCACTCGTTATTAAAGATTTTAAGAACTCTATAAAAACTCCATAGTAACCATATTTGACAACTACCAACCACCTAGTAACACCATAGCAACTAACAAAAACACCTTAGCAACCACCCTGAACACCCTAGCAACGTCTAGAAATGCTCTAGTAACCACAGAAAACTCTAGCAAGCACCCAGAACACCCTAGCAACTGCCTAGCAACCACCCAGAACACCTAGCAACTGCCTAGCAACCACCCAGAACACCTAGCAACTGCCTAGCAACGCTCTAGCATCCACCCAGAACACCTAGCAACTGCCTAGCAACCACCCAGAACACCTAGCAACTGCCTAGCAACACCATAGCATCCACCCAGAATACCATAGCAACTGCCTAGCAACACCATAGCAACCACCCAGAACACCCTAGCAACTGCCTAGCAACGCCCTAGCAACCACCCAGAATACCCAAGCAACTGCCTAGCAACCACCAAGAATACCCTAGCAACCGCCTAGCAACCACCCAGAATACCCTAGCAACCACCTAGCAACACCATAGCAACCACCCAGAATACCCTAGCAACCGCCTAGCAACACCATAGCAACCACCCAGAATACCCTAGCAACTGCCTAGCAACCGCCTAGCAACCACCCAGAATACCCTAGCAACCACCTAGCAACACCATAGCAACCACCCAGAATACCCTAGCCTAGCAACTACCTAGCAACGCCCTAGCAACCATCCAGAATACCCTAGCAACCGCCTAGCAACACCCTAGCAACGCCCTAGCAACAACCCAGAATACCCTAGCAACCGCCTAGCAACACCATAGCAACCACCCAGAACACCCTAGCAACTGCCTAGCAACGCCCTAGCAACCACCAAGAATACCCTAGCAACCGCCTAGCAACCACCCAGAATATCCTAGCAACTGCCTAGCAACGCCCTAGCAACCACCCAGAATACCCAGCAACCGCCTAGCAACACCATAGCAACCACCCAGAACACCCTAGCAACTGCCTAGCAACGCCGTAGCAACCACCCAGAATACCCTAGCACCCGCCTAGCAACACCATAGCAACCACCCAGAACACCCTAGCAACTGCCTAACAACGCCCTAGCAACCACCAATAATACCCTAGCAACCGCCTAGCAACCACCCAGAATACCCTAGCAACCACCTAGCAATACCATAACAACCACCCAGAATACCCTAGCATCCGCCTAGCAACACCATAGCAACCACCCAGAATACCCTAGCAACGCCATAGCAACCACCCAGAATACCCTAGCAACCGCCTAGCAACACCATAGCAACCAGCCAGAACACCCTAGCAACCACCTAGCAAAGCCCTAGCAATCACACAGAACACCCTAGCAACACCCTAGCAACCACCTGAACAACATGATTAAGCCATATCTCAGCACCAGAACATCGTACAGACATGTTTGTTGGCTCGTATGCAATCATGTACCACACTCTAGCAACCGAGTGGCGAGTTTTGCCACTGCAAGCACCACTTCACATTTTCTTCAGGAAATGTACATTCTAGTTATTATTATTCTTCTTTTTATTATTCCACACAAAGTTTGGCGCGTAACTCGTCCCGCACCGTTTGTCACAGATCCATGAATGAGGTGTCAAATCGACCGGCTCATTAAGGAGAGGTGTGCTATGACTTTTATAAGCGATCGGGGGTGCGGTGTTCGCCCCAGGGGCGAAAAAGCGTCCGAAAAATCCCATAGACTTAACATTGCGACAAACTTTGACGAGTCATAACTCTGAGCGACGATTTCGCAGAAACGTGTGATTTGCCACATTTGAAGAGGCTGACAGGCTCTGTAAGAACATACCTCACAATGGGGTAAAAGTTGCACCCCTGGGGGGCAGGAGATACCCAAAGTTGCCCCTTTGACTTACTATGGGGAAGGAACGTCCCGTGAAACACACATGCTTTTCCTACTATGGTAAATTGCATAGGGACTTTGTATTGAACGTAGCTCTGGATCACAGTGTCATAGAGACAAGGGGGAGGGCTCATTTTACTCAGACGACCAATCAGTCTCTCAGGATCATTGTGAAGCTATCAAGCCACGCCCTAGCAACCATTTAGAGCCCCTTAGCAACAAGTTCCATAGACCTCCATTGAAAGAGTTCAAAGAGATATCTCCAGACTGAATTGTCATAGAAACATGGGGGTGGTCTCATTTGACTCGGGGAAGCAAACAGCCAATCATGAATCACCTAAACACTTCCAAGCCCCTCCCTAGCAACCATTGTCGAGCACCTTAGCAACCAAAATCCAAAGAGGGATATCTTCCATTCTGAATGTCACAGAGGCATGTGAGTTGGTTTATATCATTTATACTGACAAGAAGCCTTTGGAGTTTCATGATTGGCAGCTGACAAGCCACTCCCTAGCAACCAAACAGAGTACCCTAGCAACCAAAATCCAAAGAGGGTTATCTTCCATTCTGAATGTCGCAGAGGCATGGGAGTTGGTTTATATCATTCATACTGACAAGCAGCCTTTGGAGTTTCATGATTGGCAGCTGACAAGCCACTCCCTAGCAACCAAAGAGAGTACCCTAGCAACCAAAATCCAAAGAGGGATATCTTCCATTCTGAATGTCACAGAGGCATGGGAGTTGGTTTATATCATTCATAGTGACAAGAAGCCTTTGGAATTTCATCATTGGCAGCTGCCAAGTAACTCCATAGCAACCAAAAAGAGTACCCTAGCAACCGTTTAGCAAAACGTATATCTCTGCATCAAAACATAGTATAGAGATGGGACTTGGCTCTTTTGACTAAATCATGGTAAACTATGGTAAATCATCCTAGAATCATAGTAAATCATACTAAACCATGGTAAATCATGGTATACTATAGTAAATCATAGTAAACTATGGTAAATCGTGGTAAATCATGGTAAACTATGGTAAATCATGCTAGAATCATAGTAAATCATACTTGAACATGGTAAATCATGGTATACTATAGTAAATCATGGTAAACTATGGTAAATCATGGTAAACTATGGTAAATCATGGTAAACTATGATAAATCATGGTAAACTATGATAAATCATGCTAAAATCAGTAAATCATACTTGAACATGGTATATCATGGTATACTATAGTAAATCATGGTAAACTATGGTAAATCGTGGTAAATCATGGTAAACTATGGTAAATCATGGTAAACTATGGTAAATCATGCTAGAATCAGTAAATCATACTTCAACATGGTAAATCATGGTATACTATAGTAAATCATGGTAAACTATGGTAAATCATGGTAAACTATGGTAAATCATGGTAAACTATGATAAATCATGCTAGAATCAGTAAATCATACTTGAACATGGTAAATCATGGTATACTATAGTAAATCGTGGTAAATCGTGGTAAACTATGGTAAATCATGGTAAACTATGGTAAATCGTGGTAAATCATGGTAAACTATGGTAAATCATGCTAGAATCAGTAAATCATACTTCAACATGGTAAATCATGGTATACTATAGTAAATCATGGTAAACTATGGTAAATCATGGTAAACTATGGTAAATCATGGTAAACTATGATAAATCATGCTAGAATCAGTAAATCATACTTCAACATGGTAAATCATGGTATACTATAGTAAATCGTGGTAAATCGTGGTAAACTATGGTAAATCATGGTAAACTATGGTAAATCATGCTAGAATCATAGTAAATCATACTTGAACATGGTAAATCATGGTATACTATAGTAAATCATGGTAAATCATGGTAAACTATGGTAAATCATGGTAAACTATGATAAATCATGCTAAAATCAGTAAATCATACTTGAACATGGTATATCATGGTATACTATAGTAAATCATGGTAAACTATCGTAAATCGTGGTAAATCATGGTAAACTATGGTAAATCATGGTAAACTATGGTAAATCATGCTAGAATCAGTAAATCATACTTGAACATGGTAAATCATGGTATACTATAGTAAATCATGGTAAACTATAGTAAATTGTGGTAAATCATGTTAAACTATGGTAAATCATGGTAAACTATGGTAAATCATGCTAGAATCAGTAAATCATACTTGAACATGGTAAATCATGGTATACTATAGTAAATCGTGGTAAATCATGGTAGAATCATAGTAAATCATACTTGAACATGGTAAATCATGGTATACTATAGTAAATCTGGTAAACTATGGTAAATTGTGATAAATCATGGTAAACTATGGTAAATCATGGTAAACCATGCTAGCAACATGGTAAAACAAGCTAGCATCATGCTAGCTACATGCTAATCATGCTAACATGATGCTAGCATGATGCTAATAATGCTAGCATGATGCTAGCAACATGCTAATAATGCTAGCATGATACTAGCTACATGCTAATCATGCTAGCTTCTTGCTACAAACATGCTAGCAAACGTGCTATTCATGTTAGCATCTTGTTAAAAAATGCTAGCATCATGCTAACAACATGCTAATCATGCTAGCTACATTCACGTTAGCTTTTGCTAAAAACATGCTAGCATGATGCTAGCAACATGCTAATCATATTAGCACCATGATAGCAACATGCTAGCATTATGTTAGTCACATGCTTATAATGCTAGCATGATGATAATTTTGTTAGAATCTTGCTAAAAACTAGCTAAACGCACTTTAGCAACCGAGTGGCGAGTTTTGCCACTGCAAGCACCACTTCACATTTTCTTCAGGAAATGTACATTCTAGTTATTATTATTCTTCTGACCCTAAAAATTTCTGTATCAAACTCCTCCTAGAGCTTTAACTCTACATACTCCAAACTCGGCTCAGACACTCAAACTGATCTGACTCGAGTTGCTATATCTTTTCAGACTGATCGGACTTACGGTTTTCCTAAAAATGACGATCAAAACTCGAAAAAACTCATTCAAAAACTCCCATTGACTTACATTGGGAGTTCTAAAAAATTCAAACCGACGAAAATTCAAATCAAAACACCTTGAAGACTAAACCAAACTGCCGTTCTATATACTATATTAGCCAATGAGACTCATTTAAACTAATGAACTCTAAACTCAAAACGTGTGTGTGTGTGTGAGAGAGAGAGAGAGAGAGCGTGTGTGTCTATGTGTGAGTGTGTGTGTGTGTGTGTGTGTGTAAACTCAAAAACTCGTACACACTCATTTAAACTTATAAACTCTTAACTCAAAAACTTGTACACTTATAAACTCTAAACTCATATAAACTCTGAGTGTGTGTGTGTGTGTGAGAGAGAGAGTGTGTATCTATGTGCGTGAGTGTGTGTGTGTGTGTTTGTGTGTGTGTGTGTGTGTGTGTGTGTGTGTGTGTTAATGAGCTTGTCTGTGTGTGTGTGTGTGTGTGTGTGTGTGAGTGAGTTAGTGAGTGTGTGTGTGAGAGAGATAGTGTGTGTGTGTGAGAGAGAGAGTGAGAGTCTGTGCGTGCGTGCTTGTGTGTGTGTGTATGTCGAAAATTTAAATCTAAACACCTTGAAGACTAAACCAAACTGCCGTTCTATATACTATATGAGCCATTGAGACTCATTTAAACTAATGAACTCTAAACTCAAAACGTGTGTGTGTGTGTGTGTGAGAGAGAGAGAGAGAGTGTGTGTCTATGTGTGAGTGTGTGTGTGTGTGTAAACTCAAATACTTGTACACACTCATTTAAACTTATAAACTCTTAACTCAAAAACTTGTACACTTATAAACTCTAAACTCATATAAACTCTGAGTGTGTGTGAGAGAGAGAGTGTGTGTCTATGTGCGTGAGTGTGTGTGTGTGTGTGTGTGTGTGTTAATGAGCTTGTCTGTCTGTGTGTGAGTGAGTTAGTGAGTGTGTGTGTGAGAGAGATAGTGTGTGTGTGAGAGAGAGAGTGAGAGTCTGTGCGTGCGTGCTTGTGTGTGTGTGTATGTCAAAAATTTAAATCTAAACACCTTGAAGACTAAACCAAACTGCCGTTCTATATACTATATGAGCCATTGAGACTCATTTAAACTAATAAACTCTAAACTCATACACTTATAATTAGAATAAGTGTATGAGATTAACTAATTAACTTATAAACTCATGAATTCATAGACTTATAAACTATTAAACTCATTAATTAATAAACTCTGAACTCTTAAACTCATTTAAACTTATAAACTCTAAACTCATTTAAACTTATAAACTCCAAACTCAAACTCTTGAGTGTGCGTGTGTGTGTGTCTGAGTGTGTGTGTGTCTGAGTGAGTGTGTGAGCGAGTTAGTGTGTGTGTGTGTGTGTGTGTGTGCGTGTGTATGTGTGTGTGTGTTTATCTATCTATTAACTTATCTATCTACCTGCCATAAACTTCAAACTACTGTAAACTACTTTAAACTTCAAACCACTTTAAACTTCTTACGTTTAAAGCTCCCAGCTCCCAAGCAACTCCATAGCAACCAAACTTGAGTACCCTAGCAACCGTTTTGCAAGACCTATATCTCTGTATCAGAACATCGTACAGAGATTAGGTTTGGCTCTTTTGACTCATGCTACCAAACAGCACTTCTAACATGCTATACATGCTAGCAGTGAATAGCTACATGCTAATAGCGATTAGTTAAGTGCTAAATCATACCAAGATCATGCAAACAACTATATCAAAACTCCATAGTAACCATCTGTGACAACTACCAACCACCTAGCAACACCATAGCAACCACCCAGAACACCCTAGCAACCGCCTAGCAACACCAGAACACCCTAGCAACTGCCTAGCAACCACCCAGAATACCCTAGCAACCGCCTAGCAACAC